>NC_091064.1:134739484-135050809 GCF_000393655.2 Nicotiana sylvestris | reverse complement strand
ATACACTTTTATGAAAGCACACGCTGGGGCTATCAAGGTCGAAACTAGGAAGTCGGACCTCTTCAAAGTAAGGAAAAAGGATAATGAAATGCTTAGAGAATTGTATCTCCATTTCAAATTCATGTTTTCTTTATAACTCCACCCTCATTTCGTTAAATAGAAGTAATGGACCATTTCTTGAGCTAAAATCTAATGTTTTTAGAGTGAGAGAGTGTCCTGTAGTGGAAAAGTGTTCCCCAACAATTTATATTCAATTCTTTCTCCAATCTTGAAAGATTAACAAGGAAACCCCACAAGGTCTTCATCCTAACCCTCAATTTCGAATTTTATCTAGAATTTGGTAATTAGTAAAATAATGGGTTAGGGATGGTGGATCTACTATAGGAGGACCTTGAAACCATAATGTACACCTAGTGTTTAATAAAATGTGCAAAGATCATTTTCCTAATTTTGGTTCAATTTGTTAAATTTCTAAAATAGATTAAAGTTGCTAAGAAATTTCGGAATATTTTAGATTTTAAGGAAGCTCAATTGAGGTATGTTGGCTAAACCCCCTTTCTTATAATTGAATTCCACGACATTCATGTAAGTTATGTAAGACCCGAGTTGATCATTGTGAAATTGGCTATACCGAGTAAAATTGTGTCGAAAGATATATGGTGAATATGTGTTCCACATGCTTTTATAATGCCATTCTATCACTGGAGGATATGTTCAAAGTGTAAGGCCCCAAAAAATTTCACTAAGTAATTTAGGATTTCGTAGTGCCAGACACGCTAATTATAATATTTATGTGCTATTAACATGAGGGACATCAATTGGATTTGGTAAATAAGTGTATAAGTCTTGTAATGTGTAATGTGAGATCTAATGGCAGGCCTAAGTCTAAGTCAAATTGGAAAATTTCATAATAGGCTAAAATTCCAAATAAGTTCGCACAATTCCACACTTTGGACGAGAATATCTATACATATATAAGGTTTTATGCGGTGAACAACCTGTCAAATGAAAGGTCTTTGAGTCTAGTTTCTAACGCTTAAACTGTTCGTCATTTGGACATTCCTACGCAAAGTTATGGTCAAATTGCCAAAGGTTGGATTAGCGTCCAATTTTGCGATCGCAAAACGACCATGCGGACTGCATATGCATCGCATAATGAAGTAGTGTGAGGCAAAATATTATGTTGGCTCATGTTGATTATGTTGTAGCATGATCGATTATTCTATCGCATAATGATTATGCTGCAAGAATGTTGTCCATATTTTGATTATGCTATAACATAATTGCACCATATATTTGACATCGGAGGTCATTATTAGAAATTTTCATATCCGAACCCACTTTGATAAATAATCTTTAGGGCTTCATTTGGGACGATTTTATACTAAATCTAGAGAGAGGTGAGAGCATTTTCGAGAGAGAAAGAGGGAACCTAGCCTCCTAATCATCAATTTTGCACAAACCCTCAAAGATCAAGCATGCTAATCTCTAGCTCACTATCTTCCGGATTATTACCACTATAGATGTTGGTGCATTATAGTAACTTAAGAAAAGCTTAAACAAGGTATGTATGGCTAAAACCCCATCTTCTTAGAAATCGAGCTCCCATGGTGTCCATGCAAATATTCTAAGTCCGAAATTTGATTGATGTAGTACTTATTATTTCAAAGGAATTGGTGTTGCAAGATATATTTGAAAGGTGTATCTCAATGTGTTAAGTATGCTATTCTTGGTAAATTGAGGGTTTGTGAAGAATGTGAACTATGTGCTAAAATGCCTAGATTTCAAGTCAAGTTTAAATTGAATTTGTTATGCCTAACTATGTGAAATCCTCTATGTATAAAGATGTTTGAAATAAATCAAATAAATTTGGGAAATAGAGTGTGGCCAACGTGCCGAGAACTTGAATTATAATTGTGGCTGGTGATGCCTATGGCATGAGAAAATATGAAACAGATTATGAAATGAGCCTCGACTCTGCTTTCCATAAATGACTTCAATTATAAAGTGACCTAAAGGCTTTGTACACAGTTTATGCCCATAAGAGTAATTCAAGAATAATTGGTGTAATAGCTTGTTTATGCCTTCGATGTGTGTTTCTATTGTGATTTGGTGTGTCCCCTCCTTTTTGGAAGAATCCTTTGTGTTTAAAGTTCCATTGCTAATAAATATGAGGTGTATGATTTATGAAATATTGTATATGCCCATGATTCATGATTCCTCTCGTATGTACTTGACATCTTGGATTGAATGGCTTGTTGTTAAAATTGATATCGATGTAAAATGTTGGGGAAAAGAGCTCAAATTATGAAATGTGGTCTAGTGCCAAGTATGTGATTATTGTGGCCTCAAGTGCCGATGAACTAATATATTTGAAACAAAAATTGAAGTGAGATGATTAATAAAAATGGGTAACGCCTTGGTAAGACAGCTTAGCCGATCGGGCCGAGATCAGACGACATGCTACACACATGGTGGTATTGTGCTGATATTAAAACCGGAAAGTGAGAATGAAATTATGATTGATGTATATGTCTTAAATGAGATGTCTTAGCCTATCGGGCTGAGATCAGACTCTATGCAAGAAGGCGGTGGTATTGTGAATGATGGTGCAACAGTATTAAATGTCCCAACCTAAAGCTATGGAAATTATGTGAAAGCTATGTGATTCCCGTTATTTGATGAGGTGGTGATTGTTTAAAGCTTTTGTTGAATCTTTGTGATTTCATTGTTCTTGTATGATAGTTCCTTCTATTGAGATGGTGTTTATGATTTCTTTGTTCTTGTATGATAGTTCTTTCTATTGAGATGTTGTTTATGATTTCTTTATTCTTGTATTATAGTTCCTTCTATTCAGATGGTGTTTATGATTTCTTTGTTCTTGTATGATAGTTTCTTTGTTATTATATGATAGTTCTTTCTAATGAGATGGTGTTTAGTTATACATACTAAGGCTATTCAACGGCCCTAACGTCCCTTTTGCCGGGGGCGCTACACCTTTAAATGGATGTAGGCGGTTCCATAGCATGCAGTGTTGGTCGCAACTAGTGACGTATCTTCATTTCAACTAACTTGCTAAGCCCCACTTCATTTTGGGGTCCTGTACCATTGTTTATCATGTACTTTGTATTTTGAGGTATAGCCGGAGCCTTGTTGTCGGCATTTCCATATTAGTCTTCAGTTGTATTTAGAGGCTCCGTAGACAGGTTGTGGGTGGAGTTTGATAATGGGGAATTGAATTAGAAATATTTATATTTGGCAAAGATGTATAAAAGTTGTAATATTTTGAAGATTATGAACGAAGTTACTAATGGAAATGAAATGGAAGTCGTTAATGATATATTTACAAGATATGGTTAATAGAGTTCATCACCTCTTTTTTCATGAATTAGTTTGGGTAGAATGAAACCTAACAGGCTTGCTCAGTTGGGTTTACTCGGTTGAGTACCGGTCGCGCTCCTCGATTTTTGGGGCGTGACAAACTTGGTATCAGAGTCCAAGGTTTTAAAGTGTCCTAGGATGTCTCAGAGCTATGTCTAGTAGAGTCATTCTTATCGGTGTGTTGTCAACCACATCTATAAGTTGAAGGCTATTTGGACATTAGGGAATTTCACCCTTCTTTGATACTCTAGATCGTGCACTAGAACCCAAGATAGGGAGCTAATTTGCTCGCTATGTCTTACTATCAAGATGAGTAATCTTAAAACCATAATCCACGAGTTTGAAGGAGTAAGGAGGGAATGACCCCACCATTGAATCTGCGGGAGATTGCCCAAGAGTTTGTTAGAAGAATGTATCGAGCCATGGAGGGATTGGTAGAACTTGTTGCTAAGGGGAGTACCGTTGTTCCTATTAATGTATCTGTACCACCAGATCATGTAGTATATAAGTGTTTCACCTACGTATGTTAGGGATGTGGAGTCGAGGGGTATCGATTAAGCTATTTCCCTATCAACCTAAAGTCACCAGGTATGTAAATCCTTAGTACATCAACATGAACAACACAAAATTTCTACTTGTTGTACATGTACATCCATAGTGAAGAGGTCTCATAAACAAGGTCTTAACAAGATGTTGAATCACAAAACATTGCATGCACCTACTCTTTGAACAAGACGTATTATTCTTGAATCCACTCTATCACAAATTATCTTATTTACATCCTCTTGTGGAATTAAGTTCTATAAAAATGTCCTTGAATGGAGTTATAATTCTAGTATTAATACTTCCCATTTTCTTTCCTAAATTCTCAACAAGGGACTATATCCGATTAATTTTTTACAAAATCTTTTTATTTAAATGGACAACATATGCTCATTTGTGCCTATGCATGCACCGTCGTAAAATTTGCCTATGTGGTGTCAAGTTCCATGTAAAGCATCCTAGTGTTGCGATCCTTCTCAAGTCCGTCTTTTTCTCACTGGTGTATATGGCTTATATGGTTTGAACAGTCATTCTACTCTCTTGTGAGTATCATCATGAAACCCTCTCACTTTCTAGTAATATAAGAGCATACCTTGGACTTAGCACCTATCATATGAGTACATGTCAATCGAAATGGTCACCTTGTGCATAAAGTCTCTCTGAAAATTGAGATCCTCAGACTTTCGTCATAGGAAGTTCTTGTGTCGCCATCTTAGTATAACTTTCGTGTCAATTTGGGACATCCCATAGCAAGTAGCTCACTTTGTTCCTAGTATTGTGGTCGCCCATGATGTGGTCTTGTATTGCAGTTTTGAAGTTAGTATAGGAGACACATGTCTAGCTCATAACAAATGATTATTTTCTCTTTATACCCCACAACATGCATTAATTGTGTTCCTTATTTAGTGAATTCATTGTGCTAGTTTCCCAACACTTGTTCGATAACCATGAGAGAATGTGTCATTTTAGGTGTCACTATAACACTTCCTTTCCCATAATAACCCTTAATAGGCTATCCATCAAGACCAAACGGACCATTGGGGGTTATCATAGCACAATGCCTGCTTCTCATTTTTCCCTGTCTTTCATTGGCATCTGGGTATTTCTCAAGTCAAAATCCATGGAGAACTATCTGCAAATCTTCCATGATTATTTTATACTATCTCATTGGGTTCGGTTTTCTTTACACACTCGACTTCTAGAATCATTGTCTATGTCATTGTCATGTGCGGGGAGTTTTGCTACCCTTGGTATTCCACCTCCCTGGTGGATAGGAGTGTTATTTGTCTTTCTCCCCGAAGCATCATGTTAACCATTAGAACCCCTCTAACCAATACATGATTTCTTCCCAATATTATGATGTCCTAGCTATGTAGTTTCACTCGTGAAAGGTTGAGATTAGATGCCTTCAGATTTTGACACATATCATGCGCATATTGATTTTGAAGACAAGTTGTTCTATCTTTAATTCTCTCATATAGGATATTATCAGGATGGGTTTAAGCACTCAGGTTGAATGCTCTTGTTGATTAAATCCTCCAACTCGTGTAGGTTCACCGGTAAAAATACCTTTGCCAGGTGTTCTCCTTCGTTTCCTTCAGCGTTCGGGCAGTTGATGACTCTTTTACTCACTTTTCCTTCCAATTCCAGCAGATTGTATTCCAGATATTCCAACTTTTCACTAGCTTTGGCGTCCCTCTCTTTCTATTTATTGATTTGGTCATTTGATGGAAGACTCCTCCACCAGTCCAGCAAGAGTGAGGGTGTGCTAACCATACCGAAGCTGGGAACCTCGTTCTTCATATTTCTGCAAGACAAATAAGGTTAGGCCCTTACCCCCACCAGACTTGACTATTAATATCAACAATTAGCATGAAACATTTAGTTATCCAAATAAATACACAGAACGTGGTGATGTCCGTTTGGGTTAAGGGAAACCCGGTGGACTTTGGACAAGGCTATCTTAAAGGATCATTATGTGGACAAAATAACTGACCCGACTAGGTTTGACCATGATGCATGCACAATTCGAACATAGCAAGGTTTCTATGGGATTTTAGACTGGTACCCTTGAGCAGACAACTCAAGGGGGAGGGCACGGAACTGTCGACTGCACCGCTGATCAACTAGTTTTACTGCAAATATGCCTTTCCAAATTTAGGGGGTAATGATATAGGAAGAGCGCAACCACTTATTAAAAGTGTTGCTATAGTATTTGTTTGGCACGAGTGGAGTATGATGTTGAGCATGACGATGAAATAATTAAAAGCATGTTGTCACATATTTACACGTTAGGAAAGCGATAAATACATAAGTTTTATAATTTAAAGCTCCAATAAAGGAAACAAACAACGAAGACATGTCAGTTTTGCTTTTGAAAGAGAAATTAAATTAAGTGTTCAACTTCTTTTCATCCTCATTGGATTGTGGCATAGATTTCTTGTGTCAGTTAACGAAAGGAGTGTAATTCAACTTCATGTGTTTTGGAAACCCATATCGCATTCAAGGTGCCTGAATATTCTCATTCTTGATAAATGTATTTTCCCTACACTCCTGGAGCCGGCTGGGTCACGTGCTAGAATATTCCTCCTTAATGATTCTTATTGCCAAGGTACTAGTTACCCATACGTCTCATTTGTCTAATAATTGGTGTCGTCACAATGATTAACCATGTCAGTATTGTTAGTAGTAATCTTCATGTCTATTAGCATATAACCTCATGAAATACTCTGCTTAGCATATTAATGGATTCTTGAATAATTCTAGCCTGATCTTGAATTCTGTTGCTCCTCATTGTATTAAATCTATTGGGTATTAAAGGTAGAGAAAGTATCCCCGTGTGATCACATATATTCGATAGGTAATTTTATGGTAAGTTTATGATAGCACATCTTATAGTAATTGTTGAAGGTCATCAAAGGTTTAGCATGGGTGTTCGTATAGAGATTTAGAATTTAGGAGGGTGAACAGGTTATTCTCAATATCTTCTCCTGAAGTTGTTATGAGAGTTGATAATGAAGGTTGCATAAGTGTATTTCACATTAGGCTGCACTAGAGTATGGAGTTTCCCGATAGATGTTCCCCATATATTTTGTGTTTCACGTGTCTATTTCTAAGAAGGTGGTTGGATATCCTTTTTGTATCATTCCGGTGGAAATTATTGAAGGTGAAGTTAATGGATAGTTAGCTTATGTGAGGTATCTAGTTGTCCTCCTTGTTAAATAAGTTTGGAGGCTGGGGTTGTTTCCGTGAATGTGTATGGGAAAGCCTGTAAGTATTAAAAGCCACATTGAAGGCCGAGAGTGTTGTGGAAATAAGGTATTTTATTGATTGTATAGCAATAGGTTTTGACTTGAAATGTACTTTCTAGGTATTATGATTTAGAAATGTGCAGTTCATGTCCAGGTATCCTTATGATAATGTAGTGCTTGTAATGGTGAGATTAGTATTGCTGATATATACATTGTGGTGCTTTGTCTCGTTGTGGATATGTTGTTAGGATAGTTTTGGTGATTCTCTGGTAGGTGGATAGGCCTAGTTACAAAGGAGACTCTGCCGAAAATTCTGAAAGATTTAGGAGTTAGTCAAAATTTAGGGACTTGAGGTATGTTCGAAAAGAGATATATTAAGTTAAGAGTTTAGGGAAGACTCTACTCCTCATTCAAGGACGAATGATCCTAAGGGGGGGAGTGTAAGGCCCCGGAAAATTTTGCTAAGTAATTTAGGATTTTGTGGTGCCAGGTAGGCTAATTATAATATTTTATGTGCTATTAACATGAGGGGCATTAACTGGATTTGGTAATTAAGTGTATAAGTCTTATAATATGTAATGTGGGGTCTAATGAGAGGCCTAAGTTTAAGTCAAATTGAAAAATTTCACAATGGGCTAAAATTCCAAATGAGTTCGCACAAGTCCACACTTTAGACGAGTATATATATATATAAGGTTTATGTGGTGAAAAACATATCAAATGAAAGGTCTTCGAGTTTAGTTTCTAATGCTTCAAACCGTTCGTCATTTGGACATTCCTACACAAAGTTATGATCAAATTACCAAAGGATGGATTTGCGACCAATTTTGATTTCGCAAAACGACCATGCGCACTGCATATGCGTCTCATAATGAAGCAGTGTCAGTCAAAACATTATGCTATCGCATGTTGATTATGTTGCAGCATAATCGATTATACTGTTGATTATGCTATCACATAATGGTTATGCTATAAGAATTCTGCCCACATTTTGATTATGTTATAGCATAATTTCACGACAAATTTGACTTCGGGGGTCATTTTTGGAAATTTTCATATCCGAACCCACTTTGATAAATAAGCTTCGGGGCTTCATTTGGGATGATTTTATAGTAAATCTAGAGAGAGGTAATAGCTTTTTAGAGAGAGAAAGAGGGAACCTAGCCTCCTAATCATCAATCTTGCACAAACCATCCAGAATCAAGCATGCTATTCTTTAGGTCACTATCTTCTAGATTATTACCGCTAGAGATGTTGTTGGTGCATTGTAGTAAAGCTTAAATAAGGTATATATGGATAAAACCCCCTCTTCTTAGAAATCGAGCTCCCATGGTATCCATGCAAATATAGTAAGTCCGAAATTTGATTGATATAGTACTTGTTATTTCAATGGAATTGGTGTTGCAAGATATATGTGAAAGGTGTATCTCAATGTGTTCAATATGCTATTCTTGGTAAATTGAGGGTATGTGAAGAGTGTGAACTATGTGCTAAAATTCCAAGATTTCAGGTCAAGTATAAATTGAGATTATTATGCCAAACTATGTGAAATCCTCTATGTATAAAGATGTTAGAAATAAATCAAACGAATTTGGGAAATAGAGTGTGGACAACGTGCCGAGAACTTGAATTATAATTGTGCCTGGTTGTAAAGCCCCAGAAAAGTTTGTTTAGTAATTTAAGACTTTGTGGTGCCAAGGTAGGCTAAATATTTTATCTTGCGTACAAATGAGGATTAAGGATATTATGGATATCAATTAGATATATTAATAAGTGTATAAGTCATATTATAAGTGAATTGTGGTCTAAGGAGAGGCCTAAGTCTAAGCCAAGTTATAAAATTTCATAATAGACGAAAGTTGCAAATGATTGCGCACAAGACCTCACTTTGGACAATTATATATCCAGTAATATAAGGATTTGTGTGATCCAAAGTCTATCAAATACAAGGTCTTTGAGTCTTGTTTCCAACGCTTCAAACCGTTCGTCATTCGGACATTTCTACACAAAGTTATGACCAAATTACCAAAGCAGCGCAGAAATTTGAACTACCGCGGCGCCCCATGCGGCGCCCGCCGCGCCGCGCCAGTAGTAATTCCAGTACGGTCCGAAATTTCATTTCCAGACACATTTTGCACATACGCCTCGTGCCCCGCGATGCCCCACGCGGCGCGGCAGTACAAAAAAAACGGGTTTTTAAGACCCGAACCCCATTTCATTTAACTCGATTGAGGTTTATTTTTGGGGAAATTTCTGGTATTCTAGAGTGAAGGGAGAGCAATTCTAGAGAGAGGAAAGGGGAAAACTAAAGATTTCCCTACTCTTCCTTGAATCACACCTTGAAATCACATCAAAGGATTGCTAAAGCTTCAAAGAGGTAATAATTTCTTTTTCCCAATTCTTCAACTTTGAAATCTAACTAGAAATGGGTAATTAGTAAGATGATTCTTGGATGTGAGAGTATTAATTATTCATGCATGTACGAATTAGGTTTGTGGGAAGATTGTTGAATATAAACAAGTAAAGATTGGGTTGGGAAATGAAGGGGATCTTGTAAAAGAGATTTGAAATCAAGATGCACAACTAGTAATTGATAAAATTCTCAAATGAGCTAGAATTATGAATATCTTCCTAATTTGTGTTCAAATTTTGTTATGTCTTAAAATAGATTGAAGTTGCTAGAATTTCCAGAATATCGTAGTAATTAAAGGAAAGATCAAGAAAGCTATGTATGGCTAACTTTGACCTTTGTAAAGTCACTTTGTTTGGTGTACGAATATTTGGTATGTGATATCTACATGGATTATTTGTGGAATTATTGTGATTGGTATGATTTAATTGATCGTGGTTGAGTCTCCCGATATAATGGTCTACGTAATTGGCAATAAATTAAATGTGTGATTGTGAATGTGTTATGTGGTAAGAGTTGAGAAACAAATGATGGAAGGAAATCGTAAATGATGCAGTTGGAACAA
Organism: Nicotiana sylvestris; assembly: GCF_000393655.2. Lineage (NCBI taxonomy): Eukaryota > Viridiplantae > Streptophyta > Magnoliopsida > Solanales > Solanaceae > Nicotiana > Nicotiana sylvestris. The sequence goes on along the minus strand of NC_091064.1, from coordinate 135,040,659 downwards.
CTGTGGTAAGAACATATATGGCTTGTATTGGCAATTATCGCGGTGACATAAAATGCATATGAGTTGTTGAACATGATGGAAATAGTATTGATGGCTATAGAAATTCTTTGAGAATTATTGTTGTTGTTCTTTGTGAATTGTTGTTGTTGTTGTTGTTGTTGTGTGTTGTTTGTGAAATGTGATTGTTCGGTGGGATCGGGTTGCGCGCCACAACACGAAGTAATAAGGTGTGGGTTGTGGTGATAAGAGTGGCCGAGGTAATAAAGGTGGAAAAGTGATCGAAATCACTATTGAAATGAAAATATAAGAAAGTTATGAAATCATTGATGTGAAAAAGTTGAAGGGGAAATGGAGAGATTGTAACTTGTTTGGCTTGATGGTTTTCTTTCATATGTATTTGATTGTTGGTTCCATGACTACTTGTTACTTGTGTATGGTTTGAGTTTACTTAGGGCAAGTTTGTTCATACATACCAGTACAATTCAAATGTGCTGACGTCCCTTTTGTCGGGGGCGCTACATTCGTAGGTGGATCCATATCAGGTACTCTAGTCCACCGACCGTACCTCCCATTCACTTTCCGCTAGAAGCATTGGTGAGCCCTTTTCCTCCCAGGGCCTTGTGTGGCTCATGCCGCTTTTTATTTCAGAGTCTTGTTTTGGTTTTTGGTGTAAGGTATAGCCGGAGCCTTGTTACCGGCAAGTATTGTATCACTCTTTTGTATCCCTAGAGGCTCCGTAGACAGGAAATGTGGGTTATGTACTTATGTATTTTGGGCAGTATAACTTGTAAACCACGCTAAGTAACTATGTATGCTATGTAAATCTCGTAAGAATGTGTTTAAATTTATAAATGGCTATTTCACTTGGTTAATGGGAAATGGAAAAGCGGGGTAACACGTGGAATAGGAAAGGCACCCAGGTCTGCTTGGCTGGGGCTGCCCAGTCGAGCGCCGGTCGCGCCCCTCGGTTTTGGGGCGTGACACTGGTGATGCCTATGACATGAAAAAATATGAAACAAATTATGAAATGTGCCTCGACTATACTTTCCATAAATGACTTCAATAATAAAGTTCCCGAAAGGCTTTGTACCTAATTTATGCCCATAAGTGTCTGTTCGAGATAATGTTTTGCCCTATAAGTACATCCAATGTGATCCGAGTTGTTATATACTTCGAATAATTAGTATATTGTCGCGATTGGAAAAGAGTAATTCATGAATAATTAGTTTAATTGCTTGTTTATGCCTTTGATGTGTGTTTCTATTGTTGTTTGGTGTGTCCCCTCCTTTTTGGAAGAATACTTTGTGTTTAATGTTCCATTGCTAATAAACTTGAGGTGTATGATTTTTGAAATATTGTATATGCCCACGATTCATGATTCCTCTCATGTGTACTTGACATCTTGGATTGAATGGCTTGTTGTTGAAATTGATATTGATGTGTGTTTACCGTGAAAATGATAACAATAATCAAATTTTTAAATGGGATTCTAAAAATACGTGATCTATTCCCGAGCTAGTTGTTAGAGTCGTTGATTCTAATAACGTGAAGCTTAACGATGAAATGCGAGCTAAAACAAGACAGTAATCAAATCGAAGGGGCCTGTTGCCCAGATGCAAAGCCGGTCGATAAGGACCTCGGGGTCGGGACTTGAATCGAGCTCGAGATATCGGGGGCAACCGGGAATAGGATAAGAATTAAGGATATGATCAAGCAAGCCTCTTTACGGCCAAAGTTGCGCAATATACCATGAAATAAGTAAGAAGACAATAGATGTTAAAGCGGCCTCGAGCCAGTGAGAACGAACAAAATATGAGAAAGAGAGAGAGATATTATTGTTTTAGTGGAGAAATGGAGCAACATCAGCCCTTTACAAAGTGGTATGGGTTCCCCTTATATAGGCGAGGGAACACGGTATGGTACAAATATTTGGAGATTAAACACAAAGTACGGAGATGGGATGGTTTGACGTGATGCCTCAACATAGGCTCTTGATAAGCCGGGCCTGTCAGACGTAGCCATGTGCCTTGCGGGCTTCCTCTTTTGTACTGGCTTCGGTATTCATTTCCTCCAAGTCGGGCTCTGACGAGCCCCGTGGTCGGGAACTTGGTCGCGGTCTCCCGCCCTCGGGGTCCCGAGGCATGCTTCCGAAATGTCCTGAAAGCGAGAAATCAAGTCTTTTGATTTCAAGTCATTGTCGGCGATGTTTCGAGCACCTCGTAAGGTTCATAGCTTGTAGGTCGTGTATATCGATGCTCTTACGGTTTGGAGCCGACGTGGTCGGAGCTCGTTTTTGCCTGTCGAAGGAAGCCTGTTTTAACCGGTTCTTTCCGAAGTATATTCGAAGTAGTGGCTTACAATTTTTAGCGACAGTCGGGCGTCCCCGAGTCACGTTATTTTGGATGTATCAGCCGTTTTGGTCGTAGTCATGTGCGTTTGGCCGTAGCCATTTTTAATCCCAAGTGATGGTTTAGGCGTCTACACCGAGGGTATGCCCTTTAGGGATTCTTACAAATGTGATGTATAGCCTAAACTTCGGGGTTTTCATGCCTGTTGAGGTCTTACAGTTTGTCATGCCTATTGAGGTCTTACAATTTGTCATGCCTATTGAGGTTTTACAGTTTGTCATGCCTATTGAGGTTTTACAATTCATATGATCTAGAATAGATCTGGTTATGCCGAGTCTGCGCGCTAGGGGTCTTACAGTTTCGGATTTTCCAGTGCCCAGTGATTGACAACAGTCTCTTAGTCATCAAGTTTGTTTAAGCTTGAAGACCGCTTCTCGTGAATTCGAAGTTGCATTGTGAGGGCTTTGTGAGACCGGGGTTCCGACCCTGGGCCCATGTGAGCGTCGAACCGTTTAAGTCTCCGAGTATCTTGGGACATATTCAGCAGAGAGGCCTTTGCTACGAATATGCCAAAATAACCTTTTTCGAAGTATGAAATGCTAAAAAGATATTCTTTATTGCTTGGCGTAAATATAGGTTGTAAATACATGTCGTCTCGTTGCTGTGAGCTCGGCCTGCATGGGTGCGGCTCCTCCAATCCGTTTACATGATTTCGTTTTGAAACTTAGCCTACCATTTATTGGCCCTTCCAAGGGGACGATGTCCTTAAGAGAAGGCCATCGCACGTCGTCTGACTGTAGAAAAAATGCTCGCGATTTCGTTGGATCCTCTTCTGGGGGATGTGCTGCTCTGTTAATAATGTTCCTGGCGGGACCCTCTTTAGGTTGGAAGTCCGGTCGAGGGAAGAGAGCATGGCGGGCACCGCAGAGGCCTCGAATCTCCAAGTGGAGTTAGAACTTATGAATGCCTCGGCGGACAGCCTACATATAGGTTAGCAAAATAAAAGAAACAACAAGGGAGCGGAGTAGTTCTTCCCTGCTGCGGGATGTGTAGGTGACGTTTCAAGGTCTGGTATGTTTCTGCCATTCCGAGGCACAAGCCCTTAATACAGCCTTCTGTTGTGTTCAACCAGGCCTGGCCGAAGATGGGGTTCTACTCACGCTTTGATCCCTTCGAGGGCGGAGGCATTGATGCCGGCGATAGGTCATATGGTGAGGGATTTCCTCTCGTTGCGTGTAGCTCCTTGTCGAATACTTTAGTCCCACCTCTGTCGTGGAGTTTCATCCCTTTGGCGGAGTGTGGTTGAAGTCGCCTCCAGGCAGTGTTCCCGTTGTCATTTGAATGAAATATCAATGTTTCGTAGGCTCGACGTTCTAGCCCGAGCTCAAGCGGTCTGTATAGAGGGAGCGGTCTTCCTAATTGTTGTGGCAATCGGCATCTGGAATCCATCAAAGATTTGAGGTATGGGAGTGATTTAGTTCGTTAGTCCGAACCGCCCCATTAGCTTTGGCCTGACATCGTCGGTATAATTGATCAAACCATCTGCACTCATGGACACATGTTTTATTTGAAATAGGTCAAATGAGGGAGGGGTTACCAACTGTGTTAATACGAGGCTGAGGCGAAGTCTCGGTGTCCCTTTCCTTCGATGCAAGGGTTTCCTTTAGGTATATTCCCCGGAACCGTCATTCCCTAGCGATGAGCCTTTCACTCTGCATTTTATGGATTTTTGAAGGGTGCCGCCGCCCTTTTACTATCGTGGCAATACGCTGTGGCTTGTTAGCTTCATTTTTCCCGATCTCCTTTATCCCTTGGAGCTGGATCCGAGCCTGACCGCTTGATGATACTTGGTGGCGATGTCCATTGAATAGCACAGTTGTCGTTCTTTTGAGCCGGTGACCGCGCGCGCCCTGCGGTTCCTGTGTTGGGGCATAGTTCCCTTGAAGGGGTCTTGGTCGAATAGGTCTGAGCCGCCTGGCGTTCCCGGTTTCGCTTATGGTGATCACGATGTTTGGTATAGCAATGCTTAAATCGTACTCGGCTGGGCGGGGTTTCCCTGCTAGCTGTGCCTTATTGAATCTTGTTCCATTGGAGGTTCCTCGAGGGTGCTATCCTCGGGATATTTCCCTATTGTTGCGAGGTAGGTTGCATCTCGAGTCGTTCCTTCCATTCTCAGAACATGGATGATACCTCCATCTGTTTGGCATCAGTTTCTTTGTTGGGAGTCTGCTTGGATATACTGAACCCGAAGAGGTTCCCAAACGGTAGTCCACGGCCCCGATTCATGGCCGGTGCCGGATTTGGGCATCCAACTAGACCTCGCTGAGTATCTAATCAGGCTTCACTTGAAATGTCCTGGAGTCATCGTGCATGCTTTGTTAAGGCCTCTGGTAAAGGCCTGTGTTGCCCGATAGTCAGAAACCGGGAGCGATCTCATTCGTCCTATCAGGGAATGGGGTGCGGCTTACCGCGGTATTTCATTTCTTCTTCGTTTGGCCTTAGGTGTATCGGGACCTCTCGATACTGCTTTGATGGCGTCAGCACGTGCTTCCATGGAGGACCACGCTGGTATGGTAAGCAAGTATGTGAGGTCAGGTTCCAGGCGGTGGCGCTGCGTCATGGTTTCTTTTGAGAGAGTTTCTTCGAACTTCCTCAAGGAGACGTTCTCGAACTCATTATCTTGGAGGTCCCTTTGAATGAGATTGCATAAGTGGTGGTGCACCCGTAGGGATCTGAGGTCCTGTCGTCGCTAGGGGGTTTCGGCGTTCCAGATTTTTGTGAAGCGAGTTACGGGACTGTTTCCTCGGGAGACAGTTGCTGTAAGAGCTTCCACGAACCTAATTCGATCCTTTCGAATAGATTCCCAAGCATCCTCACTGTGGTGTGGTCGGTTACCGATCTGTCGTTACTTGATCTCTCGGGTACTAACTCGGCGTAAGGAGGTTTCTCCGGCGCTATTGCATTGGGAGTCTCTAGGAGACTTTGCACCTACGATAGCCAATTGTCGTTCCTGTAACATTTCAAAAATAACATGAAGATTAACTTCCTGTTCTACCCGGGCCGGGGTTTTTTCAGCTCCATGTCGGTCAATGCGTTGTATGCTGTTATCGGTGCGCGAGGCATCATCGACCTGTTGCACGCCTTGCAAGCCCGCGTCCGCTTGAATCGATCCAAATGTGTTATTAGGGACTCCCGGTGTCGCGCCAACCTCTGGAGCAGCCATACTGTTTTAACCTTAAATCAAAAGATCTTGGGCAAGAAAAAGTGTGAAAGATAAAGTGCGTTTGTGTGACGAAAATACCAAGAAAATAATCACTATTATTTTTAGCCCCACGGTGGGCGCCAAACTGTTTACTGTGAAAATGGTAACACCAATTAAATTTGTGAATGGGATTCTAAAAATACGTGATCTTATCCCGAGCTAGTTGTTAGAGTCGTTGATGCTAAGAACGTGAAGCTTAACGATGAAATGCGAGCTAAAACAAGACAGTAATCAAACCAAAGGGGCCTGTTGGCTAGATGCAAAGCCGGTCGATCAGGACCTTGGGATCGGGACTCGAATCAAGCTCGAGCTATCGGGGGCAACCAGGAATGGGATAACAATCAAGGATACGATCAATCAAGGCTCTTTACGGCCAAAGTTGAGCAATATACCATGAAATAAGTAAGAAGACAATAGATGTTAAAGCGGCCTCGAGCAAGTGAGAACGAACAAAATAGAAGAAAGAGAGAGAGAGAGAGAGATTATTGCTTTAGTGGTGAAATGGAGCAACATCAGCCCTTTACAATGTGGTATGGGTTCCCCTTATATAGGTGAGGGAACACGGTATGCTACAAATATGTGGAGATTAAATACAAAGTACTGAGATGGGATGGTTTGACGTGATGCCTCAGCATAGGCTCTGGATAGGCCAAGACTGTCAGACATAGCCATGTGCCTTGGGGGCTTCCCCCTCCATCCTGGCTTCAGTCTTCGTTTCCTCTAATTCGGGCTCCGATGAGACCCGAGGTCGGGAACTTGGTTACGGCCTCCCGCTCTCAGGGTCCCGAGGCATGCTTCCGAAATGTCCCGACAACGAGAAATCAATTCTTCTGATTTCACCGCATACAATGTGAAATATGGGGGAAAAGAGCTCGAATTATGAAATGTGACCTAGTGCCAAGTATGATGTGATAATTGTATCCCCATGTGCCAATGAACTAATATATGTGAAACAAAAATTGAAGTGACATGATTAATAGAAAAGGGTAACGTTTTGGTAAGATGGCTTAGCTGATCGGCCAGTGATCGGACGCCATGCTACACACAAGGTGGTATTGTGATGATATTGAAACCGGAAAGTGAGAATGAAATTGTGATTTGAGGTATACGTCTCAAATGAGACGGCTTAGCCAATCGGGCCGAGATTATACTCTACGCTAGTAGGCGGTGGTATTGTGAATGATGGTGCAACAATATTAAATGTCCCAAACTAAAGTTATGGAGATTATGTGAAAGCTATTTGATTCCTGTTATTTGATGAGGTTGTGATTGTTTAAAGCTTTTGTTGAGTCTCTGTGATTTCTTTGTTCTTGTATGATAGTTCCTTCTATTGAGATGATGTTTATGATTTCATTGTTCTTGTATGATAGTTCTTTCTATTGAGATGGTGTTTATGATTTCATTGTTCTTGTATGATAGTTCCTTCTCTTGAGATGGTGTTTATGATTTCACCGTTCTTGTATGATAGTTCCTTCTATTGAGATGGTGTTTATGGTTTCTTTGTTCTTGTATGATAGTTTCTTTGTTCTTGTATGATAGTTTCGTTGTTCTTGTATGATAGTTCTTTCTAATGAGATGGTGTTTAGTTATACATACTAGGGCTATTCAATGGAACTAACGTCCCTTTTGCCGGGGGCGCTACACCTTTAAATGGATGTAGGTGGTTCCAAAGCAGGCAGTGTTGGTCGCAGCTGGTGACACATCTTCCTTTCAGCTGTCTTGGTAAGCCTCGCTTCATTTTGGGGTCCTGTACCATTATTTATCATGTATTTTGTATTTTGAGGTATAGCCGGAGCCTTGTTGCCGACATTTCCATATTACTCTTCAGTAGTATTTAGAGGCTCCGTAGACAGGTTGTGGGTGGAGTTTGATAATGGGGAATTGAATTAGAAATATTGATATTTGGCCAAGATGCATAAAACTTGTAATATTTTGAAGATTATGAATGAAGTTACTGATGGAAATGAAATGGAAGTCGTTAATGATATATTTACAAGGTATGATTAATGGAGTTCATCTCGTCTTTATTTATGAATTAGTTTGGGTAGAATGAAACATAACTGGCTTGCTCAGTCGGGTTTACTCGGCTGAGTGTCGGTCGTGCTCCTCGATTTTTGGGGTGTGACAGACAAAATGTATGGTCTATGTGTTATAAATGTTACGACTTTAAGTCAAGTTTGAATAAAGGTTATCATGCCAAGTTATGTGAAAAATCTCTATATGTCTAAAACTCTTAATTGCTCACATGTGTATCTAAAGTCTTAAATTGAAAAGTCTTGTTGTTGATAATAATGATGATGTGTGAAAATGAAAAGGGAACATGTATGAAATATGGCTAATTGACAAGAATGATACTATAATCGTGGCCACTAGTGCGGATGAATTGAAAAGATGTGAAAGAAGTATGAAGTGACATGATTGATAGAGAAGGGTAATATCTTGGATGAGACAGCCTAGACGATCAGGCCGTGATCAGATGTCATGCCGCACACATGGTGGTTATTGTGCTTGAAATTGTAATTGAAATTGTTATTGTGGATGGTAAATGAGGCATCCTAGCCGATCGAGCCATGATAGGACTCGGTGTAAAAGTATGGTGGTATTATGAATGATGGCATATCGGCACTAAAGGTCTCCTAACCTAAAGGCATGGAAATTTACTTTAAAACATATGTGATTACTTAACTTGATGTTTGTATTGTTCGAGGATCCTATTTATTTCATGATTGTTCCTCCTTGTATTATTATTCATTCTATTGAGATGGTGTTTAGTTATACATACTACTATTATTCGACAGTACTAACGTCCCTTTTACCATGGGCGCTGCATCTTTTATGGATGCAGGTAGATCCACAGAAGGTAGTATTGAGTAGTAATAGAAGTTCAACCACCTTCTAGTAGACTTGGCGATACCACTTCATTCCGGGGTTATATATCCTTTGTTCATTACATTTCTCAAGTTTTGAGGAATAGACGGAGCCTTGTTGCCGGCACTACTGCTGTACTATTTGTAATTATTAGAGGCTCCGTAGACATAGTATGGGTTGTATATGGGTGTTGAGAATGTCGAACGAGTTATGTTTTATTTGAATCATTTATTCCACTTTATACTATGAAAATGCATGTATTTTGAGACTTTAAAATGAAGTAAATAATGGAAATGATTTGGTATTGTATACATGATCCTTGTATTTCTTAATTAATGAGAATATGTCTTCTATTTATTTATGAGTGAGTTTGGGTAGAATGAATCTAATAGACTTTCTCAACCGGGTTCACTCGGTTGGGCGCCGGTCGCACTCCCCGAGTTTAGGGTGTGACAAACTTGGTATCATAGCTTAAGGTTTTAAAGTGTCCTAGATGTCTTAGAGTTGTGTTTAGTAGAGTCCTCCTTATCGGTGTGTTGTCAACCACATCTATAAGGTGGATGCTACTTGGACAACTAGGAATTATACCCTTCTTTGATGTTCTATTATCGTGTGATAGAGCTGAATATGAGAATGTTCCATATTTAGCTCGTGCATTGTTCTAACTTTCAGTACATTGATCATAGGAAGAAGGAAAGACACGGAAAAGGAGCTAATGCCGCCCAAGGAGTTGTAGTTGATTCTTTACTTGACGATGCAGGTGAGTACCCGAAGGGTGAGGATATTCCCCCAACTACTACATTGCCTGATTTCACTACACTGGACCAAACTACACCAGTTCCTGCACCTACTGAAGGTGCAATGATACCTCCAGCTGATATTCCGGTTCTACCTCCAGCCCTATTTTTTGGTCTCGATGTTTCTGATAGGGGCCTTAAGGGAGCAACACAGATGCTAGCTCAGATAGTGGCCTCCCAAGCCCAAAGATCAAATGTTGCACCCACTTCTTATAGCCAGATAGGGGATTCTACTAGCTCCAGGGTAAACAGGTTCCTTCAGTTAGATCCTCCAGTGTTCGCAAGTACTAATCCCAAGGAGGACCCTCAAGATTTCATCGATGAGATGCACAATACTCTCCGAGTTATGCATGCTACTGAGACATAGGGAGTGGTGTTGGTCGCCTACCGCCTACTGCCTGAAAGGGCTGGCCTATTCTTGGTTTGAGTTTTGGGAGGACTCCCGTGAGGAAGAGAGCCCTTCAGCGAGGTGGAACAAGTTTGTTGATACCTTCATGGATCATTTCATGCATGCCAAGACAAAGCCAGTCTGTGCCGCTGAGTTTGAGAACCTAAAGCAAGGTGGCAAGAGTGTGTGGGAGTACCACTTGGAGTTTGTGTTCCTGTCCAAGTATGCTATTTACATGTTGCCAACTATTGAGGCTAGAGTGCACCCATTTGTGCAGGGCCTTATCCCTTTGGTTATCAATGCGGCCGATATGGCTACCTTGAATTCTAACATAAACTATAGGAAGATTATAGAATTTGCTCAAGCTATAAATAACCATAAGTTGAAGAACTAAATGAAGGGAGGGGGTAGCAGTAAGGCCCGGTCCGCGAGTAACGTTGGAGATTCATTTTGTGGTGGTAGGTCAGTATTCAGGGGATGGTCACCAGGACCCTCCGAGTCTTTTTCTTAGTCTTCATCTAGTACATCGTCATTAGGGCCCAATCAGCAGTGGAGTCATTTTAGGCCTAGTCAGGGCAACAGGGGACCCCACCAGTAGGGTCGGCCAGGAGGGATATTCCAATAACAACGGAGGCCCCCATGCCCCAGGTGTTGGAAGATGAACATGGGGATCTGCTACATGGACCTACCCATATGCTACGGGTGCGGACTGAGAGGTCATATTTAGAGAGAATGTCGTTCGTCCTGCTAGGGTGCGGGTAGGGGCACAACACAACCATCTAGTTCTGTTGCTGCTACATCCTCAGTACCTCACCAGCTCGAGGCACTCCAGCATCCGCAGGGCGTGGTACAGCTAGGGACGGTGCACAGAGTTTGGGAGGACCCAGCCATTTCTATGCTATGAGTGGTCGCAAGAGTATAAAGACTTCTCGAGATGTTGTCACAGGTATATTGACCGTCCAATCTCATGAGGTGTATGCTCTTATTGATCCCGATTCTACTTTGTAATATGTCACTCCTTATGTTGATATGGAATTTGGGATAGAATCGGAACAACTCTATGAGCTGTTCTCTATATCTAATGTAGTTGGTGAGTCTATTCTGATCGCGCAGGTTTATAGGCATTGTGTTTTCATGGTGCATTGTCGGGAAACCATAGCCGATCTCATTGTATTAGGGATGGTTTATTTTTATGAATTAATAGGAATAGATTGGCTTTATTCATGTTTCGCCTAGGTTGATTACCGAACTAGAACTGTGAGGTTTGAATTTCCAAATGAACTAGTGGTTGAATAGAAGGGGGATAATGTGGTGCCAAAAGGTAGGTTTATTTCTTACCTTAAGGATACGAAGATAATTTACAAGGGGTGTTGTTTACCTCGAAAATGGTAATAAAAACTAGATTTGATTTTGTGGTTCTAAAAATATGTGATTTATTTTTATGCTAGTTATTAGGTAGTAGATGCTAAGTGAGAGAGTAAAAAATAAGATAAGAATTTGAAGGCAGTGTGTTTAAGCTAACCGAGCTATTGGGAATTGGGGCCTCGAGCCTAGTGATGCGGGGCCTCGAGGTCGAACTAAGTGTAAAGCTACGGACAGCCGATGAAGGACTAACAGTTTTGAGAGCTTTGATGAGAGCTCTTCATGGTCAATAATGAGCAATACATGAAGAACAATTAATGAAACACAATAAAGTAAGCAATAAAAGTAATGGAATCAAGAGAGAATATGTTTAAGTTAGAGAGTAGAGAATGTTCTTGTATTGAATGTTGTGTGTCCCTTACAAAATGACAAGGGTCCTCTTTATATACCAGGGGGAACCCCAATATAGTACAAATGCATTTATTACGAAGATATATGGCTGGTACATCCATTTAGTGCCACGGTATGGGCTTGAACTAGCCTTCTAGAGTTGATCAACTTTAATCACGTGCCTTGGGAATCTCCCACACGTTAATCATAGCCTCTGATTTACTCTTCCCCGGGGTGAAGCATATGGAACCCTCGGGGTCAGGACTCGAACCATGCCTCGAGCCTCCCGAAACGGGCTGTGGGATATCATAATGATCATAAAATCGGGCTCTCTGATTTTAGCCGTGTACAGAGAGTCCCCGCGTTTCTTATAATGAAAATGACAAGAAATGGATTTGAGTTCTTACCTCTTCGATACTAGCCCTGTTACATCAGCCTATCAGAGCATTAAATGCCATGAATCAAAAACTGCCCGGGGTCGCTATCAACACGACTACCGAGAAGCCCATGAACCGTATTGGTTCAACCTTTCCATTTCCCAAACGTTGCCCATGTGACTTATATAAATACCTCAATCATTTTGCCATTCATACTTTACAACACCTTCAAGATTTTATAACAAAGTTCACCACCTTCTGCATTGTTCCCCTTTCAGTGCTTGCTTCTTCACTTTCCTCCCTAGAAACCCCTCTTTTTCATAGTCATGACCAGAACCTCTAGAACGGTACCTCAGAAGGACGGCACCGCCTCCTCGTCACGCCCGTCAAAGGGTAAACCCAAAGTACCCCCAACTGTCGAGCAATGCACCCCTACCAAATTCGATACTGTATCCGATTTTTCCGTTGAAACCCCCCCTGCCACACCAGGACGATATGAGCACGTATCTCGGTATATCAATGTGGTAACCAATACGAACAGAGTAAAAGAAGACTACCGATGGGGGGAGGCATCATTAGTAGAAATCCCCAATTCTAGGAATGGAAGGATATGGCTGTCAGCGCCAACAAACGACTAGGGTATTTGGAGCGGGGTCTACTGGAGCTAGAAGGAAAGTTCCTCAAGAGGATTGAAGATTGTCGGAACGCTGAAGGGAATGCAAGAGGACATTTGGCCCAAGCTTATCTGCTGCTAGGACTGCGCGAGATGGTGAAGCTGTTCGAGGGGGATAAAGATGCCAAATCTGGGGAAGGTCCTTCTGTGACCAAGTAGTTAGGAGTCTTTTATTTTGCTTTTAGTGATGTAATAAGGCCAATAGCCACTAGTGACATTTTATTTTCCTAGCATCGTTGTGAATTCGTCTTATTTTTATCAATAAAATTAGGCATTTAGCATTATAAGTTCTCCAAATTAATTTGTCGCTAGGCCTACCTCGGGCACAACGAGGCACCCAAATTAGGACGCGATTTATATTCTTGCACAATGTGTTTAAATATTGCAACATTTTCTTCTCATAACCCGCACTAACTTGTTACTTTTTGTTTTCTTTATTTTTATTCCCCTCCCCAAAGGTTAGTTCGCGCATTCTGGCACCATCATCATACAGTACGAGATCCAAGGGCCCTCCACCTCCTCCTCCTCCAAGTCCTATCCGGAACAAGAGCAAAGGTAGAATGGGATATTCAAGCGCCAGAAAGGAAATTGAAAAAATTGAGATTCCTCAGGGTACCCCGGTTGCTAAGGAAACTGCTGCCCAACTTGAGCAGAAACTGTTGAAGTTCCAAAAAGAACTGGATCAAGTTTGGAACTTGGCAAATTTATCATTAACTCTCACCGCTCCTAATGTCAACACTCCAAATGCTCAAAATCTCGCACCTCCACAGAACACCCCACAACCACAGATGCAACCCACTCATGCTCAACACTGCAACACATGCCACACCCCACTACCCATTCCTGAACCACTAAACACCCCAAACGACCACCCCCACAACACTTCCATCTACGTAGATACCATACCCCACTACACTCAACCAATCTCAAGTGCACCTGAGTCTGATGACAAGGACTTCTTATCAGAAACTTGGCAACAGAACTCAAGAAATTGACCAGCCGAGTCTAGGGCATGGAAGGAAACAAAGGCATAGAGGGGCTGAATTATGAGGACCTCTGCATTCAGCCAGATGATGAACTTTCAGAGGGATACAAACCTCCCAAGTTCGAAATGTTTGATGGCATAGGAGATCCCAGAGTCCATTTGAGGATATATTATGATAAGCTGGTTAGAGTCGGAAGGAATGAGAAAATCCGTATGAAACTCTTCATGAGAAACCTGAAGGGGGATGCTTTATCCTGGTACATCAGTCAACACCCCAAGAAATGGATAAGCTGGGTAGGTATGGCATTGGATTTCATGGATAGGTTCCGATTCAATATAGAGAATGCACCGGATGTATTCTACATCCAGAATCTGAAGAAGAAGCCTACCAAGATATTTTGCGAGTATGCTACTCGTTGGAGATCAGAGGCTTCTAAGGTCAGGCCGACCTTAGAAGAGGAACATATGAACAGATTCTTCGTCTGGGCTCAGGACCCACAATATTATGAGAGGTTGATGCTGATCGAGGGCCAGTAATTCTCCTATATCATCAAGCTGGGAGAGAGAATTGAGGAAGACATTAAGATTGGTATGGTTACTAATCTTGAAGCATTGCAGGCCACAAACAAGGTTTTACAGTCTGGTGGCATGTCCAAGAAGAAGGACGTCAATGCCGTGATGGTCGCACAGGGAGCCAAATCACCACTAAAATACCACACTTACCCGTCACCTCCACTTACATATCAGCTTGTTCCAAATTACCAAGCACTCGCACCCTCTTACCAAAATCCATCACCCGTTTACCAATCATCTCCACTTCCCACATATCAACCTACTTCGTCCAGATACTCTCAACCTGCACCTGTTTACCAAGCCTATAATGCCCAACCCTCTTACTACCAAGCACCTCCCACTCGCCAAAATCTCCCCGGACCCAGACCAAATTTTGACCGCAGACCTCCCAGACAATATACAGCCATCGCTGAGCCAATTGACCAGCTGTATGAGAAACTTAAAGATGCTGGTTACGTCTCCCCTATCCCCACCATAACTCCAGAAAATCCTTCCCAGTGGATCAACCCTAATAAGACCTGTGTGTACCACTCCGACATGAAGGGACATACTATTGATGAGTGCCGCTCGTTGAAGGATAATATTCAAACTCTGATCGAAAATAAGGTTATCATAGCAAAGGAGCCTGCTCCTAATGTCCGCAACAACCCTCTGCCTGATCACAGAGGTGGGGACATTCACATGATCGAGATCGAAGATGACTGGGGCTCCAAGGGATCGATAGGATTGATTGCTGAGGATGATGAGCCAAAGAAACCGACATTCACACTTAACCCGATTGTTGTACAGAACCAGCCCTCCAGGGGCGATGAAGTAAACATGTCTGTACCCCTCGAATTTGAAGCACCTTCTTCTGCGAAGGTGGCCGGGCCAATTGAGGTTGAGTTTGGGGTTCCAAAGGCACATGTACCCTTTGAAGTTGATGTGTTACCACCGAGGATACCCATTCCTGTAGCAATGTCAATCGTAACACCGTTCCACTCAAATGCCATACCATGGGATTATACAGCTGAAGCAAGGAGGAAAGGAAAGACCAAGACGGGAGAAGCAATTGTTGCGCATGGTATGACTAGAACAGGCAGGGTTTACACTCCAGAGCACCTAGCTGAGTCTAGTAAGCAAGCCTCGAGACGGACTACTAAAACTGGTCCCGATGATCTTTGGAAGAAAATACAAGCTATGGAGTATTCGGTCGTTGAGCAGTTGAACAAAACACCAGCGCATATCTCCATCTTAGCTCTTCTACAAAGCTCTGACGCACACAAAAATGCCTTGATGAAAATATTGAGCGAAGCTTATGTGCCCAGCAAAATAACTGGGGGCGAAATGACAAATATGGTAGGACAAATACTGGAAAGCCACAAAATCACCTTCCACGAAGATGAACTGCCGCCGGAAGGACTGAGTCACATCATGGCCCTACATACCACCGTGCAATGCGAGGATTACTTCATCACTAGAGTCTTGATCGATGGAGGCTCCAGCCTCAACATCTGTCCATTGATAACTCTCAGAACATTGGGAAAGAGCCTATACGAGATCAAAGATGGGGCCATCCATGTCAAAGCCTTCGATGGGCCCCAAAGGTATACTATCGGATAGATCAGCCTATGCTTGCAAATGGGGCCAACATGGTTCGACGTTGACTTTCAAGTGATAGATGTCCCAGCATCCTACAATTTGCTATTGGGACGACCATGAATCCATGCCGCTGGAGCTGTAGCATCGACACTGCATCAGTCAGTGAAGTTTGAATGGAATCACCAAGAGGTGATCATTCATGGCGATGGTAGCAAACCCATATATAGTCGCCAGACCATCCCGATGATTGGAGGCAGAAGGAGAATAGGCGGAGAAACATACCACCACATTGAAAGAGTCAACGCTGTAGACAAAGATAAATGGTGGGATAACAAGATTGAAAGTATCCTGAATTGGTGTGGATACGAACCTGGAAAGGGACTCGGCAAAAACCTCCAGGGAATCGCCAAACCCATCAAGCTGAAGAAACATGGCACTACATTTGGTTTGGGGTATGAGTACACTTGGGAGGAGTTCAATCACTGGTCGCCACCATGGCGCAGTCCCTACTACCCACTGGAGCACCCGATACCTCACCTGGAGCAGACTTTCCAGCCGGCAGATACTATATATGGGTCGGAGGAAGATGAAGCATTGGCAGCCGTGAAGAATCTGTTCCTGGAGGATGATAATATGGATTGCAGTGTTATTTTTGAGGAGGAAGGGGAGGAAGGCCCTTCTATACAAGTTGTGAACCGAGGAGAGCACCTCAACAATTGGTCAATCAGAACCACCAAGGCCCGGAAGGCTTCGGGGTAGCAAGGCTAAACAAAAGCACCATGCATCACATTTTACTTTTTAACAACTGATTTTATTTCCGCATTGTCTTTAATTTTGAAAAGAGCTCTGATATTCAAAACAATTACGAATTTAATCGAAGCATTTTAGTTTATTATATATCTTGCTCTTATTATTTTTCTATCATTCATTTTATTTTTATACAGCATTACTATTACTTGCCTTGATGATGAACCAACGATTGTGACTTGCAATGAGACAACGCAACAAACGGATACAGACTCAGAAGAGGATGATATACCAGAAGAGGTCGTCAGAGGAGTTGAGAATTTTTAAAATAGGCCTAAATCTAACTTGGACGAAACTGAGGTCGATAATCTGGGAGATACAAAGAATGTCAAAGAAACACGCATCAGTGTTCACCTGTCACCATAAAAAAAGAAAGAGTACATGGAGTTCCTAAAGGAATATGAAGACATATTCGCTTGGTCATATGATGATATGACTGGTCTCAACACATCCATTGTAGCTCACAAACTGCCAACAGATCCAACATGCCCGCCGGTAAAGCAAAAGCTCAGGAAATTCAAACCCGACATGAGTGTGAAAATCAAAGAAGAGGTTACCAAGCTAGTTAAAGCCAAGGTACTCAGGGTAGTAGAGTATCCGACATGGTTAGGCAACATCGTGCCAGTGCCAAAAAAGGATGGGAAAGTTAGAGTGTGTGTTGACTAGTGGGATCTTAATCGGGACAGCCCCAAAAACGACTTCCCCTTGCCTAACATACACATTTTTATCGACAACTGTGCTAAGCATGAGTTGCAGTCTTTTGTTGATTGTTTTGCTGGGTATCATTAGATATGGATGGATGAGGAAGATGCAGAGAAAATAGCTTTCATCACGCCATGGGGTATGTACTGTTACAAAATGATGCCATTCGGTTTGAAGAACGCTGGTGCCACCTACATGAGAGCCATGACTACCATCATTCATGACACGATACACAAGGATATCGAGGTATATGTGGATGATGTTATCATCAAATCCAATAAAGCCAAGGATCACATGGCAGATCTAAGAAAGTTCTTCAACAGACTGAGGAGGTACAATCTGAAACTGAATCCTGCCAAGTGTGCATTCGGGGTTCCTATTGGAAAATTATTGGGTTTCATCGTGAGTCGTCGAGGAATAGAATTGGATCTATCAAAGGTCAAAGCTATTCAAGAATTGCCGCCACCAAAGAACAAGAAGGACATGATGAGTTTCCTGGGAAGACTCAACTATATCAGTCGGTTCATAGCTCAATCCGCGGTCATTTGTGAACCTATCTTCAAAATGTTGAAGAAGGACGCTGCTACCAAATGGACTGATGATTGTTAGAAAGCTTTTGACCGAATCAAGGAATACCTATCAACGCCGCCGGTCTTTTTTCCGCCTGAGCCAGGAAGACCCCTATTGCTTTACCTTGCGGTATTAGATAGAGCATTCGGTTGTGTTCTAGGACAACATAATGAAATAGGGAGGAAAGAGCAAGCCATCTACTATCTCAGTAAGAAGTTCACATCGTACGAGGCCCAATATTCTCTTTTAGAACGCACTTGTTGTGCTCTGACTTGGGTCACGCAGAAGTTGAAGCATTACTTATGTGCTTACACTACTTATCACATATCCAGAATGGACCCTCTAAAGTATATCTTCCAGAAGCCCATGCCAACTGGCAAGCTTGCCAAGTGGCAGATCCTGCTAAGTGAATTCGACATTGTTTACGTGACCCAGAAAGCAATCAAAGGGCAAGCTTTGGCGGACCATCTCGCCGAGAATCCTGTGGACGGAGAATACGAGCCCCTAAAAACATATTTTCCCGATGAAGAGGTATCTTTCATAGGAGAAGATATTGCAGAATCCTATGATGGTTGGAGGTTGTTTTTCGACGGAGCTGCAAATTTCAAAGGAGTTGGCATAGGAGCAGTCTTAGTATCAGAAACCGGCCAGCACTACCCGGTATCCGCCAAGCTCAGGTTCCCTTGCACCAATAATATGGCCGAATATGAAGCCTGCATCGTGGGGCTCAAAATGGCCATTGACATGAACATTCAGGAGTTGCTAGTGATCAGGGATTCAGACTTGCTCATACATCACGTTCGAGGAGAGTGGGCAACCAAGAACTCTAAGATACTTCCCTACTTACATCATATACAGGAGTTGAGGAAAAGGTTCACAAAGACAAAATTTCAGCACGTCCCCAGAGTCCAAAATGAGTTTGCGGATGCATTAGCTACTTTATCGTCCATGATCCAGCATCCAGATACAAATTTCATTGATCCTATCCCAATAAAGATTCATGACCAGCCAGCTTATTGTGCCCACATTGAGGAGGAAGCGGATGGAAAACCATGGTTCCATGACATCAAGGAGTACTTGATAACATGGGCATATCCAGGACTTGCCAACGCTACTCAGAAGCGTACACTTCGTAGGCTATCTAGCAACTTTTTTCATAGTGGAGGAATCCTGTACAGGAAGACTCCCGATTTGGTTTACTAAGGTGTGTCTAAGCAAAAGAAGCGTCCAGGCTATTGGGCGAAGTGCATGCAGGGATCTGCGGGCCGCACATGAATGGTTTTGTCTTAGTAAAGAAGATACTCCGAGCAGGGTATTTTTGGATGACTATGGAAACAGACTGTATCTAGTATGTTCGCAAATGCCATCGCTGTCAGATACATGTATACATGATAAAGGCCCCTCCAAATGAGCTCACTGCGACAAGCTCACCATGGTCATTCGCCTCTTGGGGAATGGATGTTATCGGACCTATCGAGCCCGCCGCATCAAACGGGCACAGGTTCATCCTAGTGGCAATCGATTATTTTACCAAATGGGTCAAAGCAGCATCATACAGGGCGGTCACTAAGAAGGTTGTGGCGGGTTTCGTCCGCGACTGCATTGTTTGTCGGTTCGGGGTTCCGGAATCAATCATCACTGATAATGGTTCCAATCTTAATAGCGACTTGATGAAAGCAATGTGTGAAACTTTCAAGATCAAACACAAGAACTCTACAGCCTACAGGCCTCAGATGAATGGAGCTGTGGAAGCAGCCAACGGGAATATCAAGAAGATACTAAGGAAGATGGTCGAAAGGCACAAACAACGACATGAGAAGTTATCATTCGCCTTATTGGGATATCGCACTACATTCCGCACATCGACCGGAGCAACTCCCTACATGCTGGTTTATGGTACAGAGGCGGTCATTCCCACCGAGGTAGAAATCCCCTCTTTAAGGATCATACAAGAAGTAGAATTGGATGATGCAGAATGGGTAAAAGGTCACTACGAGCAGTTAGCCCTTATAGATGGAAAAAGGATGAATGCGGTTTGCCACAGTCAGTTGTATCAGAACAGAATGTCCAGAGCCTTCAACAAAAAGGTTAAGCCAAGGAAGTTTACACCGGGGAAGCTGGTGTTGAAGAAAATATTCCCACATCAAGACGAAGCCAAGGGGAAGTTCTCTCCCAATTGGCAGGGTCCGTACATGGTCCACCGGGTTCTAACTGGAGGAGCCCTTATTCTTGCAGAAATGGATGGGGAAGTCTGGCCGAAGCCAATCAATTTAGATGCAGTGAAACGATATTATGTGTAACCACTTATGATTCCCTTAACGATGTAATTTGAACTACGTCTGACTTGATTCCCGTTTAAGAGGGGATACGTAGGCAACCCTATGGGTTCGGTCATAATTTAATAAAAATTCCATTTTCCCCCGCTATTGGAACCGGGCAAAATTTTGAGGAGGGTCCTCAAAATTCCGAAGTTAATTTTAGTTCATGCATCGCCAGAAGCGCCGGCCCACCAAACTGGGGCAGAATTTTGAGGAGGACCCTCAAAATTCCGAAGATATTTTTTAGTCATTTATCACAGCCGTCAGACTGGGGCAGAATTTTATGGAGGACCCTCAAAATTCCGGAGAAAAGAGGTCGCAATGTCCTGAACCATGTCGCAGTCGTTGGATCATCTAAAGAAAACTATTTTCGATTATATACTTATGTTATTTTTACTAAATCATGCATAACTATTATCCGGATTTTTGTTTTTTAGTGACGCTACCCGAATGACACACAACATCAAGAGCCTGGGGAAGACGAACTAACCTTTCCCCTCACAGAACTCATGATTTTCTTTGGATGCAGGCACTCGACTCGCAATATCGTCAGGTATATTTATGTACGCATACTTTACAAAGAATGCAACTTCTTAGAATCATCATTTGACCGCAATTGCTATCCATACACAATCTCCTCAGCAGTCATATTGTCGTAATCGACTATCAGCTAAGAGATCTTGCTACTGATCATCCTTTTACATTCCTGCACTGCATAAGGCTACCTTTCTGCCTTCCGAGGTTAAGCTCTACCTCCATTTGCATTTTGCATAAGGCTACCTTTCTGCCTTCCGAGCTTAAGCTCTACCTCCATCTGCATTTTTTGCATAAGACTACCTTTCTACCTTCCGAGGTTAAGCTCTACCTCCATCATCATCTACATAAGGCTACTTATCCGCCTTTCGAGACTAAGCTATGTCTCCATCTGCATTTCCTGCATTGCATAAGTCTACCTTTCTGCCTTATGAGGTTAAGCCCTGCCTCCATCTGCATTTCTCTGCATTGCATAAGGCTACCTTTCTACCTTCCGAGGTTAAGTTGTACCTCCATCTGCATTTTCGCATAAGGCTACCTTTCTGCCTTTCGAGGTTAAGCTCTACCTCCATCATCATCGCATATGGCTACCCTTTCTGCCTTTGGAGACTAAGCTCTGTCTCCATCTGCGTTTTGCATAAGGCTACCTTTCTGCCTTCGGAGGTTAAGCTCTACCTCCATCTGCATCGCATAAGGCTACCTTTCTGCCTTCCGAGGTTAAGCTCTACCTCTATATGCATCGCATAAGGCTACCTTTCTGCCTTTCGAGACTAAGCATTGTCTCCATCCTGCATTTTTTTGCATTATTCAAAGGCATCATAGTTCCGAGGAATCATTCTCATAGCCCGAGAACGTCATTTCACAACCTGCGAATCCTTTATCATATGCTTCATGGCCCAGGACATCATGGTTCGAGGACATCATCCTACCCGTCCGAAGACAGCATTCATGGTCCAACGGGAACTTGCATCACATTTAAGTTTATGCACGATATACATTTGTATTACTCACTTGCAGGTACACCGACTATCAACAACCATCTCAGCAGGAGCGATCCCGCTCCGGTTCCCGCAGTCTATTAGATTTCAACCACCTTTCGAAACATAAACATCGTGTCCGTTCCTTTCGAAAATCTCCATCAGCACATTCCGTCAACGGTTCTTGAACTATATATGGCCTGACTCCTGTGAGACCAGGGATATGTAGGCAGCGCAGGAACCAGAGCCCCATCAAAACTCCTTTCAAATCGCCACTTTCGGTCAAAAATTGGCCATCTTATCTTTACCCAACAACTCTTTCATCCTTCCCGGGTAATGAGGGGCAGCTGTTGATACCCAATTTTTTCCTATGTATTTTTATACAAAATACTTTCAAAATAGCATGTACATGCAATATAATCATGCCCCAAGAGTTTTGGTATTTCTTCTAAATCTTTAAAATTTTTGAAATCCATTTATTGTCTATTTTAGCAGTGCAAAATCCATAATTATTCCCAAAATCATCTGTTTTGGTGAATAATTTATTTTATTCCCATATTTATACCAAAATATAGTTAAGATAATTTTTGTACATTTTTACAAATTTATTTGGTATGTTAAAAGCTAAATTGCATATAATTGTAATTGTAGCCTACTTTAAGATTAATAGCATTTTATAATTGTAAAATTGGTTCCAATATTTTTAAATTAATATTTATATATTTTTTGTTGGCTCAGTACTTTTAATTTGCTTTCAAGATCATTTTACCATTGTTATAAAAATAAAAAGGGAAAAGCTAGCTATTTAAAATCTGGCCCATTGTATTTCAATCATAGCCAAATTGATCACTCTAATTGACCCAATTCTGAAACCCAATTGGAGCGGCCCAATTCTGATTTAACCCAACCCCTTTACCCATTTTTCTGACCCGCCCGGTTTTCTTTTAATCCTAACCATTGATCTTTTAGATCAACGGCTCCCCTCATCCCCTTCCCTTTTTAATTCAAACGACCCCTTTACCCTACCTCATTCTCACCAACCGCTGCCTCTGCAACCCTCCACTATCTCAAACCCTAGCCTCCTCCTGCCTTGTTCCACCGTGTTTTCACCCGAATCCATGGCTTCTCAGGCCATGGACAACCTATATTCACCTCCTCCGGCTCTTGCATGCCTGATGCTCGAAGGTTAGAGGCCAGACCTCGAAAGTCTTCACTCAGACCTTCACCGATTTGAAGATTCCGTCCATCTCCGACTTTGCTCCGGTGGCTCTTGGTTTTCTGAGCCTGTTTCTGACCTCATCCGACTTAGATCGGACATATTTCCAAGCCTTTTATCATTCCAGGGTTCCTCGGAAACCCTAGCTATTCGAGGTTTTATCTGATTGTTCTTTTAAATCTATGCTATATCTGTGTTTTACTGGAGTTTTAAAACGCCTTCCCCAATTTTTCTTTCAACAATTACTTCTTTCCGATCTAGGGTTTCTGAAAGCTTAAAATGTTTTTCTGGCTCTTCCTTTTCTTTTCTATGTATGTATGTGTCTATACTACGTTCGTATGTTTTCTTTTCTACCACGCCTGTATTGTCCTTCTACTTTTCTTTTATACATGTTACTCCTGTGCTCACATGATTATCCTTGTTATGTTTTCATTACTCTTCTACTATATGTGTTTACTGTTAAGTTCTTCGATTTTTGTTTGCTTTACTGAACTCTGTTCGTGTTCTTGCTAAATGTGTTTCATCTACTGCTTCTTAAGTTTGTATCACTTTTTCTTCTGAACTTTTTTAAGATCTGAGTTTTTCTCAAAACGTGTTCTCCATGCTTTTGACTGTGTATCATGTCTGTTTGTTTCTCATAAGTCTTTGGAAAAGACTCCTGAGCCTCTATTGAATGGTTTGCCTTCTCATCTCTATTGTCTAACTCAACTCGAAACCCTAAGGTTCGGGGATTTCTTGGCATTTTGATCTTTTGTGAGCGAGTTTGGTTCCACTTCGGGACCCTGGACTCTCAGACTCATTGTGAGTCTGCGAACTAGACTTATACCCTTCTTGCTTATGATTCTGAACCTTTCTTTGTTAAACTCTCTTCTAAATAATTTGACAAACCCCTCTGGTATTCACATATTTGTGTGTTTTATATATAAGGACTCTGCCTTCAAAGGTTTTTGATTGATTCTGAAATCCTCTAATGGGGTTTGATTGATTGTTACTGATTTTTCTTTAATTGAATCTCCTTTACCTTTTCCTGACTTGGTTCATTCGAATTGAATTGTAATTTTGATTTCTGTAGTTGTTTGATTGATTCCCTTTCCTTATTTTTTCCAAGCCGTGTACTATTGAATTCTTTCCTTTAATAACTTCTCTGTATTTACCCCTTTTGTGCTACTTTGAAAAGGTTTTAATCAAAACTGTTTTCCTTAATTGGCTTTTACCCATTGAAATCAGAATCCCTTAACTAAAGAGAGATTGATTTCAATGTTATTTCCTTACCTTTTCTCACTTGTTTTCTGCACTATAAAAAGGGCATGACCCTTCTGCACTTTGATGATCCTTAACTTACAATTCAATACTTTTACAACATACTTCGAATTGCATACTCTTACACACTACTATTACTTTCAAAACCTGCATTCCCTCTTGTTCTCTTTTGTACTGCTTGTCACGACCCAAACTGGAGGGCCATGACTAGTACCCGACTATACTTGCCGAGCACCAACGTACATTTTATCTAACCTTCTTTATTATCTTTTAGGGTTGACGAGATCAATATAAATAGTAGACATGGATCATGGACAACCAACAATAAAATAGGATGGCATGAACATACATAACACGGGATGACCAGACAATCAAGAAACTACATATAAGGTACAAGCTACCACGCTACCATGAAAGACTATACAACAAAAACCAGCCGACAAGGCATACCAAACTATACATGAGTCGACACATGTCTATGATCCTCTAAAGGAACATAAGTGCTGCAACATAGCTGGAACAAGGCCCCGACATACCCATAATGTCTATAACAAAAATTCATACCAAGACCACGGCAAGTCCGGAGAAACGATCTCGCTAATCACTGCTGAACTGGATAGCCTACTGTGGTGGGGGAGCTGCACCTGCCTGTCTATCAGGGCATGCAGCACGACATGCAGCGTCCACAAACAAAAGGACGTCAGTACGAATAAAGTACTGAGTATGTAAGGCAGTGAGCCATAAATACGAATAGTAATGTAAGCAGGGATAGAGAATATACAACCTGTAACATCTGAGTACCTCTGAGGGCTACTGACATGAAATGCATGATACATATATATAAATACATAAACTTTTAAAACATACGCCTCTATGGGCATCATCATCATCATATCGTACCCGACCGTAATAGGCTCGGTAAAAAAAATGTACCCGGCCATCATAAGGCTCGGTAGAATCGTACCCGGCCACGTGGAGCTCGGTAAAACCCAATTGATCAGTGGTTGCACAATATGTGTCGTACCCGGCCGACTATAGCACGGCTCGGTAGAGTAAAATAGATACATATACATAATGCATGCTCGACTCATGGAATCACATTCTAAACCTTTCGGAGTGACGTAAGGTCGGTATCCTCTGTACACGATATTAGGACCAACTCTTCATTACGAATCTTATAAGAATCAGGAAGTACCAATAACATTGATAACATAAGAATAAGAGAAGCAATATTAACATCAATCGTTCCATAAGAGGGAAAACAATGTAACTACTGCTAGCTTCTAAGAGTAGAGTATCTTTGGAAGCTTGTTAATTACATTATGTACAATCGGAGTCGTGCAAAAGAAGAAAATGGATAGCCTCATATACCTGGAGTAGGGAAAAATTCGTCCGACCTAAACTATAGCACTCAATTTTAACACAATGGTGCAGAAATTTCAGCATCTGAAGTCTCAGGTTCTCAGCTTATTAGCGTACATCCATATTAGAGTGACTCATGCAAGATATTGTACACAAGGCACTTGCTGATGACATTACTTTGCAAATAAAACAAGCAAAGTCACAAATAATATTTCTTTATTCTCCTTCCGCCTATTCCCATTAGCATTACTTCAATAACCATGTATTCCACTTCCCCTAAAAGAAAACGAAATATTCGCCAACTTGCCAGAAACCAAGACCACTCCTCCAGCTCATAAGAAACTAGCTAGCTTAGCATTATCTTGTCCATACCATTCACTTGAGTACTTGACTTTGCCTGAGGTAGATCACAACCCTCTATCCCTATTAATCAATAATGGGCTCATCGACTACAAGGCAAAACAAGAAGTTTGAGGAGGCTTTGGCTTTATTTGACAAGGAAACTCCTGACCGTTGGCATAACATTGCCATGTGTGTAGGTGGAAAATCAACAGAGGAAGTGAGGAGACATGATGAGTTACTTGTGAAGGACATAATGCAAATTGAAAATGGCCAAGAAAATTGCCATTGAGAGGGAAAAGGTTGAGGAAAACTCCACGAGATAGCCAGTCCTCTCCATGGGTTTACCGAAAATGGCGATTAATTTCCTCCATTTTCGAGGCTCACAATTAAGAACCTTGAATTCTTAGGACCAGGAATTATGACTTTGTCACCAATTTTAGTGCTGGACATTTCTATAATAACCTTAGTCGCACTCAACTCCATTTTTGGTACTGTTTAAAGCAACTTCTTGGAATTTTGTACTACCTTAAAGATTAATTATTGAATGGCTCAAAGATTTGTAAACACTTAATGATAGGCATACTTCATAGTCAGCAAACTTTACATACGTGGCAAGGTTACAATTCTTATAAGAGAAAGACAATGACTAAGTATGAGAAGTAAATATACTTAGAAATAAAGATTAAAGATAAAGTCTAAGAATTTAAAATTTTGATATGTTAGGTTGCCACCCAATATAATGACGTAAAGAGTCATACATATAATTTAAGGGGTGTTGCCACGTGGGGGAAATTTAATCTTTATCCAACTTATTAGTTAATTGGGTAATGTCTCGCTATCCGGTAATTAACCAATTACCCGTATAATTAAAAATTACGCAAATTACTTAAAATACTACTCATTTTTAATACACTTTATACACCTTACTATAATATACCTTACTATCGTGGTCATGTAGTATCATACAAAATAAATACATACACTATTATTTCATTAAAATATCCATTTATGAGTTCACAACCTTTTTATTTTGATAACCAATGAGAGGACAATTGTTTTTGTCAAAAATGATGTTACTAAATAGAAGAATACAATTAACATGAATCAAACCATAAAGATTTGTTGGTTCAGTAATCCTATCTTGGGAACATTCATCGGTCCTAGTAAAAATCGTATTTAGTAAATTCTTTTGAAAAACAGTTTAAGTGACACAAAGATTATGCTCTCTTTCAAGTCATCCCACTTTTCAGACAATTAGCAACAAATAGAAATTGTAAAATTATAATATTAGCACATCAAAAAAATCAACTCATTGTCATCAGTGCATACGACATAATTCCTAAATCACAAATTATCACTTCCCCAACAAGAAATAGAGTACTGACATGTACATCTACCAACAACCACTTACCATTTGTTAAATTAATTCGAGGTACACGCAAACTGGTCAGAAAATACTGTCATTAGAAAATATTTAAATATATGAACACAGAGAACATAATCATACATATATTTTCTCAACTTCTAATTTTTCCTAATCTCATATAAAGAGTACAAATTTTCATACACTTAATTCTTAAAGTGGTAAAAAAAGATATCATTCTTTTCTTGCGAAAAAAAATAATTTATATCTTTACCATAAAGAAGATCTCATAAACTATATCATATTATGTGTGCAATTTAAGGCATTTTTGGAAGTAGTAATATTAATAACTATTTAAAATCATATTTTTCAAAATTTTTATAAAAATGCTCCACTCAAAATACCACATCAAACATATATATAACGGTATCAAGGTTTTTAAACTTACGGGGTGTAACACTGCTGTTCTCTGCTCCTGCTTATTATTAGCTGGATGAAAGTCAAGGCTAATATACTACTACTACTTTGTCTTTGCATCCTGCTCTTGCTCTTTTACAGGTATGTCTTGATTCATTTCCTAGCAATCATCCTAATGTGTTTACTTAGAACCTTTACATCTATGCCTATTACCTTCAAAGTTTGACATGTTCATATGTTGTTGTTTGCTTTACTTTCTTGCGAATGCTTGATCCCTATACCCTATACTTTTACCCTCTATGTGTTTGTAAATGGGGATTCAGGGCATGGCAACATGAGTTGTTGTCCATGAACGGAATTTTAACCCCAAGTAAAGGGTGTCAGTAGGTTTTATTGCTGATCATGTCATTTGCCCACTTTTCCTTTGTTTACTGTTTCTGTTATGAATCCCCTACCCTTACCCTCTATGTATGTTGAGTTAAGGCTCATAATCTGGTAGCATCTTAAATGGCTGCCCAGGCCTGAGCCTGGCTTTCAATAAGCCCTAACTCCTCAACTTGAAATGACAAGTTGGTCAGGGGTGTGCCAGTACTTCAAGTTGCTGGGCATGACCACCAGCTCATCACTCCCCCTTCCCTGCACTTGCACCTACTCTTAGATTTTAAGTTCTGCCCCCCTCATGTGAGCCTTGCTTTGGGACCTTGAGTTCCCTCTGAACTTGGACATTTGAGGGCTAGCCCTTCCACACTGCACTATGTCCTTGATTCTGAAATATATTTGGGGTTAAGCATTGCCCGGAGCCCCTTTGAGACTCTTAGGAATTTTGACACATCCCAAATAAGAGAAAGGCTTTGGAAATTGATATTTGGAGTTGGTTTACTTCATGCTTTAGATAGAAGCAAGAATCAGGCTTTCTTTGGTTGGGACTTTTAGTTTTCTGATGTAACTTTTATTTTATTTTTCTTTTATCAATTCTGGTTTGTAATAATCTTGTAATAAACATTTGGGGTCGGGTAGTGGAAAAGGGTGGGGAACTATGCATGCAAGGGGTAGATATCATGCCTACAGGGGTTATTATTTATAAAATTCTGTATCTCATCTAGAGATCATGCCTATAGGAATTACTATGTTTTAAAGTTCTGCATTTTATAAATCATTGAAACTCTGCATTCTCACATAGATACCATGTCCATAAGATTTTCTGCATTCTCATATAGACACCATGCCTATAGGACTTTCTGTATTCTGCATATGCATCTATCATTAGGCAAACGTGTATATAGGTTTAAATAAGAATCAGCATTTTAGACACCAGGCCTACATGACTTCTGCACTTCTATAAACGTTTAAAAATCAATAGCGCCTAGATATCATGTCTATAGGATTCTTGCAACTGTTTAAGATC
The DNA here is from genome assembly GCF_000393655.2 of Nicotiana sylvestris. NCBI lineage: Eukaryota > Viridiplantae > Streptophyta > Magnoliopsida > Solanales > Solanaceae > Nicotiana > Nicotiana sylvestris. The sequence goes on along the minus strand of NC_091064.1, from coordinate 135,011,782 downwards.
AATGACACCTAGAATACATACCTATAGGATCAGTTAATTGAATCATCCTCGTTACGAATCTAAAACCCGTCTTAAAATCTGCGGATCCTTTTTTTCTAAAATCAGTAATGCTTTTCCTTAAAATCAATATACTTTGCATTATTAGATATCATGCCCATAGGTTTCACCTAGGCAAGCTTTAGGGTAAAAGCCATAAGTGCATCAGTCTTTGACAATTCCAACCAGCAGGCAGGTCTGATTCAGATTTATTATCTGAAGTATGTAATAAATCAGTCTGCCTCACGTATTTTTTAAGTTTAATTCAGACCTAATCAGTACATGTAAGGCATGCTAAACTTTATGCTTTTCTAACTTGAGGAGGTTTATTTGAGGCTTTCAACTGTTATGTGTTTTACCATATCTGCTTTATGTGTTTTGTATGTCGCCCTAGAACTTTATCCTTTTAAAACCATAAAAGACCCAACTCTCTCCCCTTCAGGATTAGTAGTCTCAATGCCTCCGAGATTGATAGGATTAGGACGGGTAATAGCATGCAATAAGTAATGATACCATTCTGCGCTTTAATACCTTAACGGGGCGGGAAGGGTAGAATATGGATATGATGACCGGTGCGCTAATATCACGTGCGACCCCTCTTCTAAGGATTGATTGCTGGATATTGCATTGAAGTGATCCATATTAATCACAAACCTAGGACCCCCTTTTCTTTATTCGCTTCCTTTAGAGTTGTTTAAACTTTTCAAATCCTTACTCTCTTTCTACTTACTTTCATAAGTTTCAAACTAATTGCAATGTTGTATGCAAGTACTTATTTGAGCATTGATTGTTTACTTGTAAAGTCACAATTTTAGCATGGCTGGGAACCACACTTGTGGATCCTGAGAGGTGCCTAACACCTTCCCCTCGGGATAATTTCTAGCTCTTACCCTAATCTCTGGTCTTTTCATCTCAAACTCTTCCAAAAAGTGTCCTAATGCACTATAATCATTAGGTGACGACTCTTCAACTTCTAAACCCAATTCTCGAAAGGGAATAGAGTTGTCCTCCCAATGTCATATACCCGATTCCTGACCCCACGGTTAGAGAAAAAAGGGGCGTCGACAGAAAGCTCTCGAGTAAGCAAGCACTAAAGGCGCCAATCTCTCAGCTAAGATTGAGGAAGCCCAAGACTTGGAGGAATAATCGATATTCTTGGCCTCTTCGGATGAGGGTTCCATAGATGATCTGGAGAGTAGTGATGGCGAAGAACAGACCCACATCGTCTTTCTTTCTTTTTTGTGTATGAATTTTCGGTGGAAAAGGTCTTGTAAAGACACCCTTTGTAAATATATTTTTGGAAATTCAAGAAAATTTATTTTCAATGCATATGTAAAGTTAGTCAGTTGAATTTTGATGATGGCTCTTCAGAGCCCATACTTGTAGTAGTCAAGACCATTGATATCGGGAACCTTCTTGAGATTAGGTCGATAGTATTTTAGAATCGATGCTTGTAATAACAGAAACCCTCGGGGTCTCAACGGCTCCCGAGCGCTATGTGGCAGTATCATTTATGTGCCACGGTTGGGAAGCGATCGGGGTGGTCCCACCGGTACACTTCCCCAAAAATAGCACTAACATGGTAAGAATTAATTGGCCTTCAGGATAGGCGAACATCATTGCTTGCTCTATATGTGCATTCACTTATTTATTATCTGAGGACTCCGCTACTTTGAGTAACTATCCCTTTTAGAGAGCTCTTTTTTGTGCTAGTTCTCTTACCATATCAAAAGCTTTCGCCCAAGCCCTTACCTTCCTTTTTCTTATTTTATCGTAGCCATGGATGATACGTCCAAACCCATTCACCAAGGAGAGGAGAGTTCCGCCTCTTCTTCGCGCTCGGTGGGAGGTACACCACCGGTATTTGGTAAGATAACCTCGAGGTGCTTTGTTATAAGGAGGGACTTTGCGTTATAGAGACCTCCCAATGTTCAGGGCCATCGTGACCATGCATCGAGGTTTATTTCTTCAACAGGGGAGGGGCACCTCGAGGCAGTTAGAAAAGACTGCGGATAGGGAGAAGTAGTGCTACTGCAGGTACCTTCCCTAGAAGAGAGCATCATGGATTATGTCGAGGGATTTTTGAAAATATATACGTACCCCTTTGCATTGAGCCTCCTCCATTGAGTCATGCCCTAATTTTATAGAAGATGTCCGGTTACCCTGGCACAGGTTTACCCGTCGTTTTGGATGATAGCATTGATGATAAGATATTTTGCAGATAAGGCCGGGCTCGAGTTCACCCTCAGTCATCTTCGTAGACTGTACCGGCCCTTGCTTCATCGAGGCTTGATTACTCTGCGATGTTGATCCACTCGTCCCTTTGTTGCTAGAAATGTAGAAGATGGGGATCGAGGGTGGATGAGTCTGTTTACTGTAAAATATGAGGGTCCAATTTTTACTCATTATGACGCCTCGAAGGCTCAAAATCACGATCGAGTTTCATCCCTCGAGAGCCATCGACGCTCGACCTCGGGACAATGTAAGACCGGCGGTTACGAGAAGAAAATGGGGAGTTCCCTAGGAGTGAAGCCAGAGCCGACAAAATCTGGCAGGGTAGTCTGGGCCTGTATCGTAGGCATTAACTAGTTGTCCCATCTCCATATCTTTGTAATAAATGCACTTATACTATGTTGGGATCCCCCCTTTATATAAAGTAGATCCTTGTCATTTTGTAAATATCTGTTGCTCCATACTAAATCACAAGAATATTCTCTTTCCTCTCTAACACACTCTCTCGACTTTATTACTTCATTTATTGCTCATATTTATTGTGTTGTATTAAAAGTTCATCATTTATTGCTCATTATTAGCCATAAAGAGCCATCATTGTTTTTATCATAACTGTTATTCCCCCTCGACTACACTCGATAGCTCCCAACCGAGCATCGGAATCGACCTCGAGGCCCCATAATTGACAAGCTTGAGGCCGTGATTGCTAACCATTCGGTTTGGTTAACACCTCATTTTTAAGTTATTACATTGTTTCTAAGTCTTCCACATAGCATCAACTGCTTAACAACTAGCATAAAAATAGATCACGTATTTTTAGAACCACTAAATCAAATTTAATTGTCATTACCATTTTCACGGTAAACATTTTAGCACCCACCGTGGGGCTAAAAATAATAGTGATTATTTTTTTGCCGGTTTTACTACATAACACAAGTTATCTTTCATGCTTTTTCTTGTCCAAGATCTTCGATTTCAGGTGGAAATGTCTAACTCAGTGAATGGAGGTGAAAATAACATGTTTACTGTGAAAATGGTAACAACAATTAAATTTGTAGATGGGATTCTCAAAATACGTGATCTATTTTTATGCTAGTTGTATGAGAAGATGATGCTAAGAATATGAAGTTTAACGATGCAACACGAGCTAAAACGAGGCAATAATCAGACCGAGTGGCTTACTGCCCTAGCTTCGGACTAGTCGATGGAGGACCTCGGGGTCAATACCTGGGGTCAATCTCGTGCTATCGAGGTAGTCGAGAATGGGATAACAATTAAGATATGATTAATCAAGGCTCCTTATGGACAAGACCAAGCAATAGATGAAGAACAAGTAAGAAAATTATAAATGCTAAAGTGGCCTCGAGCCAGAGAGAAGGAACAAGTTAGAAAGAAGAGAGAGAAAGAGAGATATTATTGATCTTGTGGAGAAATAGTTGGAGCAACATCAGCCGGGGGCTTCCAAAGTGATGGGAACCCCATTTATATAGGAGGGGAATCCGTTATAATACAAAACGTGTTAACCGTGAAGGTACGAAGATAGGATGGCTAGATATGATATCTTGAAAATAGGCCCCGGATAGGTCAGCCTTTTCAGGTTAAGCCGCGTGCCTTGGGGACTCCCCCCTCGCCTACTGTAGCCCGTTGTATTTGTCAGAATGTGATGCCCTTCAGACCGATATCTGTCGAACCCCAAGTGTGCGTCTCGACCTTAGCTTCGATCTTCGAGGGGCATGACCGCGAGATGGCCTTATAACGGGGAAACCGGGCCCCCGAATTCGCCGTATACAGATAGTCTCTGCATTTCTTAGAGTGAAGGTGACAAGAAATGATAAGAAACAGTTTTGAACTCCTACTTCCTCTAGTGTCCTTGCAAACGGTTACGAGATGTCAAGGCGTACTATGTGCACCGTTCCTGCAGATTTCAGTATTGACTGCAACGATTGGCTTCCTTCAATGTACCCATAGTGATTTTATAAATACTCACCTCTTCCTTTCTAGATTCCATCTCGTGTTCAAAAACCCTTAGTGTTGTCTGTTTTCCCTCGTTATCGCTCTTTTTTCAAGAACGCAACCCCCTTTTCTTCTTCCCTCAGATTTTCTCAAGGATGATGAATATTTCCACTTCTACTTCCCAGGAGGTTGTGGGCTCATCTTCTTCGTTTTTCCCTCAAGGCGAAGTAGACACTACCCCCCTTGCCGTGGAGTGCGTCCCGAGACCCTTTGTGATGACCTCTGATTTTAGGGTCGAGAGACCCTCCTCGAAGTTAGGGCACCGCGAGCCTATAACTCGGTATATCAGCTCTATAGCGGATATTGAAAGAGTGAAGGCCGACTGTTGCTGGGGATATACCGTGCTCATGGAGATTCCCGCTCGGGATGAAGATATTACGGCTCATAGGTCCAGCTTTCTTAGTGTGTACACATACCCATTCACTTTGGGGATGGTAAGGCCATCCTCGCCCTCGATCGACCCTGTGATTCTCGACTTCTATCGGAGTTACGAGGTAACTCTGGGTCAAGTTCATCCTTCGTTCTAGTGTGTGGTTTATTTGATGAGGAATTACTCGAGCATGATATAGGGAATGTCCTTCACCCTGAACCATTTAATTCGGATGTATAGTTCTCGTCTCCTTCGCGGGTGCTTAAGCAAGCTTCCTATCGAGCCTCAAGATCCCTTTTTGCCTCCACTGAGGAGTTCAAGGACGACGGGTGGTTAAGCCGATTCATCCGAGTGAGGACGTCTAACCTGATCCTACTGGAAAAGATGTCGTTCCCTGAGAAGTGGAACGACGGGCGTAAGTAAACGTGGTGCCTTTGCCTCTTCTTTGTAATTTCTCCTTATGCGTCTAACTACGCTAGCCATAGCGATCTATCCTGGCGGTGTGTCGAATCTCCAAGGTTGGGTTGGACATTTGTACTCAATCTGCCTGTATACGAATCGAGCGTGGAGGGATTTATCCCGAGCCCGGTGGGAAGCCAAAGACCACAGTGAGCCTTAATGCATCCGTGCATTTTTACGTAGATTGTTGTTAGTAGCTTTCTCAGTCCCATGCATTTAACCTCTGCATCTATGTAGGTCTGGGAGGAATCCTGCTAACGAAGGAGGTGCCGTCCGTTGGAGGGGACACTCTTATGCTTGACAAGGAGAAGAAAAGGTGGGAGAGTTTATCGGCTGAGCCACCGGAGCCCAAGAGGATTAAGGTGGAGGATTCCAAGGTTGACCCATCGGTTCTGACCTCCGGGGTGACGGGAAATCCTTGTGCTGAAGTTGAGGGAGAAAACGGCTTATCGGCAACATCCGAAGAGTGTTTGGGATCGATTGATCCTCGGTCTGTGGGACAGATGCTTCCGGATAAGAGTCTAATGCTGGCGTGGCCCATCTTTATGGCGGTGAGGCAATGGATGGGGTATCGAGCACTGCCCTTAATAGGTAGGTGGCCAGAATCCTCCTAGAGCCAGGACGCCCTTGGCAGGCAGTTTGGAGGGGTCTCGATCTGGGACCCGGGATGAATAGAGGATAGAGATTTTGGGTGACCCCGTTAACCCATTGGTTATTATTGATTCTCCTAAGGGGGAGATGTTTCCATCTTACAGAATGCTAGACGAGTCTCGCAAGGAGCCTTCCTCGGTAGGAGCATTGAACAGATGCGGAGACGCACTCGAGAGGCCGACGATCATTTTTAGGATAGTTCCAAGGCCAATGCCTCATTCATTTTTGGTGAGATAGGTAGGCTTTGTGAGCGGGTAACTTTTGCTAGCCTTGTCTGCTGCTTCGGGCTGCTCTGGCCTTTATTCTCCTGACTTTTTTATGCGGTTTTAGGCTGAATCACTTTATAGCCATGCTCTCGCCTAGTAGCAGGATGAGGTGAGCCATCATGAACGTGAGAAAGCCTATTTCACCGAACAGGGTATTCATCCCTTGTTTTTACTATCATTTGAGCCCCTGTGAAATTCCATTGCTTTTAATTCTTTGGGCCTCGATTTGTGCAGTTTGAGAAGGAGAACACCATGCAGAGAAGGGAGCTTCGGGCTAGAGATACTGAAATATTCAAGCTTAGTCGACATGCGAGTGAGGTGGCTTCCGAGAGGGACAACCTTAGGGGTAGAGTAACCTTGATAGAGCGTCAGCTACAGGACGCAAAGGAGGATAGTGGCAAGTATAAGGGCCTCCACTCCAAGCTGTTGGCTGCATTATTTCGGATCAAAGCTGAGACCGAGACGCCTGTATCTTTGCATGGGGGAGGAGTGGTCGTCGCATATTCTTGAGTTCGAGGGGGCTGGCCCAACGTTACCTCCAGCCGCGACTCGTACTTGGCCGGGCTCCCGAAGCCTGACCATCAGGGGCACATTGGAAGGCAGCTCGAGCAGTGTTAAAAATGGGAATGGATCCCTGGAGAGTGGGGACGCCGTTAAGAAGGGGCCGTCAGGGGACTCGTAATCGCCTGGATGCAACCTTTGAGGCTGTCAGTTTGGCAATAGATTAGGACCTGTTGTTTTTTCTTGTTGATCTCCCTGTTTGTATATAGTACTTTTATTTTGGCATATGTATGAAGAGAATCATGTGGCTTCGTTTCCCTTATTCCCCTTTCCGCTCTGAATCCCGCAAGGATTGGCGAAAGAGCCTTTGACCTGTAATATAGCTATGTGGCCCGTTTAGGCTGGTTCGGGAGTTGTCATGTGGTTGGTCAATGCAACCTCTGGTGTGAATTGCCGTGAGGGGGCTTGCACTTTTGCCTAGCCGTTTTGCGTTGAGTTTTTGGGCCATGTTAGTCCCGAACCTTATTGATTTCCGCTCTCCTGTGCCTGCATGGTTGGTGATGATGGTTCTTATCCCTTGCCCTTGGGCATTTGTATTTGGCTTGTTTTTGGGTTCAATCTCTGAGTCGTGTTGCGAATCGAGCTTTAATTGACCCTCAACCTTTTTATGCCTGCATGGGTGAATGATGATGACTCTTGCGCCTTGGGTCGAAACGACCTTTTGAGTGTATGGACTGGAGGTTCGTTTGGATGGCGGAAATGGTATTTACGCTGCCCCTAGGCATGTTGTAGTATAACAATTTTGGATCCGCTCTCTGAATCGGGTTACGACTCGAGCTCATTTTAATCCTCAAGTTTTCAATTTCTACGCTGTCGACAGTGGCTCTTACACAGTTTTAGTTGTTGAGACCTTTTAGTGTGCGGCATGGAGGCTTATTTGGCTGGCATTAATGGGTCTTACGCGTTTGCCCGTAGGCATTTTGCAGGCTTTGTATTCCTCTCGTTAAGGTCTTTTTTGAAATAATTTTGCCTGACCCGTCGTCGGTTCGGGAAGAACCTCGATTTCAAGGTTAGCGGCGATGTTTGAGCACCTCAGAAGGTTTTTAGCTCATAGATCAAGTAGATCGAAGCCTTGTGATTTGGAGCTAACATGGTCAAAGCTCGTTTTCCTATTGAGGGAAGCTTGTTTTAACTAGTTTTTTTCGAAGTATATTCGAAGTAATGGCTTGTGATTTTGTTTAGCGATGGTCGGGCATCCCCGAGTTGCCTTAATTTGCTGGATCATCCATTTTGACCGTAGTCATATGTGTTTGGTCGGAGCCATTTTTTATCTCGAGTGATAGTTTAGGCATCTACACCGAGGTTATGCCCTTTCGGGATTCTTACAAATGCGAAGTATAGCCTAAACTTCAGGATTTTGAGTTTTATGCCTGCAGTAAGGTCTTACAAAATTTTCATGCCTGTTGAGGTCTTACAGTTTTTGTTGCTATGTAGAATAGATCTGGTTACACCAAGTCTTCCCGTTCGGGGTCTTACAGTTTTGGGTTTTCCAGTGCATGGCGATTGATGACAGTCTCCAAGTCATCTAGTTTTCTTAGGCTCGAGGGCCTCTATTCGTGAGCTCGGAGTTGCCTTGTTGGGGTCTTATGATCCTGGAGTTCCGACCCTGGGGTTGTGCGGGTGTCAAATTGCTAATGCTAAGTCTCCAAGTATTTCGGGATGCATTTGATGGAGGGATCCCTGTCGAGAGTACACTGAGATTTCCTTTGTTGGGGTATGAGATGCTAAAAGATATTCTTTTATTGCTTGGCATAAATACATGATGCTTCGTTGTTGTGAGCTCGGCTCGCGAGGGTGAGGCTCCTTGGACCGTTTGATCCGGTACATTGTTTCTTATTGGAGCCTCGTTTGTCATTTTCCCGGGGCGGGGCTGATTGCAAAGGAAGTCTTGTAGGCTATTTGAATCCTTCTTGGGAAGTTCATGGACGTTGCCTCTTTAAAAACCTTGCCGGCCAAAACCCATTTTGGGATAGAAAACCCGATCGAAGGAAAAGAGTGCGACGTTTGCTCGAGGATATTTGTGGGGTTTTACAACCAGACACCCTAGCAGTAATACCGCTTAAGAATCGATACATTCCAGTTACTCAGAAGCTGCTCGCCCTCCATAGTGCCAAGCTTATAGGATCCTTTGCCAACTATCCCAAGAATACGGTATGACCCCTCCCAATTCTGGCACAATTTCGCTTCATTAGGGTTTCAGGTGTTGAGAGTAACCTTCCTTAGGACCAAGTCTTCGATCCCGAAGTATCGGAGATTTGTTCTTCTGTTGTAGTATCTTTTGATTTTCTGCTTCTGGGTAGCCATCCGAACCAGCGAGTCTTCCCATCTTTCGTCGAGCAGCTCGAGGGCCGTTGTCATGGCTTCGTTGTTCGATTCCTCATTGGTGTGCCGGAATCTGCTATTTTGTTCCCCGACCTCCACTAGTATCAATGCTTCGACGCCATATACTAGAGAGAAGGGTGTCTCACTGGTGCTTGATTTTGGAGTTGTCTGATATGCCCATAACACTTCGGGCAACGTTTCTCTCCATTTTCCATTGGCTCTCTCCAATTTCTTTTTCAAGTTTTGAATAATGGTTTTATTCGTAGATTCAGCCTAGCCGTTCTCACATGGGTTGTATGGCGTCAACAAAATTCTTTTGATTTTGTTGTCTTCAAGGAACTGTGTTACCTTGCTCCCAATGAATTGCCTCCCGTGGTCGCATGTTATTTTGGATGGGATATCGAACCGGCATATTATGTGTTCCCATATAAAATTGATGACTTCCTTCTCTCTTATTTTCTTGAAGGCATGTGCTTCCACCCATTTTGAGATGTAATCAGTAATAAACAGAATGAATCTAGCCTTACCTGGCACTATCGACAAAGGGCCGACGATGTCCATTCCCCATTTCATGAATGGCCATGGTGATAAAATGGAATGCAGTTGTTCGGTGGGCTGGTGGATCATGGGACCGAACCTCTGACATTTGTCACATTTTCGGACGAATTCCCTGGCATTTTTTTCCATGTTGTCCCATTAGTAGCGCACTTTGATCACCTTTTGGACTAAGGAGTCGGCCCCACAGTGATTTCCGCAGGTGCCCTCATGGATTTCTCGGAGCACATAATCTGTGTCGCCCGGTCCCAAGCATATCGCCAGGGGTTCATCGAATGTTCTCCTGTACAGAGCCAAATTTTCATCGAGTGAGAACCGGGTCACCTTGGTTTTCAGGGCCCTCGATTCTTTTGGATCTGCTTGTAGCTTCCCGTCCTTCAGATAAACGATGTATTTGTTTCTCCAATCCCATGTCAGGCTGATGGAGTTAGTTTCCGTGTGACCTTCCTCGACCACAGATTTGAACAGTTTGACTACAGCTCCGGGGAGTAGGTCTTCCTCTTCAGTGAGGATCCCAAGTTTGCGAGGACATCGGCCTTTCTGTTATGCTCTTAAGTTACATTGGCTAAGGTCCATTCTTTGAAGCGACGTAATGTCATTTGGATTTTGTCCAAGTACCTTTGCATCATGTCCTCTCGGGCTTCGTAGCTTCCGTTAACTTGGCTTACCACGAGGCGTAAATCGCATTTTGCTTCGACAGTCTCGGCTTCCAAACTTTTGGCCAACTCTAAACCTGCAATCATAGCCTCATAATCGGCTTCATTGTTAGTTAGCTTTATGGTATTTATGGATTGACTGATTATGCCGCCTACGGGAAGCTTTAAGACTATGTCGAGTTCGGATCCTCTTATATTTGTGGCACCATCTGTGAACAGGGTTCATACCCCAGAGGACGTCCCTGATTTTAATAACAGTTCCTTTTTTACCTCGAACACGAGGGATGGCGAGAAATTGGCTACGAAATCCGCCAGTATTTGGGACTTGATGGCCGTCCGATTAATATATCATTAATATATACTTCCATTGATTTACCTACTTGATGCTCGAACATTTTATTAACTAGGTGCTGGTATGTTGATCCCGCATTTTTTAGCCCGAAGGGCATTACATTATAGCAATATGTACCATATTTCGTGATTAATGAGGTCTTTTCCCTGTCCTCGGGATTCATCTGTATTTCATTGTACCCCGAGTAGGCATTGAGGAAAGTGAGGGTCTCGTGGCTGACCTTAGCATCGATCAGACAATCGATATTAGGCAACGGGAAGGAATCTTTGGGGCATGCTTTATTCAAATCTTTATAATCTACGCACATTCTTAGCTTGTTACACTTTTTTGGCACTACCAAGACGTTAGCTAGCCATTCAGGATACTTTACCTCCCTAATGGATTCGATTTTAAGGAGTTTTGCTACCTTCTCTTTAATGAAGACATGATTTACCTCGGACTGCGGTCTTTTTTTTTGCTTTACTGGTTTGAATTTGAGATCAATTCTTAGCCTGTGGGAGGTTATTTCCGGTGGGATACCTGTCATATCTAGGTGGGACCAGGAGAAACAATCGATATTGTTATTAAGAAATTGAATAAACCCTATCCTGAGTTTAGGGGTCAGCCCCGTTCCCAGGTATACCTTGCGATTCGGGAGGTACTCGATCAAAACGGCCTGCTCCAGCTCCTCGACTATTGAATTGGTCGCGTCCGATTCCTCAGGGGAGACGAAGGTTCAGGGGGTGAAGAAGTTTTCCTCGTCATCTTCAAGGGTCTGCACACTTCCCTCCACGTCCGAGACCGGGCATACGGGGGTTGGCGTCTCGTGGTGTACCACAAAACTTTCCCTAACAGCCCGCTGTTCTCCATGTATGGTCGTGATGTCATCCCTTGTGCGAAGCTTTATCACCTGGCGCAAGGTCGAGGTCACTGCCCTTATGTTGTGTATCCAAGGCTTGCCATGTAAGACATTGTATCTTATGTCACCATCGATGACCTAAAACTCGGTCATCTGGATTGTACCAGAGGTGTCGATCGGGAGGGTGATCTCTTCTTTCGTTTCTTCTCCGATCATGTTAAAGTCGTGGAGGATTCGAGGGGTGGGAACAACTTGATCGAGCAACCCTAGTTGTTCTACTACTTATGACCTAATTATGTTGGTCGAGCTACCTGGATCCACGAGCACGCACTTTATCCTGGTGTTGCTTAAGAGAAATGGAATTACTAGCGCGTCGTTGTGCGGTTCCATCATAGCCTCGAGATCCTCTTCGCTGAATATGAGGGTTTCTTCGGGTAAGTGTTTTCGGGTCGGTGCCTCTTTCGTAGCGGACGTTCTCGTTCATTTGGACATGGGCCCTCGGGGAACGTTGGATCCCCAATAATCATGTGGACATTATGTTTGAGAACCTTCCCTTCCGTCCGGGTTGAACCCGGTGGTATACCGGCCTCTAGGGCAGTCGTGCCCTTTTCTCTGTCGCTTTTGAGGTTCCGGTTTGCCATTTCACTAGTCGAGCAAGGTGCTCTGTCCTAAAAGCGAAGATTTTGGGCAAGAAAAGGTGTTAAAGATTACTTGTGTTTTTGCAATGAAACCAGCAAGAAAATAATCACTATTATTTTTAGACCCACGGTAGGCGCCAAATTGTTTACCGTGAAAATGGTAACAACAATTAAATTTGTAGGTGGGATTCTAAAAATACGTGATCTATTTTTATGCTAGTTGTATGAGCAGATGATGCTAAGAATATGAAGTTTAACGATGATATGCGAGCTAAAACGAGGCAATAATCAGATCGAGGGGCTTACTGCCTGGCTTCGGACTGGTCGATGGAGGACCTCGGGGTCAATACCTGGGCTCTATCTCGAGCTATCGAGGGTAGTCGGGAATGGGATAAGAGTTAAGATACGATTAATAAAGGCTCTTAATGGCCAGGACCAAGCAATAGATGAAGAACAAGTAAGAAAGCTATAAATGCTAAAGTTCCCTCGAGGCAGAGAGAACTAACAAGTTAGAAAGAAGAGAGAGAGAGATATTATTGATCTTGAGGCTAAATAGTTGGAGCAAGATCAGTCGGGTGCTTACAAAGTGATGGGTACCCCCTTTATATAGGAGGGGAATCTGTTATAATATATAACGTGTTAACCATGAAGGTAAGGGGATAGGATGGCTAGACGTGATATCTTGAAAATAGGCCAAGGATAGGCCAACCTTGTCAGTTTAAGCCACGTGCCTTGGGGACTCCACACTCGCCTGTTGTAGCCCGCTGTATTTGTCGGAATGTGATGCCCTTCGGACCAAAATCTATAAAACCCCAAGGATGAGTCTCGACCTTGGCTTCGATCTTCGAGGGGCATAACCGCGAGATGGCCTTATGACGGGGAAATTGGGTGCCCGAATTCGCCACATACACATCAATTTTGAGGACCACAGAGAAAACAGTGTGGGTGTTTCAGGTGTTAGTTGTGCCACCACGAAACCCTGGGAATGCAATAGAACAAATCCCTATGGATGCGATCTCACGCGACGCCCAACAGGTTGACATAAGATCCCACACTAACATGACCTTGCACCGAGAATATCAATAAGAAGCTTAGAAAACCCTGACTAGAGAAGAACGGGAGGTTTGCCTTCATGTTATTTTTAAAATGTTGCAGGCATAACAACTGGCTATTGCTCAGCTGCAAAGTCACCAGAAAACTCCTAGCATGGTAGCACTAGGGGCGGTTTCCCCAACCGAGCAGGTACAAGAGAGATCAAACAGCATCGGGTCGGCAGCCAACCCCACCATCATAAAGATACTCGAGGATCTCCCAAGGAGAATCGAGTCGGGCGAGAAAATGATAGAAGAAAACGATAAGAAGGTAAAAACCTATAACTCCAGGGTCGACCAAATTCCGGTGCACCAATGATCCTAAAAGGGGTAGACTCGCAGAAGTTCGTGCAAAAGACGTTCCCGAATGAAGCGACCCCAAAATCCATTCAAAATAAGTTCACAATTCTTGAGCTTCCAAAATACAACGGAACCTCGGACCCCAACGAGCACATCACTGCCTACACTTGCAAGGTGAAGGGCAACAAGATCGTGTTCGTCTTGTTAAGAATGTTCAAGGAAATGCTTTCGAAAGGGGCCATGATGTGGTATCATAACCTAGCTCCTAACTCCATAGACTCATTTGCCATGCTGGCAGATTCTTTAATAAAGGCACATGCCAGTGCCATCAAAGTAGCAACAAGGAAATCTGACGTCTTCAAGATAAAGCGGAGGGGGAACGAGATGATGCGGGAGTTCGTGTCTCGATTTCAAATGGAACGAATAGAATTGCCACCAGTCTCTGACAATTGGGCAGTACAGGCCTTCACTCAAGGTCTGAACGAATATTGCTCGGTGGCTTCAAAGCAGCTGAAACAGAGTCTGGTCAAATATCTTGTCGTGACTCGATCGGACGTTCACAACACATATCAATAAAAAATCAGGGTCAAGGACGACCAGCTAGGAGCTACCTCAGGCTCGGTATACCCAAAAAGGCTACCGGCGATGGAGCCAAAGCCAAGCAAATAAAGGTACCAACTATACACCGAAGATAGGAGAAACGCCCCGAGGCGTAACATACCTCGTAATGATCGAAGGATGGACCGAGGCCAGAATCCTCGGGGACTCATCAACAGAGCTTGCTTTGATAGGTACACAGGGCCGACGGAGACACCTCACTTGTCGGAATACAACTTCAATTTTGATGTATCAATCATTCTATTTGCCATAAGCAAAATCAGAGATGCCAGGTGGCCCAGGCCTATGCAATCAGATCCTTCGCAAAGAAATCATAACTTAGTGTGCGAGTTCCACATCACGCACAACCATAGGACCAAGGATTGCCACAAACTCTGAGAAGAGGTAGCCCGACTACTTAACAAAGGTCACCTCCAGGAATTTCTCAGCGATCGAGCCAAAAATCAGTTCCGAGAAATACAGGCGGCCAAGAAGAATGAAACAAATGAGCCACAACATCTCATCCACATGATCTTGGGAGGCATCGATACTTAGCAGGAGCCCGTGATGAGAAGAACAAAAATATAAAAGCGAACTCGAGACTACATACCCGAGGATGCCCTCACATTCAGTGACGAGTACATCGAGACTTTATCTCAGCCTCACAACGACGCACTAGTAATCTCTTTCCTAGAAAATACATTTCAAATTAAACGTGTACTTGTGGATCCAAATACCTCGGCCAACATTATGAGGTCGAGGGTGGTAGAGAAGCTCGGCCTGCTTGACCAAATCGTACCTGCCTCTCGAGTCCTCAACCGATTCAACATGGTGAGCGAAACAACAAAAGGGGAAATCACCCTCCCAGTCAATGTGGCCGGCACGACCTAAAATGCCAAATTCCACATCATTGAAGGGGACATGAGGTACAACACCTTGCTCGGAAGGCCGTGGATACACTGCATGAGAGAAGTACCATCTACCCTGCATCAAATGATGAAATTCCCCACGAAGGATGGGATTAAGACAATCTATGGTGAACAACATGCAGCGAGGGAAATGTTCACGGTGCACGACATGGCCTCGACACCAGTACCTCCACATTCGAAGGAGCCGAAGGATCAAAAAACTGTAAAATAGTGATAAAAAGTCATGCACTCAGCTATCATTGACTAAACAAAGCAGGAGACCGTACCATGTCCTCATTGCAAGCGAATGAAACATATCAGAACTCGAAACATCGCCAGCTCATTGTACGCTAAGGTATGACCATCTCCTTTCTACTTCAATTATATTCTACATTAACCAGAACGCAGGTATCCGATCGAAACAGCCAAAGCATTTTCCAACTCGAAGACCTTAGGTTTCAAAAGCACGTGTTGAACTCTTTTCCTTTGACCGGGTTTTTATCCCAAAAAGGGTTTTACCAGCAAGGTTTTTAACGAGGCAACATCCATATTCTACCTAAGGATGACCCAACAAGTATTCAAGGATTCTTTTGCAATCAACCTCAAATACTGGGGGGCATCCCCCCGGAAGGTCACCTATCGGAGATGCCACGGAAGGTCACCTACAGAGAGAAGCCAAGATACGCCAAACGGGGGCTCAATAGAAAAAAATGCATCGGGCCAAACGGTCGAACGAACTGTGTCCGCATAGAAAAATCAAGACCACAACAACAGAAACATGTATACTTTTACCAAGTAATCAAAAAATACTTCCCAAAAGCATTTTGCATCTCAAGGAAGCTCGACTTTTTTGCAAAAAATGACCTTAGAGCCAAAAAATGTCCCGAACATTCGGTGACTGGCGTCAACAATTCACAATAATGCGACCCCCGGGTCGGAGCTTCGAGCTCGTATGCCCTCAATAAGGAAACAACAAGATCACAAAACAGCTCCAAATCCTAAAGACGTCTCGAACACTCGGGGACTGGCATCGAAAACTCAATACCACATGACCTCCGAGTCGGAAATTCCGAAATCGTAAGACCTCAATGAGGCAATGCCAAGTTTACAAGTAGTGGCTCCCGAGCCAAGAAACCCTCGACGACTCGGGCACTATCGTCAAGCACCATCTCTGTCGACTTAGCAAAACCCGAGGCCGTAAGGCCACATGTGGGCAGCCTCAGTCTTATAAGACCTATATAAGGCAACGGCAATATCTGTAAGACCTCAAGAAAGGCATGAACCATAATTGTACCAAGTATCCAAAATTATAAGACCTCAAAGGCATATAAACCTTGTAAGACCTTACTAAAGGCATAAACCGGATCTTAAAGTTTCGGATATATATCGAACTTGTAAGACCCTAAAAAGGCATACACTCGATATAGATGCTGAAACTATTTAACTTGGGACTTAAAGGCTCCGGCCAAACACAAGTGACTCTGGTCACACGGCTGTACCAGCCAAACTAACGCGACTTGGGAACGCCCGACCGTTGCTATAAAATCATAGGCCTTAAATTACTCCGAATATACTTCGGAAAGAGATGGTTAAATAGGAAACCTTCGACGTAGGCAAAAAAGCTTCGACCATGTCAGCTCCTAAACACTAGCTTCGAGATACTCAACCTCCAAGCCAAACCTCCCAAGGTGCCTGATGATCGCGATATAATGACTCACAATCGAGGTTTTTTATTAAGCCGTCGAAGAGTCAGGCAAACACTATTTCAAAAAGTCCTTAACGAGGGAAAAATAAAGCCTATATTAGAGATCACATCGACCCAACGTATAAGAGCCTCTGTCGCCAGCTCATACAAAAGGTTGCATCGACCCAACACGTAAGAGCCTCTGTCGCCAGCCCATACAAAAGGTCGCATCGACCCAACGCATAAGATCCTAAGGAGTAACTAGCAATTCAAAAACTGGAGGGTCGAATGAGCTTAAGTCAAAACCCGATTCAGAGACTGAACCTAAAACAGTTAACTGAATATGCCTAAAACCTAATGCGTAAGAGCCATTGTCGCCAGCACATACAAAAGGTTGTATCGACCAAACGCGTAAGAGCCTAAGAGCTAGCTCTAAATGCAAAACCTTGAGTGTCGAACGAGCTCGATTCAAAACCTGATTTGGAGACTGAACCCAAAATAGTTAATTAAACATGCCTAAGGGCGAAAATGTAAGAGCCTCTGTCGCAAGCTCATACAAAAAGGTCGCATCGACCTAATGCGCAAGAGCCTACAGGCCAACTTAACAAGCCTATGGGCCACACCACGAATCTAAGGATTCCTACTCAACTCAAAGACCATCCCATCTGGCTAAATTCAAGACAGAAAGAGATACAAGAGAAATAAAATCACAAGGTTTTCTTTTACTCACATATACAAAAAAATACAAGCTCTATTTACAAACGAGATACTAAAAGGCTTTATATAGAATGAGAAAGCAAAATCTACACCCCCCGAGGCTCATCCACTCCCGACCTCAGTCTTCTTCATCATCAACAATGAACGACGTGGTTGACCGGCATCGTAAGGTTAGCAGACCATGATGGTGAAAGGGCCGGTATAGCCTGATCAGATAACTAAGTGTAAATTCAAGCCCTTCCTTCTTTGCAAAGAACCACATCATCAGGACTATCTGCTAAAATGACGGATGAATCTGTGCCAAGGTAACAGATACTTTTGACAGAAGTCAAGCAAAACCCTATCAAAAGGGCCCAGCGTGAAAGGATACAAGAACATATTAAAAAAACCCTCGGCACGGTCCGTAATACTCTCATCCAGGGAAGGCACCTGCAGTACAAACTTTTCCCCCCATCCGCAGTCTTTCCTCACCGACTCAAGGTGTCGCTCTACTATCAAAGAAGTAAACTTCAAGGTATGCTCCCGTTAGTCCCTATCATCGGGGCACTTTTCTGACGAAAAATCCCCTTTCGAAGCAAAATGCCCCAAATTTGGCCCGCCTGGCATCAGTGGCGCCCCGCTGATGAGGCGAGAATCGGAGGCGGAACCCCCTCCTCTTTGCTGAACAGATCTTGATGTAGCAGTCAAGACTGTAGCAAAACTAGAAAACTGGAGCAAAAATTTGGGCAAGAGCGTGAACACCAAAGTAGTGAATGGTCTAACTCAGGAAAAAAAGGGTAGCTACTCAAAATGGTGGAAGCTCCAAAGGGGCGGAAACAACCCTATATATGGAAAGAGTAGCAACGACCCGCGAATATGACATTTCGGGGACATCCATAAAAAAGAATTCAGGCTCCAGGAAGCCTTTGGAATCCGTCGAGTCCCGAGATAGTACTCGATCTCGAGGACCTCCATCAAAAAGAAGTTAGGCTCCAGGAAGCCTTTGGCATCAATCAAGTCCCGAGATGGTACCCTATCTCGAGGACCTCCATCAAAAAGAAGTTAGGCTCCTAGAAGTCTTTGGCATCAATCAAGTGCTGAGATGGTACCCGATCTCGAGGACCTCCATTAAAAAGAAATTAGGCTCCAGAAAGCCATTGGCATCATCAACAGTCCCGAGATGGTACCCGCTCTTGAGGATCTATAAAATGGGCCATCGATGTCATTGCAAGACTCGATATGGTACCCGATTTTGAAGGTTCCTCTCGAGGAGAAAATAGACACTTAAAACTTCACTTATACGGGCTTGTCCTCAGGTACCGTCTAAACCCAGGTGGTCCCTCATTTGAGATCTATCTACAATGCCTTAAGGCTATCTACACTAAGTTCAAGACAAGTTTCCAGACAGCCCAAGTTTGAGCAAATCCCCACTCGGGGACTGTTCCCGAAAGACTAAAGGCAGTCTCTTTTCTCGAGCTTCAGAGCGAATCCCCCCTCAAAGATTGTCATAGGGTCCAAAGGCTAAGTCCCAATTTGGGGGTTCAAAGCCCTACTCATATTCAGTTCGAAGAATGGGGTTACGACGACCCAAGCTTACCAGTCCAACCCACGCTCAATCCAAGGAATGGCAAAGGGTTCCAAGGGGAACCATGGTAATCGATCAAAGGTCAGAAAAAATACTTGCACCTAGGCTTGATATTTGTACAAACCAATGGAGTCATGCACTCAGATTCTACACAAGCACATGTAAAGGGGAAAATAGTATACATAAGAGGCAAACTAAAGAAACATTTTTTATTCATTCATAAACATTTGATTACAAATGCCCACAAGGGGTCCTTCCATATGTTTACAAAAGCCCACGAGGGGTCCTTAAACAGAAACAAAGAAGCAAAAGGGTACATATGCAAGAATAGCCTAGAATCTAATGTATCCTCGACGGCTCATCCTCGGCGACAGTATCTTCAAGCACCATCCCCTCATGTATGCATCCATGGTGGGAAAATCTTCGAACGCCATCTCCTCGGGGGTCTCATCTCGGCCCTCCAAAATAGTATCTCCAAGGGAGAAGATGAAGAAGAGGAAAGTGGGAAGATGAATAAGAGGAAAGTGAAGAGGCAAAGAGGGGTGAAAAAATTCCATAGCCTGCCAAAGAGCAAAGGCTTTCACCAGGCCAGGAAAATCACGGCCTGGTAGAAGACTTGTCAGGCGGCTGCCTCACTTGCAAGACTACTTTGAGTCCACTTCTTGGGATATTGCAATGTGTAAGCTACCGGCCAGAGGTACCACTTCACCTCACGGAAAGCAAAAGGGGTGAAGTGCCACACTAGGCCGGGGTAGGAAGGTGAGCGACGGTGTATAGTTCGAACACCCTCGTGAGAAGCAGTGTATAGTCCAAGTACCATCCCAAGATGGATGAGATCAGCCTCCCTATCTCCTCGTCTCAAGCCAACAGCGACAACAGTAATCACCATAACAACAACAACAACAACAAGAAGAAGAAGTTGGTGTAATCTTGCTTGATAAGGAGGGGCCCCGGAAAAGGGACCATGGTATAACTGATGAGAACGTCACCAGGAAACTTTGAGGATGCGAGCCTCAGGCATGGGAAATGATGGTGGGTGTGGATGGATAGATGAAATGGGAGGAAGGATGATTGAAGAACACTTGAATAAAGAATTGGTTCCAGAAAGCCCTTATTTATAGAGAAAGGGCAGATTGACCGGTGGGCACAATCAATGTTCTTTTGAAAATCGCAACAGGTGGCACCATCAATGTCCTTGAAAGACATATCGACAGATGCAATTAATGCATTTTTGGGAACTGAATCGGCATCGATATTATTGCTTAGAAGGACAAGGATTGACTGTGCAAGACGCTAAAAAGACAAGTCAGCAGGATGCCTCAGTTTCCACAAAAGCCTATGTCATGAGTGTGACATTATCAGTGTAACATTATCGCGGAAACTTGGAAAGATTGTTATCAAGGTCGTTTCTTGTTGTTACACTATAAGAAATGCGGGGACTATCTGTACGGTAAAATCGGAGGGTCCAATCTTCCCTCGTTATAACGCCTCGAAGGCTCGAAATCACGATCGAGTGTCATTCTTTGAGGGCCATCGACGCTCGACTTCGAGACAGTGTGAGACCGGCGATTATGAGAAGAAAATGGAGAGTTCCCAAGGAGTGAAGCCAGAGCCGATAAAATTTGTCAGGGTAGTCTGAGGTCGTATAGTTGGCATTAACTCGTTGTCCAATCTCCATAGCTTTGTAATAAATGCACTTGTAGTATGTTGGGATTTCCCCCCCCCCCCCTTATATAAAGGGGATCCTTGTCATTTTGTAAATATCTGTTGCTCCATACAAAATACACAAGAACATTCTCTCTGCTCTCTAACACATTCTCTCTACTTTATTACTTCATTTATTGCTCGTATTTATGGTGTTCTATTAAAAGTTCATAATTTATTGCTCATTATTTCCCATAAAGAGCCATCATTGATTTTATCATAACTGTTATTCCCCCTCGACTACCCTCGATAGCTCCCAGCTGAGCATCAGAATCGAACTCGAGTCCCCAAAATCGACAAGCTTGAGGCCCCGATTGCTAACCTTTCGGTTTGGTTAACACCTAATTTTTAAGTTCTTACATTGTTTCTAAGTATTCCATATAGCAACATCTACTTAATAACTAGCATAAAAATAGATCGTGTATTTTTAGAACCACTAAATTAAATTTAATTGCCATTACCATTTTCACGGTAAACGGTTTAGCGCCCACCGTGGGGCTAAAAATAATAGTGATTATTTTCTTGCTGGTTTTACTACATAACACAAGTTATTCTTCACGCTTTTTCATGTCCAAGATCTTCGATTTCAGGTCGAATGTCTAACTCAGTGAATTGAGGTGAAAACAACAATTTTGAGGACCACAGAGAAAACAGTGTGGGTGTTCCAGGTATTGGTGTGCCACCACGAAACCCTGGGAATGCACCAGAACCAGTCCTCATGGACCTCGGAGAGATACCTTTTGTGGACAGAGTTGGAATCGATCCAGGGTCTTTTTCGTAGTGCTTAGTAGGATGTTGTTGTACTTTCTACGGCCAAGGCTGAGGGCAAAGAAAATGAATTTTCATACATGAAAGATGTTATTACTGCGAATGAACGAGCTAGAGAGATATCAGAGAGGGCCGAGCTGAAGCTAACTCGAGCCATCGCTTACGCTCTTGCAAAGGCAAGGAGAAAAGTACTCGAGGAAGCAAGCGCTAAAGACTACAATATCTCAGCTGAGATTGAGGCTGCTCGAGACTTGGAGGAAGAATCGGCATTCTCGGCCACTTCGGATGAGGGTTCTAGAGATGATCCGAAGAGTTTTGAGACAAAGAATAGACCTACGTCGTCTTCCTTTATTTTTGTGTATGAATTTTCCGGTGGAAAAGGTATTGTAAAGACACCCCTTGTAAATATATTTTTGGCAATTCAAGAAAATTTTTCTACATCAAGTGTTCAAATTTATTTTCAAAGCTTTTGTAATGTTAGTCGTTAAATTTTGATGTTGGCTCTTCGGAGCCCATACTTGGAGTAGTCAAGACCCTCGATATCGAGTACCTTCTCGAGATTAGGTCGTTAGTTTTTTAGAATTGATGCTTGTAATAACAGAAATTCTCGGGGTCTCAATGGCTCCCGAGCGCTGTGTGGCAGTATCATTTATGTGCCATCGTTGTGAACTGACCGGGGTGGTCCCACTGGTACACTTCCCTAAAAATAGCACTTACATGGTAAGAATTAATTGGCCTTCAGGATAGGTGAACAGTCACTGCTTTCTCTATATGTGCATTCACTTATTTCTTATTTGAGGCCTCCACTACTTTGAGCAACTATCCCTTGTAGAGAGCTCTTTTTTGTGCTAGTTTTCTTACCATCTCAAGAGCTTTCGCCCAAGCACTTACCTTCCTTTTTCTTATTTTATCATAACCATGGGTACTACGTCCAAACCCGTTAACCAACGAGAGGAGAGTTTCGCCTCTGCTTCGCGCTCAGTCGGTGGTACACCGTCGGTATTTGGTGAGCTAACCTCGAGGTGCTTTGTTACTAGCAGGGAATTTGCGTTAGAGAGACCTCCCAATGTTCAGGGTCATCAAGACCATGCATCGAGGTTTAATTTCTTAATAGGGGAGGAGCACCTCTAGGTAGTTAGAAAAGACTGCGGACGGTGAGAAAAAGTGGTACTATAGGTACCTTCCCCGAAAGAGAGCATCATGGCTCATGTTGAGGGGTTTTTTCAAATATATGCGTACCCTTTTACATTGGGCCTCCTCGATAGTGTTGTGCTCTAATTTTGTAGGAGATGTCGGGTTACCCTGACACAGGTTTACCCATCGATTTGGAGGATAATGCTGATGATAAGGTATTTTGCAAATAAGGTCGGGCTCGAGTTCACCCTCAGTCATCTTCTTAGATTGTACCGGCCCTTGCATCATCGAGTCCTGATTAATACATGATGTTGATCCACTCGGCCTTTTGTTGCTAGCAATGAAGAAGATGGGGACAGAGGGTGGATGAGTCTGTATATGGTAAAATCGGATGGTCCAATTTTCCCTCGTTATGACGCCTCGAAGGCTCAAAATCACGATCAAGTTTCATCCCTTGAGGGCTATCAACGCTTGACCTCGGGATAGTGTGAGATCGGCGGTTACGAGAAGATAATGGGGAGTTCCCAAGGAGTGAAGCCAGAGCCGACAAAATCTGTCAGGGTAGTCTGAGCCCGTATCGTAGGCATTAACTAGCTGTCTCATCTCCATATCTTTGTAATAAATAGACTTGTACTATGTTGGGACCCACCCTTTTATATAAAGGGGATCCTTGTCATTTTGTAAATATTCGTTGCTACATACTTAATACACAAGAACATTCTCTTTGCTCTCTAACACATTCTCTCGAATTTATTACTTCATTTGTTGCTCGTATTTATTGTGTTATATTAAATGTTCATCATTTATTGCTCATTATTGGCCATAAAGATCCATCATTGATTTTGTCATAACTTTTATTCCCTCTCGACTACCCTCGATAGCTCCCAGCCGAGCATCGGAATCGACCTCGAGGCCCCAGAATCGACAAGCTCGAGGCCCTGATTGCTAACTTTTAGGTTTGGTTAACACCTCATTTTTATGTTCTTATAGTGTTTCTAAGTCTTCCACATAGCAGCAATTGCTTAACAATTAGCATAAAAATGGATCACATATTCTTAGAACCATTAAATTAAATTTAATTGTCATTACCATTTTCACGGTAAACAAAGTCATTTCATCCGAGTGTGGACTGTCGATATTATCCCCGTAGAGTCGCTTCCATTTCCTGAGAAATGGAATTTCACAAGTATGTGTTACACTTGTGTTCTATATTGGTCTTTTCCATGGTGAAGGTGGACTCTATAAAGATTCTTTCCTTTTCTTTTCTTTTTTTGCAGCAATCCTGTGGATGCCACACGAGGTTCCCGACCTGGCTGATTGGTCTCAGAAACTGTCACCTTGATCGACTTACAATGAGCGTAAGTGGCGAGATCTGGCCAATGGTAGATGGGAGGCAAAACATCACGGTACGTGGTGTGTGGCTTGCTTTCTTTGAAATGCACTTTCTTTTATATGTACTAACTCCGTCACTGCAGGCACTGGAGATTTTTCTTAGATGAGGTCGTGCCCCTCATAGAGGAGGAAGAATCATCGACTTTGGAGTCGAGGAGTGATAACAAACGGATCCTCAAAGGACGAGGGTGCTCATAGCTAGGCAAGCGCTGCTCAAAGTCTCAAAGAAGATGTATCTGTTGATCCTGCGGCATCTGAGGCTTCTAATCTTGGAAAAAAGTGGTTCCTCTCTTGACGCTGTCTTCATTTCCCGCCGAAGGTACTTCAAGGGATACATGTGGTCAGTCGCCGTCCTCACCCCTTGTCGGAGGTACATTAAGGGACGTTCGAAACTAGGGGCCGCCTAAATCAAGTGGGGTCTCAAGTGACCATGTCTCCACGGAGATCGGTTCAACTGGGGCCGGTGAGACTAGGCCAGTAGGTGCATGCTCAACCTTTAAGGAGGCTTAGCAGATTTGTTCTATGGTGACCTTTGGTCAACTTCGTTGATTTTTTGATTTTATATTTTGGTTTTCTCATTGACTTTCTTTTTCATAGGCCTTTAACAAGCTCAAGTCCAAGTTGCTCCACTATGAAGCCCGGTTAAGGAAATCCTTGGATAGGGAGAAATCCCTCAGGCTTCTTTGTGATGAAAGGGAAAAGAACTGAGTCATCTTCGGTACGAGGCAAATCGAAGCTTGAACTATGAAGGCCACCTTGAGAAACAGGTAACTTTTCCTCCGAAGGAATGCATGCTCCTTCTTCTATCCTTAGAGATTAATATTTTGATACCTCAGTTGCATAGCAATATAGAGGATTTGGAATGCCTTAGGGGCGTGGTTGGCCAAGCCAAGCATGAGTGTAATGAGCTTAGGGCTCAGATAGATGCCCATGTTGTAGCCAAAAAGAACGCTCTGTCCAAGGATTCTGCCATCAAAGTGCAGCTCCGGAATGCCAGTGAGATCAGCTACGTTCAGACGAGTAGGATTGCAAGGCTCGAGTCTGACCTTTTGGAGATGAAGGCCAAGGTCGTGGATGCTCGGGCTGAGGCTGAAGAGATTCGGGCTAAGGCCGACAATAAAATGGCTATTTATTTAAAAGAGGCTATTGATGTTCGAGCAAACTTGAGAGGTGTTTTCGATCGAGAAAGAAGATGTAATGAATATGACTGGTGCAAATCTTGGAGGGGAAACCCTCAAAAAGATTCATGTTAGGGGCTTCAATCTTTCGAAAGAGATAGCGCAGGCCAAGGCGGATGAATATCATGCCAGGCTCCTCTTGTCTGATGCCTAAGATAATGAGGAAGAGGCCGATGGGGCCGCAGTCCCAAAGGGGAAAATAGACTAGGCCTTTTTCTTTTTATTCTTTGTACAGTGTTCTTAGAGAACTTTGCAAATGGGGCTTTCTGCATTTTTTCGCGTATGCGCATAAAAGAAAACCTTTCGGTTTCATCATTCACACATTTCTATTTGCTTGTGTATGTCTTTATTTGTCTTGAGTTTTGACATTTTGTCAATTATTAGCTAGATGAATTGGCCTTTGAGTAAAAACCGTTAGGTTTATAATTCGGCCATGGGGCTTGTTAGGCTGGCTCGTAGGCTCTTACGCATTTGCCCGTAGGCATTTTTAGTTAACTATTTTGGGCTCAATATCCGAGTCGGATTTCGACTCGAGCTCATTCACCCTTAAGTTTTATAGTTTTAAGTTGGCTCTTAGGCTCTTACGCATAGGGTCTGTACGACCTCTTAATATAGGCCGGCGATAGTGGCTTGTGTGCATTGGGTTCGTACGATCTCTTATATAGGCTGGCGACAGTGTCTCTTATGCATTGGGTCGGTACGACCTCTAATATAAGCTTTATTTTTCCCTCGCTAAAGACTTTTTGAAGTTTTTGTGTTCGCCAGACTCTTCGACGGATTGATAACAGCCTCGATTGTGAGTCATTATGTAGCGATAAATGAGCACCTTGGGAGGTTTTGCTCGGTGGCTGAATTGTTTCGAAGTCTATTATTTGGAACTGATATGATCGAAGCTCTTTTGCTTATGCCAAGGGTAGCCTAACAATCTGTTCTTTGGAAAGTTTTTTTGAAGTAATTGAAGGCCTGTGATTTTATAGCAACGGTCGGGCTTCCCTGAGTCACGTGAGTTTGGCTGGTACAACCTTGTAATCATAGTCATTATAATTGGCCGTAGCCTTTTAGTCCCCCGAGTGAACTAGTTTCGGCAACTATATCGAGGGTATGCCTTTTTAGTGGTCTTATAAGTTCAGATATATAGACTTAACTTTAAGATCGAAATTATGCCTTTTGTAAGGTCTTACAAATATTAACATGCCTTACTTGAGGTCTTACAGATAAGTTACTTGGTACATGTATGTTTCATGCCTTGCTTGAGGTCTTACATATAAGTTATTTGGTACAAGTATGGTTCATTCATTGCTTGAGATCTTACAGATAAGTTACTTGGTACAAATATGGTTCATGCCTTTCTTGAGGTCTTACAGATAAGTTACTTGGTACAAGTATGGTTCATTCCTTGCTTGAGGTCTTACAGATAAATTACTTGGTACAAGTATGGTTCATGCCTTGCTTGAGGTCTTATTGTTTTGGTGTTTCCTTATAGACGGCTTTTGGACTCGCGGTTTCCCGCTTGGGGTCTTACGACCTTGAGTTTCTGATAGCTCGATGGGATGATAGTCGACGACAGTCCCCGAGACGTTGAATGATTTTTGGCTCTAGAGCTATTCTTTCTAAACATTCTAGTACCTATTTGAGGGATTACGAGTTTGAAGTTTCCGACCCGGAGGTCATATGGCTTTGAGTTTTTAATGACAGTCCCCGAGTGTTCGGGAAATTTTTGGCTATGGAGCCATTTCTTGTGAAAGTGTTAGACTTCTTTGAAGCTCAAAGCATTTTGATGGAGGAGAAAATATTCTTTGATTATATGGCACAAGTATACGTGTTTTTGCCGTCAAGGGCTCAATTATTCTATGCGGACACGGTTCATTCAACCGTTTGACCCGATATGTCATTTTCTTATTAAGACCCTTTTTTGCTCATCTTGACTTCTTCGAGAAGGTGATCTTCTGGGGGAATGCCCCTGTGTTCGAGGTTGATTGAAGAGAAGGCTTGAACACTTGTGAAATTCTCCTTAGGTAGCATATAGATGTTGCCTCGTTAAAAACATTGTTGGTAAAACCCTTCTTGGGATAAAACCTGATCGAAGGAAGAAAGTGCAATGTATGCTTTGAAACCTTAAGGTCTTCGAGTTGGACTGTCGTTCAACCGTCTCGATTATGCTTTGGGCCTTGATATGCTTCATATTTTTTGTCCGAGGATGCGACACGGTCCTTTGGTTGTTTTATTCGGGTGTAGCCGAAAATGTGTCTCATGATTGCTACTTCACTATTTGTTTATCCTTCGTCTCCTTTGATGTTGAAGGCATAAATGTCGGTTCCCCATACATGGTTTTTAATCCTTCCTTCATCGTAAACTTCATTATTTGATGATGCGTTTATGGTACTAATCTCATGCAGTGTATCCATGGCTGCCCGAGTAAGGCGTTGTACCTCATGTCTCCTTTGATGACATGGAATTTGACAT
The DNA here is from genome assembly GCF_000393655.2 of Nicotiana sylvestris. Taxonomy (NCBI): domain Eukaryota; kingdom Viridiplantae; phylum Streptophyta; class Magnoliopsida; order Solanales; family Solanaceae; genus Nicotiana; species Nicotiana sylvestris. Next base: position 134,984,333 of record NC_091064.1, on the reverse strand, counting down.
TTTGGGTTGTGTCGGCCACGTACCGGGAGGGTGATTTCTCCTTTCTTTGTTTCACTTTCCATGTTGAATCTGTTGATGACTCAAGAGGCGGGCACGATCCGGTCGAGCAGTCCAAGTTGCTACACCACCCTTGACCTGATAATGTTGGCCGAGCTACCAGGATCCACAAACACACGTTTAATTTGAAATGTATTTACAATAAAAGAAATTACTAAAGGCATCGTTGTGAGGTTGAGATAGGGCCTCAATGTCCTCGTCGCTGAATGTGAGAGCATATTCGGGTATATAACACCGAGTTTGCTTCTCCGCGGGGATGGATATTTTTTTTCTTCTGACAACGGGTTCTTGCAGGATGTCGATTCCTCCAACAATCATATGGATGACATATTGCGGCTCATCTATTTCATTTTTCCTGTTCGCCTCTCTTTCTCGGAACTGATTTTTGGCTTGGCCACTACAGAAGTCTCGGAGGTGCCCTTTACTGAGTATCCAGGCTACTTCTTCTCAGATATGCTTGTAGTATTCGGTTCTATGACCGTGTGTGTCGTGAAACTCGCACACTAATTTGGGGTTCCTCTGTGATAGATCTAATAGAACAGGTCTTGGCCACCTGGTGTCTATGATTTTACCGATGGCAGATACGGTGTCTGAAACGTCAATGTTGAAGTTGCATTTCAACAAGTGGGGTGCCTCCATTAGTCTTGTGTGTCTATCGTATCCGGCTCTACTCATGGGTCTCCAAGTATTTTGACCTCAATCTATCCTTCTGTCATTTCGAGGTATGTTATGCCTTGGGGCATTTCTCCTCTTCGTTGTATGGTTGGTACCTTTCCTTGTTTGGATTTGGCTCCTTTGCCAAGAGTCTACTTGGATATACAGAGCCCGAGGGAGCTCCCAGTTGGTCGTCCTCGACCCTAAACTTCTACTCATATTGGTTGTGGACATTCTACCAAGTCACGGCGGGATATTCAACCAAATTCTGCTTCAGCTGCTTCGAAGCCATCGAGCTTTGCTCGTTCAAACCTTGGGTGAAGGCTTGCACCGCCCAGTCATCGGAGACTGGTGGTAATTCCATTCGCTCCATTTAAAAGCAAGATACGAACTTCCACAGCATCTCGTTTTCTCTTTGGTTGAATTTAAAGATGTCGGATTTACTTGTAGCCACATTGATGGCACTGGCATGTTCCTTTATGAAAGAATCTGCCAGCATGTCAAATGAGTCTATCGAAATCGGATCTAGGTTGTGATACCACATCATGGCCCCTTTCGGAAGTGTTTCTCCAAACCTTTTTAGCAGGACGAACTCGATCTCATCGTCCCTCAGGTCATTGCCCTTCACCGCACAAGTGTAAGCAGTGATGTGCTCGTTGGGGTCCGAGGTTTCGTTGTACTTCGGAAGATCGGGCATTCTGAATTTCTTTGGGATGGGATTTGGAGCGGCATTTTGTGGGAATGGATTTTGCACGAACTTTTTTTAATCTACACCCTTCAGGATCGGGGGTGCACCCGGAATTTGATCGACCATTCAGTTGTAGGTCTCTACCTTTTTGTCGTCGGCTTCTATCATCTTTTCGCCCGACTCAATTCTCTTTGTGAGGTCCTCGAGCATCTTCATACAGCAGGGTCAGCTGCTGACCCGTTGTTGCTCGACCTTTTAGGTACATGTTCGGTCCGAGGGGCCCTTTTTGGGGCCGTTGTACTTGGGGTTTTTTGGTGGCTTTGCAGTTGAGCGATTGCCAGTTGTTGTGCCTATAACATCTCAAAAATAACGTAAAGGGTAACCTCTTGTTCCTCCCGAGCTGGGGTTTTCTGAGCTTCTTATTGGTCTCCTTGGCGTACACTCCTGTTAGTATGGGACCTTATATCGATGTGTCGGGCATCGCGTGAGACCACATCCCCGGGGATTTGCTCTAGTGCGTCCTTAGGGTTTCGTGGTGGTATACCAATACCTGGAACAACTACACCATTCTCTTCATGGTCCTCAAGACCGTTGTTTTCATATGCATTCATTTAGTTAGACATTTTGACCTGAAATCAAAGATTCTTGGACAAGAAAAAGTGTGAAAGATAACTTGCATTATGTAGTAAACTAGCAAGAAAACAATTACTCTTATTTTAGCCCCACGGTGGATGCCAAACTGTTTACCTCAAAAATGGTAATAACAATTAGATTTGATTTCTGGTTGTACAAATACGTGATTTATTTTTATGCTAGTTGTTAGGCAGTAGATTCTAAGTGTGAGACCAAAAAATAAGATAAGAATTTGAAGGCAGTGCGTTTAAGAAAATCAAGCCACTGGGAATTGGGGGCTCGAGCCTGGTTATACAGGGCCTCGAGGTCGAACTGGGTATAAAGTTGCGGACAATCGACGAAGGACTAACAGTTTTGAGAGCTTTGATGAGAGCTCATTATTGTCAATAATGATCAATAAATAAAGAACAATAAATGAAACACAATAAATGCAAGCAATAAAAGTAATGGAATCAAGAGAGAATATGTTTAAGTTAGAGAGCAGAGAATGTTCTTGTATTGAATGTTGTGTGTCCCTTACAAAATGACAAGGGTCTCATTTATATACCATGGGGAATCCCAACATAGTACAAATGCATGTATTACAAAGATATATGGCTGGTACAGCTATATAATGCCACGGTACGGGCTTGAACTAGCCTAATAGACATGGTTAGCTTTAGTCATGTGCCTTGGGAATCTCCCACTCGTTCATCATAGCCGCCGATTTACTCTACCCCTAGGTCGAGCATATAGAAACTTCAGGGTCGGGACTCGAACTATGCTACGAGCCTCCCAAAAATGGACTGTGGGATATCATAATGATCATACAATCGGGCTCTCCAATTTTAGCCATATACAGGTGTATCTACCATTTGGTCAAAGTCAAGGACACCGACGTTGAGGCACATACACTTAAGTCTGTGCCAATTGTGAATGAATTCTCAAATGTCTTTTCTGATGACCTTCCTTGGATCCCACCAGACATGGAGATTGATTTTAGGATCGATGTAATGTCAGGCACGCAGCCTATATCTACTCTACCTTACAGAATGGCACTAGCAGAATTGAAGGAGCTAAAGGAATAATTTAAGGATTTGTTAGAGAAGGGCTTCATCGGACCGAGTGTGTCGCCTTGGGGTGCACCAGTTCTTTTTGTAAGAAAGAAAGAGGGGTTATTAAGGATGTGTATTACCTATCGACAGCTTAAAAAAATCATAAAAAAAAATATGTACCCACTACCAAGGATAGATGATTTGTTTTATCAATTGAAGGGTGCTAGGTACTTCCCCAAAATTGATTTACGGTCCGGGTATCACCAATTGAAGATAAGGGAGCAGGATATTACAAAAATAACTTTCAGGATGTTGTATGGGCACTTTGAATTTCTGGCAATGTCTTTTTCTCTAACAAAAGCCCCGACAACTTTAATGGAACTTATGAATCGAGTCTTCAATCCTTTTATTGAATCCTTTGTAATAGTGTTCATTGACAATATTCTTGTATATTCACGAAGTCGAGAGGACCATGCCGATCATCTCAAGGCAGTTCTACAGACTCTTCATCAGCACCAATTATATGCGATGTTTTCAAAATCTGAATTTTTTATTAAATCTGTTACATTCTTGGGTCATGTCGTCACCAAAGAAGGAATTAGGGTTGATCTACAAAATATTGCAGCAGTGAAGAATTTGCCTAGACCTACAACTCCAACAGAAATTAGTAGTTTCTTGGGCTTAGAAGGGTATTACAAAAATGTATCATGATATCAAGGATGTCTATTGGTGGAATTACATGAAGAGGAATGTGGCGAACACTGTGGCAAGATGTCCCAATTGGCAGAAAGTAAAGGACAAATACCAACAACCCGGTGGGTTAGCACAGAACATAAAAATTCCAATGTGGAAGTAGGAAATGATTAATATGGTGTGGTAGGACTACCTCGCACTCCTCGCAAATTTGATTCGATTTGGGTGATTTTGGACCAACATACGAAATCAGAACACTTCTTTCCAACTAAATCTACTTACACAGTGGAATAATATGCTCAGTTGTATATCAATGAAATAGCCAGGTTCACTCTAGTTTCTATCATTTCTGATCGAGGGGCACAGCTCACAGTTACTTTTTGGAAGAAATTTAAGCAAAGTTTGGGTATCGGGTGAGTCTTAGTACAAACTTTCATCCACATACCGACAGGAAGGCATAGCGGACTATTCAGACAATTGAGGATATGATGCGTACTTATGTTCTTGATTTCAAAGGTAGTTGGGATGACTATTTGCCACTCATACACTATGCTTACAAAAATAGTTGTCATGCTAGTATTCAGATGGCACCACTTGAGGATTTATACGGTAGGATATGTAGATTTCCCATTTGGTTGTTCGAGATTGGGGAAGCTGAATTTATAGGACAAGACATTGTAATTAGGCTATGGAGAAGGACAAAATTATTAAGGAACGGTTGAAAACTACTCATAGTCCTCAAAAGTCCTTTTTTGGATGTTCGTCGTAGGGTATTGGAGTTCAAAGAAGATGATTGAGTATTCTTGAACGTTTCCCCCATGAAGGTGTAATGTGGTTTCGTAAAAAGGGGAAATTGAGCTCGAGGTATGTTAGACAGAACAGAAGCATTCAAAGGATTGGCCAGGTGGTGTACAAGCTGGATCTACCACCTGAGATGTCATTAGTGCACCTGGTATTTCATGTGTCTATGTTGAAGAAGGTAATCGGAGATCCATCGCTTATTTGCCAATTGAGACTATTGAGGTTAATGAAGAACTGACCTATGAAGAAATTCCAGTTGCCATTATTTATAGGCAAGTCCAAAAACTATGAAACAAAGAAAATGATCCGTAAAATTGTTCTAGCGAAATCAACAGGTTGAAGAAGCTACTTTGGAGGCTGAGGAAGAGATGAAAAAGAAGTATCCTTATTTGTTTGAATAGCTATGTAATTTGTTACACCCCATGTTTTTGTACATGAATGTGTCCCACAAATAAATTAATGGATGCTCGAAAATGAGATGTTACATCTCGCATCTTCGTACAAAAAACTTTTGTCGTAAGTTAATCGACGTAAGCTCAAGGATGAGATCATCTTGAGGTTAACGTATTTATGATATTTATAACAAGCTATAAGTAAGTGTCATTGTAAGTCCCCGTGAAATTTTTTACTCAAAACCCGAAAGCTCGTAGTACCAAGTTAGGTATATGTGTTAGAGATTAATAAGTTGATCTGTTGATCGGTTCAGAACCTTTGTATTGATCTGTACATTAATAAGTTAAGGAACAATGTTTTCCAGAAAATTGCGTTTATGCGGTCCATTATGCGATCGCAGAATAGCTATAGGGACCGCATAGTCACCGCAGAGTCAAATAGTTTGATGGTTAATTTGAGGTCAACTATGCGGCCAATTTTGTGATCAAAAAATCAGTATGTGGGCTGCATAGTCATCGCATAATCCCCTTGGAATTTTTGTGAGGAGCAGTTCTGCGGTGCATTATGAGACCACAAAACAGGTGTGCCGACAACATTTCTGTAACATACCCGGGTAGTTTGTTCAGGTTTTTTAGGCCTTTTTTTTAGTCCATTATGCGGGCCGCATGTCCATTATTCAATCGCAAATCGTGTCAGGGATCCTATTTTCCAACTTTGAAAACCCGTCCCCATCCCATTAAAAACACCCGATTAGACCTTTTTAAGATATTCTTCTACAAGAAGAGTGAGAGGAGAAGTTCTAGAGAGAGGGGGTGATCTTCATCAAATCTCCACTGAATTCTTGCCTAAACACTTGAAGATTATCAAATAAAATCTTCTAGGCCTTCACCCCAAGAGGTAAGAACTTGAGCCCTAATCTCTAGTTTCGAAATTCACACTAGAATGAGTAATTAGCTTGTGGGTTCAATGGTATAAGAATGGATTTTCTTGCATGCATAAAAGATAATAGGGTATGGGGAGGATCTTCTTAAATGAGCTAGAATCTTATTCACGTCTCTACTTCTTGGTTCAAATTGTAATTTTCATAAAATAGATAGAAGTTGCTAGGAAATTTTTGAATTTATTATAAGGATTTAAGGAAAGCGCTATTGAGGTATGTATGGCTAAAACCCCCTCCTCTTAGAAATTGAGCCTCCATGGTGACTGTGCAAATGTTGCAAGTCCGAAATTTAATTGATGTAGTACTGGTTATGTCAAATGAATTGATGTTGTGTAAATATATATGGAAGGTGCTTCTCCATGTGTTTAATGTGTTATTCTTTGTAAGTTGAGAATGTGCGGAGAACATGATCTATGTGCTAAATACCTAAATGTCAAGTCAAGGTTACATTGTGATTAATATGCTGAACTAGATGAATTCCTCTCTATGTTTATAACTTAAATTGTTTTTGTATGTGCCTATGATCTTAAATGGAAAGGTTAATGTTGAAAATGGGAATAATGTGAAATGTGAGTTATGGAATGTGGTAATTGTGGCCCCCAGTGCAGATGAACTAATACATGTGAAACAAAAGAGTGAATTGAGATGATTAACGGAAAAAGAGTAACGTCTTGGTGAGACGGCTTAGCCGATCGGGCCGTGATCGGACGCCATGTTATACACACATGGTGGTAATGTATTGATAATTTAACATTGAAAGTGAGAATGAAATAATGGTAACATCTTGGTAAGATTGCTTAGTCAATCAGGCCTTCATTGGACTCCGCTCAAGGAAGCGGTATGATACAACAATATGGAATGCCCTAACCTAAAATTTCAGAAACTTTGTGAACATGTTATATTGCTGACGTGGTGTTTGTTTAAAGCTTTGTAGTCCTTATGATTTCTTTTTACTCTTGTATGGTTGTTCTTTCTAACAGGATGATGTTTAGTTATACATATTAGTACTATTCCATGGTACTAACGTCCCTTTTGCTGGGGCACTACATTTTTGAATGAATGTAGGTGGCTCCATAGCAGACATTGCCGATCGCGCATAGTGGAGTATCCTTCTCTCAAATTCTTGGTGAGCCCCCCTCCCCCTTTCTCCTCCAATGGGTTATGTTGTACATCTTTTGTTGTAGACTTTCACTTTTGAGGTATATCTAGGGCCTTGATGTCGACATTGTCATAATTGTCTTTTCTATCCTTAGAGGCTCCGTAGACGTTTGTGTGGGTTGTGTTCGGATGTCGGATTGGACAATGTACTGTATAATAATTCTAAACTCTAGTTCTTCTAAATTGTAAATGTACGAAATCTTAAAACATAGCCACGACTTAAGGTTCTTGATATGAAAATGAATTAACAATGTTGAATGTACGATTTTGCTATTGTCTAAATAAATGAAAGCATGGTTTCTTAATCGTATTGAGTTGGGTAGAAATTGTGAAAAAGGCTTGATCAGTTGGGTTCACTCGATTGAGCGCCAGTAGCGCCTCCCGAGGTTGGGGCGTGACAAACTTGGTATCAGAGCCTAAGATTTTAAAGTGCCCTAGGATGTCTCATAGCTGTTCCTAGTAGAGTCCTTCTTATCGGTGTGTAGTCGACCACATCTATAAGTTGGAGGCTACTTGGGCATTTAGGAATAACACCCTTCTTTGATATTTTGGATCGTGCGGCAAAACTTGTTATGACACTATTCCCCTTCTAACCAGTTTATTGTTCTATCTTTCAGTAATTGGCACCTAAGAAGAAATAAAGAATTTGACAAGGAGCCAATGCCACCTCATGAGTGGCTGTTGAATCACTACTTGATACTACGGGTGAGGGTAGTCGCCCTGCTATCACCCTGCATAGTTCTCCTATTCCAAAGCAGACTACCCCAGTTCCTACTCCTGCGGATGGGAACTACTCTCCCTCCCATTGATACTCCTATTCCACCTCCAGCCCCAGTTTCCGGTTCTGGTATTTCTGGTGGGCATCTTAGGGTAGCTATTCAGATGTTGACCTAGCTAGTGGCCTCTCAGGCCTAGAGGTCCAATGTTGCACCCAGTTTATCCAGCTAGCAAGGGGATTCCACCAGTTCTAGGGTGAATAGATTTCTTCAGTTAGACCCTCCAGTGTTTACGGGTGCCAATCCAGAAGAAGACCCTCAGGATTTTATTGATGAGATGCACAAGACCCTTAGAGTTATGCGTGCAACTGAGATAGAGGGAGTAGAGTTGGCTGCCTATCATCAGAAAAGGGTGGCCTATTCGTGGTTTGAATTGTGGGAAAATTCCCGTTAGGAGGGGAGCACTCCGGCGAGGTGGAGCGAGTTTGCCGATGCCTTTATAGACCATTTCCTTCCTACTAAGACAAGGGAAGCCCATGTAGCAGAGTTTGAGAATCTGAAGCAAGGTAGCAGAAGTGTGTGGGAGTACCACATGGAGTTTGCTCGTCTATCCAAGTATGTTATTCACATGTTTCCCACAATGGAGGCTAGGGTGCCCCGGGTTGTTTAGTGCCTTAATCCTTTGACTATTAATAAGGCTTATACAACTACATTGAATTCTAACATGAATTATGGGAAGATGGTGGCATTTGCTCAGGCTACAGAGAACTATAAACTGAAGAACAGGATAGAGAGAAAGGATAACAGAAAGACCCGGTCTACAGGCAAAATGGGTGAGTCACTAGGTGGGGGAAGATCAGCTTTCCAGGGAGGGACATCAGGGCCGTCCCAGTTTGTTGTACAGTCTTCAGCCAGTGCACTGCCATCAAGGCCCAGCTAGTAGCAGCAGTGGAGTCATTTCAAGCCCAGTCAGGGCAACAAAGGATCACATCAGCGGGGTTGGTCAGGAGGGGGATCCCAGCAGCAGTAGAGGTCCTCGTTCCCCAAGTACAAGAAAATGCACCCAGGGATTTTCTACTTGGAGTTACCCGTATGTTATGGATGCAGGATGAGGGGCCACATTTAGAAGCATTGTCATACATCCCGCCATTGTGTGGGTAGGGGCACATCACAGTCATCCAGTCCAGTAGTTGCTACATCTTCAGCTCGAGATACCCCAGCACCCAAGGGGCAAGGTGCATCTAGGGGTGGTGCGCAGAGTTCGGGAGGACCCAGCCAGTTCTATGCCATGAGTGGTCGCCAGACTGCAGAGGCTTCTCCAGATGTTGTTACAGGTATTCTGACTGTCCAATCACATGATGTGTATGCATTTATTGACCCCGGTTCCACCTTGTCCTATGTTACCCCTTTTGTTGCTATGGATTTGGGATGGAACTAGAACAGCTTCATGAGCCATTTTCGGTATCTAGTCCAGTGGGTGAGCCTATTATGGCTGCACGAGTTTATAGAGGTTGTGTTGTCGTGGTACATTGTAGGGATACCATGGCCGATCTTATTGAATTGGGGATGGTCAATTTTGATGTAATAATTGGAATAGATTGGCTATATTCCTGTTTTGCCAGGCTTGATTGTCTTACTAGCACTATGAGGCTTGATTTTCCTAATGAGCCCGTTGTTGAATGAATGGGAGATAATGTAGTGCCTAAAGGTCAGTTTAATTCTTATCTTAAGGCCGCAAAGTTGATCAAGAAGGGGTGTATCTATCATTTAGTTCGGGTTACGGACACTGATGCCGAGGCATCTAGCCTTGAGTCCGTACCAATTGTGAATGAATTTCCGAATGTCTTTCCAGATGAGCTCCCTGGGATTCCACCAGATAGGGAGATTGATTTTATGATCGATGTGATGCCAGGCACGCAGCCTATATTAATTCCACCTTACAGAATGGCACCGGAAGAATTGAAAGAGCTAAAGGAACAACTGAAGGATTTGCTAGAAAAGGGTTTCATCTGGCTGAGTGTGTCATCGTGGGGCGCACCGATCTTGTTTGTAAGGAAGAAAGATGGGTCGCTACAGATGTGTATTGACTACCGACAACTCAACAAGGTCACAATCAAAAATAAATATCCTCTACCAAGAATAGATGACTTGTCTGATCAATTGCAATGTGCTTCGTGTTTCTCAAAATTGACTTGCGGTCCGGGTATCATCAATTGATGATAAGGGAGCAGGATATTCCACAAACAACTTTCAGGATCGGTATGGGAACTTTGAATTTCTGGTGATGTATTTTGGGCTAACAAATACCCCGACAGCTTTCATGGATATTATAAATCGAGTCTTCAAGCATTTTCTAGACTCCTTTGTGATAGTGTTCATTGACGTTATTCTTGTGTATTACCGAAGTCGGGATGACCATGCTGATCATCTCAGGGCAGTTCTGCAGACTCTTCAGCAACATCAATTGTATGCAAAATTTCCAAAATGTGATTTTTGGCTTGAATCTGTCGCGTTCTTGGGTCATGTTGTCTCCAGGGAAGGAATTATAGTTGATCCTCAAAACATTGCAGTGTTAAGGAATTGGCCTAGACCTACCACTCCAACAGAGATTCGCAGTTTCTTAGGTTTGGCTGGGTACTACAGAAGATTTGTGGAGGGGTTTTCTACTCTTGCCTCTCCATTTACTATATTGACGCATAAGGTTAAATTCCAATGGTCCGATGCTTGTGAAAGGAGTTTCCAAGAATTGAAATCAAGATTGACTACATCACTGGTATTAGCCCTACCAGAGGGTACAAAAGGATTTGTGGTGTATTGTGATGCCTCAAGGATCAGGCTTGGGTGTGTGTTAATTCAACACGGAAAGGTTATAGCCTACGCTTTTAGGCAACTCAAGAATCATGAAAAGAACTATCCAACCCATGACTTAGAGCTTGCGGCAGTGCTAAAGATTTGGCGACATTATTTGTATGGGGTCCATGTGGATGTATTTAAGGACCACAAGAGCCTTCAATATATTTTCAAGCAGAAGGAATTGAATCTGAGACAGAGAAGATGACTAGAGTTACTCAAGGACTATGACATTGATATTCTCTATCACCCGGGAAAGGCTAATGTTGTGGTGGATGCTCTTAGTCGAAAATCTACGGGAAGTTTGGCTCATTTGGAGGCATATCAGAAGCCATTGGCTAGGGAGATTCACCAGTTGGCTAGTTTGGGAGTTCGCCTTGCGAGCTCTAATGAAGGAGGAGTGATTGTACAAAACAGGGTTGAATCATCGCTTGTAGAAGAGGTGAAGGAGAAACAATTTGAAGATCCATTATTAGCACAACTGAAAAAGGGGATTCATAAACACAAGACCACAACATTTTCCTTTGGCATGGATGATGGTACCCTATAGTACAAAGGCTGCCTATGTGTTCCGGATATGGACAGTCTTCGAGAAAGGATCATGGCAGAAGCTCACACTTCTAGGTATTCCGTGCACCCAGGTTGTACGAAAATGTATCATGATCTCAAGGAAGTTTAATGGTGGAATAACATGAAAAGGGATGTGGCGGACTTTGTGGCAAAATGTCCGAACTGTTAGCAAGTGAAGGCCGAACATCAAAGACCCGGTGGATTGGCTCAAAGCATAGAAATTCTAATGTGGAAATGGGAGATGATCAACATGGATTTTGTGGTAGGGTTACCGCGCACTCCACATAAGTTTGACTCAATTTGGGTGATTATGGATTGGCTCACGAAATTAGAGCACTTCGTGCTAATTAAATCTACCGACACAGCGGAACAATATGCTCAGTTGTATATCAAAGAAATAGTCAGATTGCATGTCACTCCTGTCTCAATCATTTCGGATCGAGGGGCTCAGTTCACAGCCAACTTTTGAAAGAAATTTCAGTAAGGTTTGGATACAGAGGTAAATCTTAGCACATCACTTCATCCTCAAACCGACAGACAAGTAGAGCGGACTATTCATACGCTTGAGGACATGTTGCGTGCTTGTACTCTTGATTTCAAAGGTAGCTGGGATGACTATTTGCCACTCAAAGAATTTTCTTATAAGAACAGCTTCCATGCTAGTATCCACATGGAACCGTTTGAGGCATTGTATGGTAGGAGATGTAGGTCTCCCATTGGGTGGTTCGAGGTTGGAGAAGCGGAATTGATAGGGTTAGACCTTGTGCATCAGGCCATGGATAAAGGTAAAATTATTAAGGAGAAGTTTAAAACTACTCAAATATGCCAAAAGTCGTATTTGGACGTTCGTTGCAGAGATTTGGAGTTCAAAGAAGATGATTGGGTATTTTTGAAGGTTCCCCAATGAAGGGTATCATGCAGTTTGGAAAGAAAGGGAAATTGATTCCGAGATATGTTGGACCGTACATAATCATTTAGAGGATTGGTCAGGTGCCATACAAGCTCAAGTTGTCGCCCGAGATATCATTGGTACACCCAGACTTCTATGTGTCTATGTTGAAGAAGGTATTAGGAGATCCGTCCACTATTGTGCCAGTTGAAACTATTAAGGTTAATGAGGAACTGTCATATGAAGAATTTCTAGTTTCCATTATTGAATGGCAAGTCCGAAAATTGAGAAATAAGGAAATTGCCTCCATAAAAGTGTTATGGCAGAGCCAGCAGGTTAAGGAAGCCACTTGGGAAGCCGAGGAAGAAATGAGAAAGAAGTACCCACAATTGTTTGTATAAACATGTAATAGATTTTGTGCATTTTGGTCTCTATGAACTCTTATCTTTTGATTTGATCTATGTAAAACTATTCTGCCTTGGTTATATGTTTCCTATGCAACCATGGTTGGTGTTGTACAAGTTATGTTGTGTCTATGGAACATGTATATGCTGTTAGGATATGTTTTTGGGGCTCTCTGACCGGTGGATAGGCCTAGTTACAAAGGATCATCTGGCGAAATTTTTGGAAATTTAGGGAGTTAGCCAAATTTGGGGTTGTGGATATGATTCATGTAGTGAAAAGCTAAGGTTGCATAAAAAATTTTAATAAGTGAACCTTGATCCTTATTCGAGGACGAATGATCTTAAGTGGGGGAGGATGTAAGGCCTCGTGAAAATTTCTACTCAATACCCGAAAGCTCGTAGTGCCAAGTTAGGTATATGTGTTAGAGATTTGTAAGTTAAGGAACAATGTTTTCCAGAAAAGTGTGTTTCTGCAGTCCATTATGCGATCGAACAATAGCTATGCGGACAGCATAGTCGCCGTAGAGTTAGACAGTTTGATGGTTAATTTGAGGTCAACTATGCGGCCAATTATGCGATTGCATAATCAATATGCGGGCCACATAGTCATCGCATAATCCCCTTGGAATTTTTGTGAGGTGCAGTTTTGCTATGCATTATGCAACCACAAAACAGGAGGCCGCATTTATGTCGCATAACCGGGCAGTTTGTTCAGGTTTTTGAGACCATTTTTCTGGTCCATTATGTCGGCCGCATGTCCATTATGCGATCGCAGATCGTGTCGGGGCTTCTATTTTCTAACTTTGAAAACCCAACCCCATCCCATTAAAAACACCCCAATAGAACCCTTTTAAGATATTCTTCTGCAAGAAGAGTGAGAGGGGAAGTTCTAGAGAGAGGGTGATCTTCATCAAATTCCCACTCAATTCTTGCCTAAACCCTTGAAGATTATCAAATAAAATCTTCTAGGCCTTCACCCCAAGAGGTAAAAACTTGAGCCCTGATATCTGGTATCAAAATTCACACTAGAATGAGTAATTAGCTTGTGGGCTCATGGGTATTAGAATGGAATTTCTTGCATGCATAAAAGATAGCAGGGTATTGTGAGGTTGTGAACTAAAAAGATAGCAATTGGGGTGTAATGTGATGAAAATCTTTCACAAAAGGGTCCTAAAATCATTGTGCACACTTAGTGCTTGATAATTTACTTATAAGAGCTAGAATCCTATTCACGTCTCTAATTCTTGGTTCAAATTGTAATTTTCATAAAATAGATCGAAGTTGCTAGGAAATTCCGAAATTTATTATAAGGATTTAAGGAAAGCTCTATTGAGGTATGTATGGCTAAAAACCCTTCCTCTTAGAAATTGAGCCTCCATGGTGCTCGTGCAAATGTTATAAGTCCGAAATTTGATTGATGTAGTACTGGTTATGTCAAATGAATTGATGTTGTAAAAATGTATGTGCGAGGTGCTTCTCCATGTGTTTAATGTGTTATTCTTTGTAAATTGAGAATGTGTGTAGAACATGAACTATGTGCTAAATACCTAAATATCAAGTCAAGGTTACATTGTGATTAATATGCCGAACTAGATGAATTTCTCTCTATGCTTGTAACTTAAATTGCTTTTGTATATGCCTATGATCTTAAATGGAAAGGTTAATCTTGAAAATGGAAATAATATGAAACATGAGTTATGGAATGTGGTAATTGTGGCCCCAAGTCCCGATGAACTAATACATGTGACACCAAAGAGTGAAGTGAGGTGATTAATGGAAAAGGGTAACGTCTTGGTGAGATAGCTTAGATGATCGGGCCGTGATCGGACCCCATGTTATACACACATGGTGGTAATGTATTGATAATTGAAACTGGAAAGTGAGAACGAAATAAGGGTAACCTCTTGGTAATACGGCTTAGTCGATCGGGCCGTGATCGGACTCCGCTCAAGGAAGCGGTAGTATTGTGGATGATAATGCAACAATATGGAATACCCCAACCTAAAATTTCGGAAACTATGTGAACCTTTTATATTGCTAACATGGTGTTTATTTGAAGCTTTGTAGTCCTTATGATTTCTTTTTACTCTTGTATGGTTGTTCTTTCTAACAAGATGGTGTTTAGTTATACATACTAATACTATTCCATGGTACTAATGTCCCTTTTGCCGGGGCGCTACATTTTTGAATGAATGTAGGTGTCTCCATAGCGGACAGTGCCAATCGCTCGTAGTGGAGTATCCTTCTCATAAAGTCTTGGTGAGCCCCCCCTTTCTCCTCCAAGGGTTATGTTGTACATCTTTTATTGTAGACTTCCACTTTTGAGGTATAGTCGGGGCCTTATTGCCGATGTTGTCATAATAGTCTCTTGTATCCTTAGACGCTCCGTAGACGTCTGTGTGGGTTGTGTTCGGATGTCGGCTGGGACAATGTACTGTATAGTAATTCTAAACTCTAGTTCTTGTAAATTGTAATTGTATGAAATCATAAAACTTAGCCACGACTTAAGGTTCTTGATATGAAAATGATTTAACAATGTTGAATGTACGATTTTGCTATTGTCTAAATAAATGAAAGCACGGTTTCTTAATCATATTGAGCTGGGTAGAAATTGTTAAAAAGGCTTGCTCAGTTGGGTTCACTCGATTGAGCACCGATCGCACCTCCCGAGGTTGGGGCGTGACTGTCATGAAGGATAAAGGGTACATGAATTAAAGAAAATGAGTTTCGTTGAAATTGGCCAATTTGGGATAAAACAGAATTCGATTCTACAAGAAATAAATTTAGCCACATAACTTTCTTTACCTTTACTTGAGTTACTACAATGTCCTAACAGTTCTAACAATATCAATCTATAGGAAGATATTGAACATCGGTTAATAATTAGAACGATTCTCATGGTATAACTCTCTTGGGAATTTTGTCAAACACTTATTATGCAAAATTGACTCCAAAGCTCTATAATGGTAAATTATTTCCACCCTTAACCAATTTCAACAAGAAACTACCCCAAATAGTTCAACAACCCCACATACTACATCTTATTGGCAGATGCATGTCCTATCTCCAACCACACAACATACTTAAACCTATAACCTATTGCACGAAAGCATAGGAGAAGGGCTTACCCGAATAGATGATGTCCTAGTGAGTGATTCCATTGAATGTTCAAGATTGGCCAAGGATTTATGATCAAAGAACTTGGGGATCCCTTCCTTCATTCTAAAGCACTACCCTCCCTCTAAAATAGGTGTTTAACCAAGCAAAAATAACACCAAAGTCGTTTTACAAGAAATGCGGTTGGGTTATAAAAAAAGAAAGATGGACCCTCCAAATTCAACTCTGCGGTCACAAAATGGACCGCATAACAGATACGTAGCCCGCAAAATGGACCGTGAAAGGGATTCCACAAACTGGGTTGGGCGAGAAAAGTTTGCGCCTAGGTCTGCGGTCCGCAGACCAATTCTGCGGCCGCGAAATGGACTGCAGAATAACCCTTAGAAAATCTTCATGCCAAATCTGCGACGAAAGTGCGGACCGCGAAATAAATATGCGGTCGCATAGTGAACCTCAAATCAACCTTCAAAATTCAATTATTTTTTGTTCAACTCCGCGATGATTATGCGGCCCGCAAAATAGTTCTGCGGTCATGAAATGAACCATTTAATCGCGTTCTTCTGCCAAAAATTTCCATCAACTCCTCAGTGCATTCTTCAACCCAAAAAGTCTGTACCGCGGCAAACACATTATACTAGCTCGGCACCACAAACCCTTAAATTCCATGGTGCAAATTTTAGGGGGCCTTACATAGTCCCCCACTTAGGATAATTTCTCCTCGAATGAGGAGTAAAATTGTCACGACCCAAACTGAAGGGCCGCGATGGGCACCCGGTGCCTTACCCAATCGAGTACCAATGTAACATATCTTTCTTATCATACTATCATGAGTAATTGAGCTAGAAACCTCGTCATGAGATAACAAGAATAAAACATAAGGGAAAACTCAACATTGGAAAACCCAACATGATATACAAACATATATATGTCACATACGTGCCTATAAGGCCGACATGACCATTTGTAAACTCAAAACATAGGCCAACAAGGCCATATAAGTATCCATACACCTGACATATGTCTACAAGCCTCTAAGAGTACATAAAATCATAAAGGTCGGGACAGGGTCCCGCCATACCAATCAATACATATTCAAAGCATACTGACTAAATAGGCAACTCCGGAGCAAGTGGAGTGCACCAACACCTTCACTGAGCTGATAGCTTACTAGGAGGACTATCAACCTATCAATCGAGACCTGCGAGCATGAAATGCAGCGTCCCCAGGCAAAAGGGATGTTAGTACGAATAAAGTACCGAGTATGTAAGACATGAAAGCATAAAAAAGAACAATAATGTAAATAGAGACAGAGAAGATACAACCTGTAATATCTGAGTACCTCTAGGGGCTACTGATATGAAATGGATAATACATATATATACATAAACTTTTGAAAACATACGCCTCTGTGGGCATCATCATCATCATATCATACCCGACCTCAACGAGGACTCGGTAAAAACGTACTCGGCCATCATAATGCTCGGTAGAATCATACCTGGCCACGTGGAGCTCGGTAAACCCAACTGATAAGCGGTTGCACAATAGGTGCCATATCCGGCCGACTATAGCGCGACTCGGTAGAGTAAGATAGATACAATATATAATGCATGCTAGACTGATGGAATCACATTCTAAACCTTTTGGATTGACTTAAGAAAATTATGGACATCCATACCCTCAATATGAACCTCAATAGGATTCTAGGATCATACACAGTTGCTTAGAATAATTTTATAAGTAAAGAACAACATGGACAACCTTAGTTGCTAGGAGTAGATCCGTTATGAAATAGCGTATTTATTTCACTTTAGGTCATGTCAAAAGAAACAACGAAGTGCCTTAACATACCTTAAACCCATTGAATCCTTAATACCTTCCAAGGAACTCTTCAAACAAGTCAACTTAATCTATCATAGTATAAGGAGATTCAAAATCAGAGCTCACCAAAATCTAAGTTTGTAACTTAAGCTAGTAGCTCGTTTACGTAAATTCGGGAAGCATCTCCCAGGTAACAAGGGCCTCCTCCAATACCATGTACCGAACACAACAACCAGAGAAATCCATCAACATATAAATATCAATAACAAAACACCATATAACAACAACAAGTCATAACTACTTCACGACGAGCAGCAAGCTCCGATTAAAATCTGTATAACCCATATCACCCCTTATAGACTTATTACATTAACTTAACAGCATCATTAACATGATAATGAATTATTTCATCAATGATTCCACCCTTATACCACTTATTTATAACAAACGAAACAATCCACAACTCCAACTATCTTCAATTAGAAACTTTATTCACTAGTTCATGTCTAGCCCAACCATTTAACTTAATCAACATCAATATAACCTTAAGAACTTGCAAGACCACAACAAACATACCTCATAAAGTAGCTTCAGGTCAAAATCCATGTTATATTTAGCTTACAACAGCCCTCAATGGCAATACAACACCATAGAAGTGACTAAAGCTAATCCAAGAATTATCTTTTAGTTTATCATCCTAACAACATTACCAACAAACAAGAAAGATTAAGCGCAATTAGTAGGCTATTATAATTACATTAGCCAATAGCAACAACTGGAAATTTCAGCACAAAACAGCCCACAACTATCCTCAATGACAACACAACCTCAAAGAGGTGTTATTCTCCTCTTTTGATGTTGAAATATGATGTAATCCATTTGCAAGACTTGAAATAACCTAGGGTTGATATAAAAACCATGGTAGAGTATTTTACAGAATATAAACCACTTAAAACAACCTTCCACACGAGCTGAAACCACCCAAAAATCAGCAACAACAAGAAGAATAAGAAACTTACTAGCGCCACGGGATTCCCAATACTTGATTTGTGTTGTTTGCCCATTTTTGGATCTTGGATCATTAGAGAAGCTTGAGAGAGAGTTTCTAGGGTTCTAATGTCTGAATATACTGAAAATAATGACTTAAAACGGGGTTGAGGCATCTTATATATATCCAAATGTCTTAAACCGCCTATGTGGCCCCATAGAGAGTTTTTTGGCGCAGTCTCGCGAAAACGCAAATATCTCTCTAGTCCAATGTCGTATTGATGAACGGTTTAATGATTTAGAAACTAGACTCATATATATTCAATTTGATATGTAGATCATCCCTTTATTCTAAGAATATTGGGAAAAACTAGCATCTACATTTGACCTAAATTTCAGCACATTATAAATGCAACTTGTAATGACCTTTGCCAACTTTTGTTCCACAACTCGCTTGACTAAGAAACATAACACACGACTATCATACGACCAAAAAAACTCATAACATAACTTCCTTATCATGTTAATCACCCTAGTCTCACCCCAAAAGTATATGTTATAACATTCCAAACTTGTCGATTTTCAACGAAGCTTATTTTCTTCAGTTCGTTTAGCATCTAAGATTTCCAACCCTTTTGGTACTTGTTATTCATGATCTTAAAGATTTGTAACCTCCAAGATAAAATGATGAAATTACGTTGTGTACTTTCAAAAATGATCTTATTTTCGAGCTTACATCAATTGGCTTACGATGTATTCTAACGTACGAAAACATGGGACGTAACATCATTCCCCCCTTTGGAATATTCGTCCTCAAATGTTTACTGATGTATTTATCAGTCTCATAACTTGTAGCTCTTACGAATACATTAATATTGTCCTTAACATCTAGGAAACTATTTTGTAAATAAATCCAAGGGCCAGGGTATTCCCCCCTTTAGGCCTATTTCTCATACCACGACTTGTGGTCGGAATTCTTCTAATCTCGTAAATGTTGTTACCTTATTTCATGCATCATGTACAACCGTGTACTTATATGTGTGCCTATGCGACTCTTCTATCCTTTTTCTTCTAGATTTTAGCCAATATATAGGCCTCACTTTGTGAACATATACAAAACTATGACAAGATGTCCCTCTAGGCATCTAAAGGAGTACTAAAGTTCTTCGCTTGGTACTTTGTCGAACTTACAACTACTGCTATACCTTTCTTCATAACCTCTGTTATCTATGCTTATGGTTTTACTACATCTAGGTAGGTCATACTATATCCTAACTCTTACTTTGGTTTAGTATTACCGAGGCCTGCCTCCCAGCTCCGGGTTACTCTTTCGATGCTTGTCCTATATGTATAAATCTATGTATTTACCGTGAAAATGGTAACAACTTAAATTTGTAAATGAGATTCTAAAAATACGTGATCTATTCCCGAGCTAGTTGCTACAACAATTGATGCTAATAATATGAAGTTTAATGATGGAACGCAAGCTAAAATGAAATAGTAATCGAACCGAAGGGCCTGCTGCCCAGGTGTAGGTCTGGTCGATGGGGGACCTCGGGTTCGATGACAGGGTCGAGTTTGAGCTATAAGGGATAATCGGGAATGGGATAACAACTAAGTATATAATCAAACAAGGCTTTTTACGGCCAATACTGAGCTATATAATGAAGAGGAAGTAAGAGAATGATGGATATAAGGTGGCCTCGGGCCAGTAAAAACAAACAAGTTAGAAAAAAAAGAGAAAGAGAGAGATATATTATTGCATTCATGGATAAATGGAGCAACATTAGCCCCTTACAAGGTAGTGTGAGTCCCCTTTATATAGGAGGGGAACTCGGTTGCAAGTACGTGGGCATTAATTACAAAGTATGGAGATGGGATGGCTTGACGTGATGCCTCAGCAGGGGCTCTGGATAAGCTAGCCCTGTCAGACTTAGTCGTGTGACTTCCCCCTCTATCCTGGCTTTGTTCTTCATCTTCTCTGAGTCGGGCCTCGACGAGCCTCGAGGTCGGGAACTCGGCAGTGGCTTCCTGTCCTCGAGGTCTCGAAACATTCTTGTGAAATGACTCGACAGCGAGAAATCAAGTCCTCTAATTTCGCCGCGTACAGATAGTCTCTGGGTTTGCCAAAGCGAAGTGATGGGAAACGATTTTGACACTTGAATCCTCGAGCTCTCTATGGCGACGTCATACCGATGATACGACTCCTAGCGCGAGCTTTGTGGCAACCGGGGCATCCACGGGCTTGTGTATTTTCAATTTCATTCAACGCACTCCCGATTTTCGCTCTCCAAGGTGAAGTTACCGCCGTCGATTTGGTTTTTCAAGGATGCATTAACTGCATCCTTCGGTCAATATTTGAAAGCCTCGACGACCATGTCGTAACCACCTATAAATGGGTGTGTTTTGGTGTTGTTTTTCCTATCTCAATGCCTTCGTTGGCTTGCTTGCCTATTCATTCCTATCATCTTCTTTTACCCTTGAACATCATGCTTGCGGCTCATGGCCTCAAGGCTATTTGGCGGAGCTCCCTAAGATCGTGTTGTAGTCTTTTGCCGGGACTTACCTTTGCCGAGCATAATCAGGTTGTCCCGTTGCTGCTATTGTCATTGATTTGCTAGTTTTTGCTGCTGCTGTTGGCTCGAGATGATGGCGGATAGGGAGAGGGTTTATCTTTATGTATACAGTCCTTCATACTATGCACCGCTGCTAACTCTTTTTCCCATTCCTGGTGTGGCACTTCATCCCTTGGGATCTTTATTTCCCAAGGGATAAAGTGGCACTACCAGCCATTGATGCTAAGGCCCTCCGAATCTTCAACCTTTGGCTTTGGGGGGCCATGTCTCTTTTCTCTGCCACCTCTGCGTCCCCTCATTTTCCTCTTCTTCATCTTCTCCAGTGGGAATACCTTGGGGGATTGAGCTGGGAACCTAAAGGAGGTGGCAGTCAAAGGAATCGCTCTCAAGGATGCGTGCTCGAGGGGTGGGGGTGGGGCACTTGAGGACGATGATACCAGAGATGGATCTTCGAGGGTAGACCGGGCCCTTGGGTTTCATCACATGTACATCCTCCCGTTCCACCGCTTTAGGTGTAGACCTATGTATGCTTTTGTAATTGTATGTAATGACCCCTCGAGGGCTGTTTGTACACGGATTTTTATAAATATGAATATACTCTATTGACTTTTGCTTTCGATCTTTGCCTTATTTTTGTATGTTCTCATGCCCTTCGAGGCCTTTCGCATATCTTCTTTTATTGTTGACCGTTGATATCTGACTTGGGCATGAACGTTCTTTCCGATCCTATGCCAATCGACATGGCTTTCTTCCGATCCCATCGTTGTACCTTGGATATATCCTAAATTGATCTGATAGGCTCAGGCTGTCGGGCCCTCTGAGTTGTATGGAAGTGTTCGAGGATGTTATCCTAAATGAAGGTCAGCTTTTGGTACCTGGTGCTCCCTTTTGATCTTGATGCATATAGCCTTCTTAAAATGTATAGGATAGACATCTGCTGAGGAGTTACCTTTACTCAGGCACTGCTTCGGACCTTCGTGGAGCTTTTATGATCGGAGCTTCCTGTGCTTATTCATCTTTTTAAAAAAGGGAACTATGAGATCAGGTACTGCCTCACGTCGAGTGATGGCGTTGAAAGCTTCCCGAAGTCCAACTTCTTTGTGGCAGGGATCCTCGAGGTAGAACTACCTCGAGATTGAAGATAATATGGACAATTCCTCAAGTCCTGACTTCTCGTCGAAGGATGCATTTTGGATTGGGTATCACTCTGTCGATTTGTATCGAGGATGTTGGCTTCCCGGGGGTTACGTCGGGTAGGAGAGTCATCACTGCTTCTCGCATAGATGTGGGGTGGCTTCAGCTTCTTCTCAAGACCTCACTATTTTTCAATAGTTGTCCTTCCGCTTCGGCATATGGTTCTTTATTTCTTCAGGCGCAAAAAGGTGTTGGTGCACGCCCTTGCTCTGTTCTATTAGTTTTACCATAATCATGGAAACCACTTCGGGGCCGGCCTGGTAAGGAGTGGGGAGTGCTGCTCTCGGCACTTAGGAACCGCAGGAGTTCGCTCTGAAAACGGTGTCTTTGATAAGAGGGGAACATCTCGAGATGGTGAGGGTATACTGTGGATGGAATGAGGGGATAGTGCTGCAAGTGCTTTCCCCCGATGAGAGTATTACGGACTCTACTAATTGGTTCTTGAGCGTATACTTATATCCTTTCACATTTGGTCCCTTTGATAGTGTCGTGCTTGATTTTTGCTTGAAGTATCGGGTTACTTTGGCGTAGATACATCTGTCATTTTGGCGAGTGGTGCTGATGATGAGGTTCTTTGCTGAGAAGGATGGACTTGAATTCACGCTTAACCACCTCGTCAGGCTATACTAGCCCTTTCATCACCAAGGCCTGCTAACCCTGAGGTGTTGTTCGTCCACGCCCTTTGTAGATGATGACAAAGAGGACGTGGATCGAGAGTGGGCCAGATCGTTCCGGGTTCGAACAGTCGACATTATCCCTGTGGAGCTTTTGCCATTTCCCGAAGGGTTGAATTATGCACGTGAACGAAAAGTCTTGTGCTTTTTCAGATTTTGCCTATAGCAAAAATCAGTTGAGTAATAATGTTTTCCCCCTTGTTGCAGCAATTTCATGGAAGTCGGGTGAACTCCTTGACCTACCGGGCTGGGTTCGAAGGCTGGTGACCCAATCGACCTGGGATGAGCGTCGGTGGCGAGTTTTATTCCGTGCTATATAGGGAGCGAAATACCAAGGTATGTGCGCACGTTGCCTTTGCCTCAGCCTTCGTATAATTGAGGTAACATTTTCTTCCTTTCTTTTGTACTGGCTTTGCTGTTCGCAGGTATCGGGCAGTTCTTCGGGATGTCGCATTGCTTTTCCGAAGGGGAGAAAGAGGCGTTAGCCTTCGATTCGAGGGACGACGATGATAAATAGGATTGGCACCCGTGGTGTGGAGGTGCTTTTAGTGGCGTCGAACGGGCCCGTGTATCCGAGGGGAGGGCATCGTCCGAGTCTGCTATTACCAGAATATCTGATTCCCGGACGGTAGTTACTCCGAGTGAATATTCTTTTCCCGAGGCCGGTTCTTCTGGGGCCGAAGAGGCAGGATAAACAGGAGTGTGTTCTGACTTCAAGGAAGTCTGTCGGCTTCACTTCGTGGGGAGTTTAGGCACAGTTTTCCTGTATTTCGTGTCCTCCTCCCTCTATTGAGCTTTCCTTGTGCAGGCCTGTGATAGGCTTATGTTTGAGCTGCTCTGTCAAGGGGATAGGCTTCAGAAAATTCTAGACGAGGTCGAGTCCCTTAGGCTCCTTAGCGAGTAGAAGGAGGTTGAGTTGTTGCATTGGCGATATGAGGCGTATCGGAGCTCGAATTACGAGAGGTATTTGATGGGGCAGGTAACTTTTTGTAGCTCGTGCTTTGCTCCCTTTGGCCCTTAAGCTAACCCCCTCTTTGTTATATTAGCTGTAGAAAAAGACGGAGGCTTCGGAGTATGTCAAGGGCGACATCGATCGCGTCAGAACTGCTTGTGGTGAGCTAAGGGCTCAGGTGCAAGCTCAAGATTTAGATGAGACAGGCACCTCGGCCAAGGTCATTGCCTTCGAAACCCAACTCTATTTGGCTCGTGACAATGCCAAAGTTCAAGTGGATATGATCTCTAAACTTGAATTCGATTTCTCAATGATCAGGGGTGATATAATTAATGCCCGGGCTGAAGCAGCACTAAGCCGAACCAAGGTTGATCAGGAGATGGTGATATGTATGAAGGACGTTGTTGATGCTCAAGCCGAGCTGAAGCGAGCCCTCGACCGGGAGAAAAGGATCAAGGAATATGTTCGTTGCAGATCCCAAATAGAGGTACCCGGGGAAATCGGTGCAAGGGGCTTCGTTCTATAAGAGGAATTTGCTCAAGCAAGGGCGTACGAGCGTGACGCATGGTCACTTCTTGCTGATGACGCGAAGAGCGAATTCGGCAAGTTGTAGCCCTTGTAGATTCCGCCTTTTTCCCGCTTTGTATTTGATATTTGTAGAACATGTTTGTAGATGGAGAGTGTGCCTTTTTTGCATCTGTAAGATAAGAGGAGACTTGAAGCTTTATTTCTTCAGCATCACTTTCTGTATTGTTTTTGACCAGGCGGACTGGTTTCAGAGTTTGGCGAGATCCTCGTACTTCCGGAACTTATCAGGCAGTCCTGACGAGAGTAGGCGTTGAGGCCTCCCTGTTTTGCCCAGTTGTTTAGGTTCAGTCTCCAAGTCAGGGCTTGACTCAAGCTTGCCTGCCTTTAAATCATCTATGCCCATGCGGGCAGGTAGTAATTGCTCTTATTTCTTGCCCTTGGGCATTTGTCATTTCGACTATTTGGGGCCCAGTCTCCGAGTCGCATTGCGATTCGAGCTTCAATCAGCCCTCAAGTTCTTTCTTGCCTGCATGGGCGGATAATGGTGGCCTTCATTTTTCGCCCTCGAGCATTTTGTTGTTTCAACTATTTCGGGTCTAGTCTCCGAGTCGCATTGCAATTCAAGCTTCAATTGACCATTAAGTTCTTTCCTGCCTGTATGGGCGAACAATGGTGGCCTTTTGTGTTTCGGGTCGAAGTGACCTTACAGGCGCGTGGCTCAGAATCTCACTTGGCCGGCGACAGTGACATTTATGCCATGCCCTTAGGAATATTGTAGTTTAACTATTTTGAGTCCAGTCTCTGAGTCGTGCCGCGACTCGATCTTTAATTAACCCTTAAATATTTTCAATTTTCAGACCAACGATAGTACCTCTTACGCTATTTTGGTCGTTGAGACCTTTTGATATGTGGCCCAGAGGCTTGCATAGTTAACTAGTTTGGATCCAGTCCCCAAATAGTTGTCAATTTTCAAGCTGGCGATAATGGTTCTTACGTTGTTTTCGGTAGTAGGGACCTTTCAGTGTGCGACCCATAGGCTCGCTTGGCTAGCGATAATGGCTCTTACGCTGTGTTGCCTGTGGGCAATTTGTAGGCTTAATTTCCGCTCGTTAAGGTCTTTTGAAATAGTTTTGCGTGACCCGTCATCGGTTCTAGAGAACCTAAATTTCAAGTCGTTATAGGCGATGTTTGAGCACCTCAGAAGGTTTTTAGCTCGTAGGTCGAGTAAATCGACGCCTTGTAATTTGGAGCTGACATGGTTGAAGCTCGTTTTTGCCTGTTGACAGAAGCCTGTTTTAACCGGTTCTTTCCGAAGTATATTCGATGTAGTGGCTTGCGATTTTTGTTTAGTGACGGTCGGGCGTCCCCAAGTCACGTTAGTTTGGATGTATCATCCGTTTTGACCGTAGTCATATGTGTTTGGCCGTAGCCATTTTTGATCCCGAGTGATAGCTTAGGCGTCTACACCGAGGGTATGCCCTTTCGGGGATCTTACAAATGCGACGTATAGCCTGAACTTCGGGATTTTCATGCCTATTGAGGTCTTACAGTTTGTCATGCATGTTGAGGTCTTACAGTTTGTCATGCCTATTGAGGTCTTACAGTTTTTGTTGTAATGTAGAATAGTTCATGTTTTGCCGAATCTGCTCGTAAGGGGTCTTACAGTTTCGGGTTTTCCAGTGCATGGCGATGAATGACAATCTCCGAGTCATCGAATTTTTTTAAGCTTGAAGACTGCTTTTCATGAGCTCGGAGTTGCCTTGTAGGGGCTTTATGAGCCCGGAGTTCCAACCCTTGAGTCGTGCGAGTGTTGAATTGTTGGTGCTATGTCTTCGAATATATCGGGACGCGTTTGGTGGAGAGGCCTTCGCCGTGAGCCTATTAAAATTCCCCTTTCTGGAGTATGAGATGCCGAAAGAAATTCTTTATTGCTTGGTAAAACATACATTGTTTCATTGTTGTGAGCTTTGCCTACGCGGGTGTGGCTCCTCGGACCATTCAATCCGGTACATAATTCCCTATTGAGACTTAGTCTGCCGCTTCTCGATCCTCTTGAGGGGACCGTGCCCTTAGGAGAAGATCATCGCTCGTCGTTGGACTGTAGAAGAAGGCCTACGACCTTATCGGATCCTCCTCTGGGGGTATGTTTCTCCACTAATAATCTTGCTGACGACGCCCTCTTCGGGGTGGAAGTCCGATTTAGGGGAAAGAGCGTGGCAGGCCCCTTTTCTTTTTTTTAAAAAGCCTAGGGATCTCCGGGTAGAGTTAGAACTTTCGAATGTCCTGGCCAGTTGTTTGCATATAGGTTAATAAAAATATAACAAGGGAGTAAAGCATTTCTTCCTCACTGCGGCATGCATAGGCAACATTGTAAAATTTGGTGTCTTCCTACACTTTCGAGGCGTGAGTCCTAATACAGCCCTCCACTGTGTCTTATCAGGCTTGGCCAAATATGTGGTTTACTTACCCTTTGATCCTTCTGAGGGTGGGGGTATTGATGCTGGCGACGCGCCATATGGTAAAGAATTTCCTCTCGTCGTGTATTGCTTTCTTGTTTCATGAATACTTGGCTTGTCTTATTGCACACGAATACTGTAATTTCTTGTACCTCATATGATCTCAAACATCACCATTGATGACTTTTTTTCCATTCATTAGCCATGATAGGCGCCACTTTCTTATGGAGTGTACACAATACTGTAGTGAGACTATTGTTACAAGAACATTTACTCTTTAGCTCACTATACTTAGGTGGAAACCTTCTTCCTTATTTACTCTTTGCGAGCTTGTTATATCGTACACCCAAAGGAAATTTTCGTTGTTCTTACTCGCCTAAAATAATCCTTAGCTACATAACATCGTACCTTTGTGCTCGTAGGGTTACTTCTAAGCTCAAATTTTGATTGTCTCCTTAGTGACACTCTCTCTCATTTTCATAAAACTTAAATGGTACCTTTAACTGCCTCAACTCCTATTTGATTTTTTTTTTCAAATGATTGCGATCTCGTATCTGCGAGACTGAATTCACTATGCTACGGTTCACTACATTTATCTTGCATGATCTGCTGATTTATCTATGACCTCTTGTCTAGCCATAACAGGACTCTTCCTGAATCAACTACCAATTACTCATTGGTCCATTCTCGTATATATATTTTGCATAATCTCTATTGGGATATATCCTTTGTCTTAACCTATATCTTGCCACTAGCTCTAGATGTATCAAGTGTCCATTCACACTTATTTATCAATAACATCATGGCCGGAAACTTTTACTGCCTCTCCCTGGTGTCGTGCTTGTATAATGTTCTAGAGTCACAACATATCTGTAGGAATTGAATAAATGCAACATCATCCCTTTCTCCTTTTTACCACATTCTTGCTTTACCATTCCATAGTTAACTGAGCCGCTTAACTCCGACTTAATAACATATCACACCATATTCCCCCCTTTAAGGGAATACTAAGATTTAGTACTATGGCAATCTACCTATAGACGTTTTACCTCTTTATCTCTGGCAACTTTTCACATTATCAATGAAACTTAATCGCCTTATGGTAACCTTCTATACCAGGGATAACTAAATTTCTTACGTACGAAGATGACACCTAGTTTAACTAGCACACTTAGTCCCTTAAGATTAACTCTGCTCAGAGTGCTTGCTTTAGGTAAGAGACTTCCTAAATGACCGTTAAAGGTTATTCATCTTTTGTCTATTCTATTATTGTTGGATACAATCTCTGAAATTCTCACGATGTCGACCATTATAAAATCCTCCAGTCCCTAATTCATGTTCGGTTTTATCTTGTTTACTAGACCGTACTAATTTCTGTTACTATAGGGGGTCTAACTTAGCCTTCAGGTAATCACGTTGGACTCACCAACTCATTTCTCGAAATGAGGATATGACCTTTGGCCTATACTCTATTACTGTCTCAAGCCCTGTCATCTCTTGTCTTTTCCTTCACTTGACTATAGACTCTGTCATTCTGTCATATTTTGATTTACCGTTATCATCCATTTATCACATCTTACTCATAATGCTTCAATTACTCTCTTCTTATTATCCGGCTAATATTTCTGTCTATCACTTTATTCTGATAACTTCAACAAAACATTCTTTCACTTTTAGCTCCCATTACTTCATCTCACTAGCTCAAAGGTCACCTAAGATTCTCTCCTTGCTAGGAACTGGAGCCATACAAAGGTAAATATTTATCCCTTCTAGGATTCCAGTGCCAATCTTCTAAATTTTTTCAGACATTCTAGTATTCATATCTAACATTACTATTCTAGACTGCACCATCGGGGTGTCTGACAAGGAGAACTATTACCACCTTTGCAATATCCTTAGGAAACGTTAGATAATAATAATCCATCTACCATTTTGGGTTTACTCTAGCCCCAATTGGATCTTGCTATCCCCTTCTTCTGGTAAACCATATCTGTCAACTCCAATAGGGCATACTGAGATGGGCATGGCCAATTGTACATACTTTGGTTACTATCGAAGGTAACTCAGAATACATATATTTCTCTGCGTGAATTGTAAAAACTCAAAACCTTCACTAACTGGTACCTCGTGACCTTTGCCAGCTTGCTTCTTTTACTTGTTGAAACTTGCATCTACCTTCTGATTCTCTTGTTGCTTTTTAAACCATATGGGTTGATAGATATGCATGCCTTAGGCCTCCTTATCAAGAAACTTACGCATCTTAGTACACACATAATCTACTGAAGGCCTTATATTTACTCATCATAAGCATGATGCAAAATCGAGTTCCATTGACTCAACTCTTCTACAACAACATTTAATCTCTTACCAACTTGTTTGGATGAGGTATCATTGTGTTACAAATAAAATAGAATTTATAAATTTGAATTCATACAATTGAGCTCTACCACACGATCTAGAGTTAGAAGAAAGAGTGATAGTCTTAAATGCCCCGCAGCCTCTTGCTTATAAGTGTGGTGCACAACACACCCATAAATAAGACTCTACTAGACATGGCTTGTAGACTCCTTAGGAAAGAACTGCTCTGATATCACTTTTGTCACGACCCAAACTGAAGGGCCGCGATGGGCACTCGGTGCCTTACTCAACCGAGTACCAACGTAACATACCTTTCTTATAATACTATCATGAGTAAATAAGCCAGAAACCCCGTCATGAGATAACAAGAATAAAACATAAGGGAATACTCAATATATGAAGACCCAACATGATATATAAACTTATATATGTGACATATAGGCCTATAAGGCCGACATGACCATTTGTAAACTCAAAACATAGGCCGACAAGGCCATACAAGTATCCATACACTTGACATCTATCTTCAAGCCTCTAAGAGTATATAAAATCATAAAGGTCGGGACAGGGCCCCGCCATACCAATCAATGCATATCCAAACCGTACTGACCAAATAGGCAACTCTAGAGCAAGTGGAGTGCACCAACACCTTTGCTGAGCAGATAGCCTACTAGGAGGACTGACAACCTATCAATCGGGACCTGCGGGCATGAAATGCAGTGTCCCCAAGCAAAAGGGATGTTAGTACGAATAAAGTACCGAGTATGTAAGACAAGAAAGCATAAACAAGAACAATAGTGTAAAGAGAGATAGAGAAGATACAACCTATAACATTTGAGTGCCTCTGGGGGCTACTGACATGAAATGCATAATACATATATATGCATAGAGTTTGAAAACATACATCTCTGTGGGCATCATCATCATCATATTGTAACCGGCCTTAAAGAGGACTCGGTAAAAACGTACCCGGCCATCATAAGGTTCAGTAGAATCATACCCGGCCACGTGGAGCTCGGTAAACCCAACTGATAAGTGGTTGCACAATAGTGTCGTACCCGGCCGACTATAGCGCGGCTCGGTAGAGTAAAATAGATACTATATATAATACATGCTAGACTCATGGAATCACGTTCTAAACCTTTTAGAGTGACTTAAGAATATTATGGACATCCATACCCTCAATATGAACATCAGTAGTATTCAAGGATCATACGCAGTTGCTTAGAATAATTTTATAAGGAAAGAACAACATGGACAACCTTAGTTGCTAAGAGTAGATCCGTTATGAAATAGCGTATTCATTTCACTTTAGGTCATGCCAAAAGAAAGAAGGAAGTGCCTTAACATACCTTAAACCCATTGAGTCCTTAATACATTCCAAGCAACTCTTCAAACAAGTTAACTCAATTATCATAGTATAAGGAGATTCAAAATCAGAGATGAGCAAAGGTTAAGTTTGTAACTTAAGCTAGTAGGTCGTTTACGTAAATTCGGGCAGCATCTCCCCTGAAACAAGGGCCTCCTCCAATACCATGTACAAACAACAACAACCAGAGAAATCCATCAATATATAAATATCAATAACAAGACACCATATAACAACAACAAGTCACAACTACTTCATGACGAGCAACAAACTCCAATTAGAATTTGTATAACCCATATCACCCTATAGACTTCTTACATTAACTTAACAACATCATTAACATTATAATGAATTAGTTCACCAATGATTCCACCCTTATTCCACTTATTTATAACAAAATAACCAATCCACAACTCCAACTATCTTTAATTAGAAACTCTATTCACTAGTTCATATCTAGTCCAACCATTTAACTTAATCAACATCAAGATAACCTTAAGCACCTACATGAAATTAATACACATACCTCCTACAGTAGCTTCAGGTCGAAATCCAAGTTATATTTAGCTTACAATAGCCCTCAATGGCAATACAACACCATAGAAGTGACTTAAACTAATCCAAGTATTATCTTGTAGTTTATCATCCTAACAACTTAACCAACAAACAGGAAATCTTAAGTACAATTAGTATGCTATTATACTTACATTAGCTAGTATTAACAACTAGAAATTTCAGCACAAAATAGCCCACAAATATCCTCAATTACAACACAAACTCAAAGAGGTGTTATTCTCAACTTTTGATGTTGAAATATGATGTAATCCATTTGAAAGACTTAAAATAACCTAGAGTTGATATGAAAACCATGGGATAGTACTTTACAGAACATAAACCACTTAAAACAACCTCCTACACGAGCTGAAACCACCCAAATATCGGCAACAACAAGAAGAACAAGAAACTTACTAGTGTCACGGGATTCCCGACACTTGATTTGTGTTGTTTTCCATTTCTTTGGGTCTTGGATCATGAGAGAACCTTGAGAGAGTGTTACTAGGATTCTAAGTTCTGAATATACTGAAAATAGTGACTTAAAATGGGGTTGAGGCATCTTATATATATCCATATGCCTTAAACCGCCTATGTGGGCCCCGCAAAAATGTAAATATCTCTCTAGTCCGAGGTCGTATCGATGAACGGTTTAATGTGTCAGAAACTAAACTCATAGATATTCAATTTGATATGTAGATAATCCCTTGATTCTAAGTATATTGGGAGACACTTGCATCTACATTTGACCTAAATTTCTGCACATTATAAATGTGACTTGTGATGACCTTTGCCAACTTTGGTTCCACAACTCGCTTGACTAAGAAACATAACACACGAGTATTATACAAATGAAATAACTCATAACTTAAATTCCTTATCATGTTAATCACCCTAGTCTCACCCCAAAAGTATATGTTATAACATTCCAAACTTGCCGACTTTCAACGGTCTAAGCTTTCCAACTCTTTTGGTACTTGTTATTCATGATCTTAAAGATTTGTAACCTCCAAGATAAAATGATGAACTTACGTTATATACTTTCAAAAATGATCTCATTTCCAAGCTTGCATCAATTGGCTTACGATGTATTCTCACGTACGAAATCATAGGAAGTAACAAAAGTCCTCCCCAAACACCTAACATGATTCATCTCTTCTTTCACACATCTCAAGCCCCCAAATTTCGACTAGCTCCCAAATTTTTCAGAAATTTCAGCAGAATCTCCCCTATAATTAGGCCTATCCACCTGTCAAAGTAACACCAGAACCACTCCTAACAACACATGTAAAATTCATCAAAGCATCACAATATATATATATATCAATAACACCACATTAAAGGCATTACATTAACGGAAGTGGTAACTTGACATGAAATGTACATATTTAAATCATAACACATAGAAAGTACCTTTCGAGCCACAACCATTGGTCTATACAAACAATGAGAATATTTTCTTTCCACAACACTTTCGGCCTTCAAGGTGACACCCTCGACTCACAAACTTTACCATAGCACTTTAACGGAGGCAATCTCAACTTCCAGACTAGTCTAATAAGGATGACAATTAGGTACCTCTCATTAGCTAATTATTCATTAACTTCACCTTCAATATCATCCATTGTAATGATAGACAAAGGATTTCCAACTACATTCTTTGATGTAGACACATGAAGTTTCGGTTGCATAGAGGACAACGATGGATGACATCATTCTCATACGTTGGCCTATTTCCTTCGAGATTACATGAGGGACAATTTTAACAACCCCTACATATACCTTTATTAATAATTCATATAATTTATTCATAGGGAATATCTTGGAAATAACTTGCTCCCTTTCTTCAATTCTTAATCTCTACGTCGAACACCCAAATTAAACTTTTGGCAACCTTCAATAATTATTCTATGATGTTCTAGAATGAATGTGACCATAGAGTTTCCTACACAATATGATTGATCATGGAATGATGCTTCTTCTATAACATGTTTGAACCTTCAACCCCCATATAATTAATATAAAGAGGAACAACGGGGTTCGAGATTGAGCTGGAATTGTTCAAAAATCAATCAATGTATTTAGTACAAAGTACCTTTCGAGCCACAACCAATTGGCTATACAAACAAGTGAGAATATTTTCTTTCCACAACACTTTCGGCCTTCGAGGTGACCCCCTCAACTCACAGACCTCACCATATCACATTAATGGAGGCAATCACAACTTCTAGTCTAGTCTAATAAGGATGACAATTAGGTACCTATCATAAGCTAATTATTCATTAACTTCACCTTCAATAGCATCCACCGTAATGATAGACAACGAATTTCCAACTACCTTTTTAGACGTAGACACATGAAGTTTCGGTTGCATAGAGGACAATGATGGAGGACAACATTCTCATATGTTGGCCTATTTCCTTCGAGATTACATAAGGGCCAATGTGAATAACTCCTACTTATACCTTTATTAACAATTCATATAATTTCTCCATGGAGAATATCTTGTGAATAACTCGTTTCCTTTCTTCAATTCCGAATTTCTACGTCGAACACCCAAATTAAACTTTTGGAAACCTTCAACAAATATTCTATGATGTTCTAGAATTAATGTGACCATAGAGTTTCCTACCCAATATGATTGATCATGAAATGATTCTTCATCTATAACATGTTTGAACCTTCAACCTCCATAGATTAAATATAAAGAGGAACAACGGGGTTTGAAATTGAGCTGGAATTATTCAAGAATCCATCAATGTGTTGAGTAGTGGCATTTCAGAAAGTTATATCCCAAGAGATATGAAGGTTACTAGCAATAACACTAACATGATTAATCATTGTGATGTCATCATTGATACAAATGAGGCATTAAGTTAACTAGTAAACATTGATAATTGTGAGAACCATGTACATGATCCTGAGATATAAAATAATCGTTTTAGACATGTTATATATGGGAGGCATGACCGGGAGGATAAAAACATTAGCATCAGTTATTCTTGGAAGACGAGATGTTATGAATGGGATAGTAAGAATTGTTTCATTCAACATGTGCCTTATTAGTGAATAATAAGTCTTAAAAAAATAGCCATGTACCTAACACCAGTTACCTTCTTGAGTGTAGGAAAAATCGGTTTAACTCGGAATGAGAAGATTTGTGATAGAAGTTTCAAAAATACATGATGTTACGCTCTTAACGCTATTTTACATAAGGAGGCTACTCCCCAAACTCACGAGGTTGAAAAGGAGGTTGAGCAGTTGTGAGGTTATTATTCTGGCCGCTTAACCCTTCCCAATAGTTGATTCTAATATAAAAGGACTATAGATGCGATAAACTTGTCTTTCAAATCAATATGCTTATGATATGTGCAAAAATCTGAAACATATACCTACACTGGGGAGGGAAAGTTCGCAATAATCCTACGTAACTTCAACCATACACGAGTGAAACCATGTAGCTATGGCATCTCAATATTGGGATTAAGTCATGCATTGGTTAGAGAGGTTCTAAAGGTAAATAAAGGAAAATAAAACGCATATCCACTTAGGAATGTGGAATGTTAAGGATAGTAAATTATTCGCACATGACAATGGCATGTAAATGATTTTATAAGCGAGCATTAAGGATAACTGAACCCATAGAGGCACCATAGAGTAATCATGAAAGGTTTGCGAATTTTTCTAATGAGTTCACCACGAGTCTTGTGACTTGAAAATTACCCAGATGCTAATGAAGGATGGGAAAAAATATGAGAAGTAGATATGATGCTATGATAACCCCAAAGGTGCATTCGATATTCGCAAAGATCCTATTAAGGATCCTTATGAGAAAGAAAGTGCTACAACGACATATGGAAGTACGTGATCTCGCATGGTTATACAACAAGTGTAGGGAAACTAGCACAACGAATTTGCTAACTAAGGAACACAGTCAGAACACGTTGTAGAGGCATAAAGAGAAAATTAACACTTGTTATGAACTAAACACATTTCTTGTATAACAACTCTCGAGTTGCATTACTCAGCCACATCATGAGCAACTACAATACTATGAACAAGGCGATTTACTTGTTCCGGACTGATCTAAATGGACATGAAAGTTATGCTGCGATGGGTGAAAAAAAGATCTTCCTATGACGAATTTGTGAAAATCTCAAATTTCCTACTGAGATACGCTTTTATGATACTAGACAGTAAAAATGGTTCATGATAATGTTCACAAGAGTGTAAAGTGACAGTCCAAACTATATGAGCCACATACACAGGAGAGAGAGAGTGTGGCTCAAGAAAAATCCCAACACTAGGTTGTCTTCCATTATATTCGATATCATGTAGGCAAACATTATGGTGGTGCATGGGCAAACACAAGTGAGCAGGTGTTATCCATTTGAGTCAGAAGGTTCTACAAGGAATTCATCGTGTATAGTTCTTTGTTGCGAATTTGGGGAAGCAATTGGGAAGTATTAACATAGGGTTAAAACTCATTTCAAGAAAATCATTATATAACTCAATTTCTTAAGAGGTTGTAAGTAAGATAATTGTGATAAAGAGGCTTCACGAATAATGTGTCTCATTTAAAGAGTAGATACATACAATATTTTGTGATTCGGTTTCTTGTTAAGACCATATTTATGTAGGCTATTCAATATAGATGTACATATACAACAAGGAAAATTATGCGGTGTTCATAATGATGTAGCAAGGAGTGACTTACTTTGTGATTTTAGGTTGACAGGGCAGTGTCTTATCTGACGCCCTTGACTCCACATCTATAACATACATTGGTACCATAGTGACATACCTCTGAATGACTATACTTCACGCAACGGGGATGAAGATCATTAAATTGACTCGCCTCACTGACCTGTTATTTACCCTTTTGCATACATCATAAGCATTCCCCTTATCCTTCCTCTAGGCCTCCATGGCAGAAGTAAAATAGTTGTACCAGCTCGCTGTGTGGGCCTTTGAAATTGCCAAGCCTACCACCCCTGACACACTCTTAAACATACTCGTGACACGACACAAAATGTTCCTTCCCCCATATTGGGAAGACCGGGATGGGTGTAACCAACCTAGGGCAATTGTTCTTCTTGTTCCCCCTCTTTCCACAATCATAATATATTTCAAGAGTCATCCAACATGTCCACAAGTGGCGCTTCTTACAAATCAATCAATCCAGATTATTGGTACCACCTCTTTTGTTTCTTAGGTGCTCTCACCACATGATCTGGTGGCACCGTGACATTGATAAAATGTTCCAGAAGAATTATCAATAATCAAATAAAGTAAAACATGATACAATTTATTTATATAAATCTGTTATATTACAAACAACTCAACAAAACAAAAGATAATGACTCTAGGTGAATTAACCTTGGAAACAAAATCCTCAAGTAATGATAGAGACATAGATTGGCACATTGTAAACAATAAAACAAAACACGTAAAATGCATGACACACACAAAGAAGTCATAAGCACAAATAAGAAAACCTATTTTTCATCAACAACATACCTCCATGTCATGACATATCATCCCACATTGCCAACCTCATCTCAACGTATTGAAAATATCATAATAGCCACACGTATCGCTCGGTCCAGATAATATATCAATAGCTACATGTATCGCTCCGCCCCGATAATATCACAATATACACACGGACCACTCCGCCAGAAAATAACACAATAGCCAGTAGCATAACTCCGCGCAGTTAGTACATCAATAGCCATAAGCATGGCACCCTTATGCTTCGCACGACATCAATAAATCCCTACAACATGTCCATATATGTCACAATATTGCCAAAATAACAATACCAATATCACAATAAAGCACAACCCATGGCTCAACAATAGCGTATACAACAATTTCAATAACAATAAAATAAAATGGGAAATAACTCAACAATGAAATATATTCCATGTGACAACAACTTCAATTAAAAGCATATTAACAACCTAAGAGTCTAAACCGGTCAATTTCAACATATAAGCCCGTGTACACACTCGTCACGTCGT
The DNA here is from genome assembly GCF_000393655.2 of Nicotiana sylvestris. Lineage (NCBI taxonomy): Eukaryota > Viridiplantae > Streptophyta > Magnoliopsida > Solanales > Solanaceae > Nicotiana > Nicotiana sylvestris. Next base: position 134,947,243 of record NC_091064.1, on the reverse strand, counting down.
GTCCACGTCTTTCACATAATTCATATACTATAATTAGACAAAATCATAACAGGTTATTTCCCATAAATAAAGTTAGGCGACATATTTACCTTAAATAAAAGCCATAGTAAAGGATTATGAATAATAAAACTTCTATCTTCGACTACATTCAAAAAGTCAACCCAAAAAATAAACCCCAGGCCCACACCTCAAAACCAATAAAACTCACAAATTCCTAATAGCTAAAAAAGGATAGAATCATGAAACATAACCAAATCCTAGTAAAAAATACTCACCCCAATTTAAATCGTGAAAATCCCTTCCAAATTTGCCCAGATCTGAGCTCACTAACTCAAAATGTGATAAAATAACAAAAACCCTCAAAAAGAGTATTATATAAGTCTACCCAGGGGTGCTCTTTGCGATCGCAAGACCTACATCACGAATGCAAAGAACAAAACAATGGCTGCCTCCAAAAGCTCTAAAGGAATGCGATCAAAGGTGTGTGAATGAGACGTACCAATCACTCGAGGTTATGGAAACGCGGACCCTTCTGCGAACGCGAAGACCAGAGAACCCGGCCTCTCCAAAATGATCAACCACTATGCAATCGCAACTAACCAACACGAACGCGATGAATCAGCTCTCCACAACTCCATGATCGCGACCTAAGAACTGTGAACACCAATAAGCTGCAGGCCACCAAGATACACTACACAAACGCTACTTCCTCTTTGCGATAGCGAAGTACATTAGATACTAGCCATCTGCAATCCAAAGCATGAAATGACCCGTAGCCCATCTAAAACACACCCATCGCAAAGTTAATTCTAGATCAAACCTATCAACTATTCGAACCTTTAATTATCAAACTTTCGACAATTAAAGCCAAAACAACCTAGGAAACTCCAAATCTATATCCAGACACACGCCTAAGTTCAATATCACCATACTGACCTAACTGAAGCATCAAAGCTGTGATCTGGGATCAAATATGCAAAAGTCAAATTTGGTTAGCTCTTCTAACTTAAGGCATCTAAAATGGGAATTATTCTTCCTAATCAATCTCGAACAGCTCGAAAACAGATATCGACAATATTGTATGCGGCAAAATTAGAGGGACTAATTTCTTTCTATCAAGTCACTTCAGAAGAATGTTCGAGACCCCGACGATGTAGAGTTGCGACTGATTTCCCTCCAACGGAGCTCGTTGAGGACCGACTCAAAGAAGAAGAAGACAAGGCTAGAGCAAAACAGGGAATTCCCAAGGCACACGACTAAGTCTGATAAAGCCGGCCTACCCAGATCCTGTATCGAGGCATCGCGTCTAGCTGTCCCATCTCCATTATTTTACAATTAATATACGTTGTACTATAAAAGGATCCCCCTCCTATATAAAGATAATCCCCATCACTTTGTAACTCTTGGTTGCTATTGACCCAACCACTCTACACAAGATCAATAATAATTCTCTCTCTCTTTTCTCTCTAACTTACTCGCTCGAGGCGACTCTTTTCATTTATTGCTTTCATACTTCTTCTTCTTTTATTGTTTGATATTGGCCATAAAGAGCCTTCTTTAATTATATCCTAACTGTTATTCCCTTCCCGGCTACCCCCGATATCTCGAGCTCGAGCCGGGTATCAACCTTAAGTCCTTTCCTCGATCAGTCTGAAGCTCGGGTAGCAAGCCCCTCGGTTTGATTACTGCCCCGTTTTAGCTTGTACTTTGTCATTAAACTTCATACGCCTAGCATCAACTACTCTAACAACTAGCATAAAAAATAGATCACGTATTTTTAGAGTCCCATAATCAAATTTCATTGTTATTACCATTTTCACGATAAACAGTTTGGCGCCCATAGTGGGGCTAAAAATAATAGTGATTATTTTCTTGCTGGTTTCATTACATAACGCAAGTTATCTTTCACACTTCTTCTTGTCCAAGATCTTTTGATTTCAGCACAAAATGTCAGTCTCAATAAACAGAGTCGAAAATGACGACCTTAGAAACCACGGGGAAAACGGTGTGGCTGTTCCAGTCGTCGATGCGCCACCGCAGAATCCCGATAATGCGCCCGGACCGATTTCAGCGAATGCGGATTCGTAGGACGCACAGCAGGTCAACAAAACCTCACACACCGAGAGGAGCATATGGAATGTCGACCAATAAGAAGACCAAAAAATCCCAGCTCGGTAAGAACAGGAATTTAGTCTTTATATTATTTTTGAAATGTTGCAGGCACAACAGTTGGCTATTGCTCAGTTGCAAAACCACCCGAAGACTCCCAGCATAGTAGCACCGAAAACAGCTCCCGCAGCCGAACAGGTACCTAGGAGATTGAGCAATAACGGATCGATAACCGACCCTACCATAGTAAAAATGCTTGAGGATCTCACCAAAAGGATCGAATTGGGCGAGAAAATGATAGCAGCCAATGACAAGAAGGTCGAGACCTATAACTCTAGTGTCGTCCAGATCCTGGGTGCACCCCCGGTACTCAAGGTCGTGGATTCGAAGAAGTTCATACAAAGGTCGTTCCCCGAAGCGGCCCAGAAACCCATTCCAAAGAAGTCTGGAATGACAAAACACACAAAGTGCAGCGGAACCTCAGATCCCAACGAACACATCACTGCCTATACGTGCGCGGTGAAAGGCAATGACACAAAACACGATGAGATTGAGTCTTTCTTATTGAAGAGGTTCGAAGAAACGCTCTCGAAGGGGGCCATGATGTGGCATCATAGCCTAGCTCCCAATCCCATAAACTCACTTACAATACTGGCGGATTCCTTCATAAAGGCACACGGCAGTGCTATCGAAGCAATGACGAGAAAGCCCGACTCATCCGAGATTAAAAAGGGGTGAATAAAATGCTTAAAGAATTCGCATCTCGTTCCCAAATGGAACGAACGAAACTACCCCCGGTCTCAGACGACTGGGCGGTGCAGGCCTTCACTCAAAGCCTAACAAACAAAGCGCAATGATTTCAAGGAAGTTGAAAAAGAACTTGATCGGGTATCCAGCCAAGAATTGGTCGGACACCAACATCTGACACCAGCCGCAAATCAGGGTTGTGATTGACCAGATGGGAGCCCCTTCGGGCTCAGTATACCCTAGCAGGCTCTTGGCAAAGAAACCGATGCCAAACAAAGAAAGATATCGCTTGTATGTCGCAGATAGAAGGTATGTCATACATTGTCTGCACAAATAGAATGGATAGGACCATGCTCGGGTCTGAGCTACCTTGTATACGGTGAAATCTAAGGGTCCAATTCCTCATCATTGAGGCACCTTAGAAGATCATCTCAAAGCCTCGAGGCTACAAGGCTATAGTCGAGTTTCTTCCCTCGAGGATCGTCGACGCCCTACCTTGGAACAATATTGGCCGCGACTACGGTAGAAATGGGGAGTTCCCAAGGAACATGGCTAGGACTGACAGAGCCTAGTGGACTACCCTAACTCTGAAATAGGGTGTCATCTGGCTATCCCATCTCCGCTTTTTGGTCATTAATGTATTTTGTACTATGTTGGGATTCCCCTCCTATATAAAGGGTATCCTTGACAGAGCCTAGTGTGTTTCTCTCTACTCTCTAACATATTCTCTTGATATCGTTGCTTCCATTTATTCTCTTCATTATTGTTCTTCATTTATTACTTATCATTGGCTATAAAGAGCCTCCGCTGATTTTATTATAATTGTTAGTCGCTCTTCAACTGACTTCAATGGCTCACAGCCGAGCTCTAGAATCAACCTCGAGGCCCCCAAATCGACAAGCTCGAGGCCTCGATTGTTAACCTATCTGTTTGATTATCACCCTATCCTTGACTCTTATTTCATTTCTAAGTCTCACATACGTAGCATCAACTGCTTGGCAACTAGCATAAAAATAGATCATGTATTTTTAGAGTCCCATAATCAAATTTCATTGTTATTACCATTTTCACGGTAAATAGTTTGGGGTCCACCGTGGGGCTAAAATTAATAGTGATTATTTTCATGCTGGTTTTACTACATAACGCAAGTTATCTTTCATGTGTTTTCTTGTCCAAGATCTTCGATTTCAGGTCGAAATGTCTAACTCAGTAATTGGAGGTGAAAACAACTATCTTGAGGACCACTAAGAGAATGGTGTGGGTTTTTTAGATGTTGGTGAGCCACCACGAAATCCTGGGAATGCACCAGAACTAATCCCCGTGGAGGCGGTCTCGTGCAATGCCCAACACATTGACATAAGCTCCCACACTAACATGATGGTGCACCTAGGAGACCCACAAGAAGCTTAGAAAAGCCCGACTAGGGATGAATGGGAGGTTAGACTTCATGTTATTTTAGAAATGTTGCAGGCACAACAGCAGGCCATTGCTCAGCTGCAAAGTTACTAGAAAACTCCTAGCACAGTAGCACCCGGGACAGCCCGCCCGGTCGATTAGGTACCAGAGAGATCGAGCAATAACGGGTCGATAGCCGATCTTGTCATCGTAAAGATGCTCGAGGACCTCACCAGAAGGATCAAATCGGGCGAGAAAATGATAGAAGCCAACGATAAGAAGGTCAAAACTTACAACTCTAGGGTCAACCAAATTCTCAGAGTGCCCCTGATCTTGAAAGGTGTGGACTCGAAGAAGTTCATACAGAAGGCGTTCCCACAGTAAGCGTCCCCGTTATCTATTCCAAAGAATTTCAGAATGACAGACCTTCTGAAATACAACGGAACCTCAGACCTCAACGAGCATGTCACCGCATACACTTGTGCAGTGAAGGGCAACGACCTAAATGATGATGAGATCGAGCCCGTCTTGCTAAAGAAGTTTGGGAAAATGCTCTCAAGAGGAACCATGATGTGCTATCACAACCTAGCTTCTAACTCCATAGACTCATTCACCATGCTGGCAGATTCTTTCATAAAGGCGCATGCCGGGGCCATCAAAGTGGCCACAAGGAAATCGGACGTCTTCAAAATCAAGCAAAGGGAGAACCAGATGCTGCGAGAATTTGTATCTCACTTTCAAATGGAACGAATGGAACTAACACCGGTCTCTGATGACTGGGTAGTACATGCCTTCACTCAAGGTCTGAATGAGCGAAGCTCGGTGGCTTCGAAGCAGCTGAAATAGCATTTTGGTCAAGTATCCTGATGTGACCTAGTCAGACGTCCATAACCGATATCAATCAAAGATTAGGGTCGAGGACGACCAATTAGGAGCCCCCGCAGGCTCGGTTTACCCAAGCAGGTTTCTGGCAAAGGAGCCCAAGCCAAAAAAAGAAAGATATCATCCATACACTGAAGACAAAAGGAACGCCTCGAGGCGTAACCCACCTCGCAATGATCGAAGGATATACCGAGGAAAAAAGTCCTCGGGGACTTATCAACAGGGCTAGGTTCGATAGGAATGCAGGTCCAACAAAGGAACCTCGTTTATCAGAATATAACTTCAACGTCGAAGTGTTAGGCATCGTGTTTGCCATCAACAAAATTAGAGACGCCAGATGGCCCAGGCCTGTACAATCAGATCCTTCACAAAGGAATCATAACTTAGTATGTGAATTCCACAACATGCACGGTCACAGTATCGAGGATTTCCACCAGCTCTGAGAAGAAGTAGCCAGACTATTCAATAAGGGTCACCTTTAAGAATTCTTAAGCGACTGGGCCAAGAATCAATTTTGGGAAAGAGAGGCAGCCAAGAAGAATTAAACGAATAAGCCGCAACATGTCATCCACATGATCTTGGGATGCATCGATGCCCCATAGGAGCCCCTGATTAGAAGGACAAAAATATCCATTACCAAAGAAAAGCAAACCCGGGGGTACATACCGGAGGATGCCCTCACGTTCATCTAAGAGGACACTGAGACCTTGTCTCAACCTCACAATGACGCACTAGAAATCTCTTTCCTTGTAAATACATTTCAAATAAAATGTGTACTCGTGGACCCAGATAGCTCCACCAACATTATCAAGTCGAGGGTAATAGAGCAGCTCTAACTACTTGACCAAATCATGCCCGCCACTCGAGTCCTCAACAGATTTAACATGGCAAGTGAAATGACGATAGGAGAAATCACCGTCCCAGTCAATGTGGTTGGCACAACCCAGAATGTCAAATTCCATGTCATTGAAGGAGACATGAGGTACAACGCCTTATTCGAGAGGCCATGGATACACTGCATGAGAGCAGTACCATCCACCCTCCACCAAATGATGAAATTCCCTACAAAGGATGGGGTTAAAACCGTCTATGGGGAACAACATGCGGCAAGGGAAATGTTCGCGGTGCACGACGTGGCACCGGCACCAGTACCTCCACTCTCAAAAGAGCCAAAATGTAATCAAACTACATCTTCGGCCAAGCCCGATTAAACAAAGCAAAGAACCATACTGCGTCCTCATCACAAGCGATTGGAACATATCGGACCTTGAAATATCGCCGACACATCCCACCCTAAGGTACAACCATCTCCCTTTTCATTTTATATTTCATACTAACCCTTATACAGGCGCCCGACCGAAGCAGTCAAAGCACTGACCTAGCTCGAAGACCTTATGATTTTAAAGCATTCGTTGCACTCTTTTCCTTCGACCGAGCATTTGTTCCAAAAAGGGTTTTACTGGCAAGGTTTTTAATGAGGCAACACCTACATACTACCTAAGGGAGACTCAACAACTATTCGAGGCTTCTTTTGCAATCAACCTTGAACACTGGGGGCATCCCTAGGATGGCCGCCCACTCGGAAAAGCCAAGAAACACCAAATAATGTCTCAATAGGAAAATGGTGTACCGAGCCAAACAGTCGAACGAACAGTGTCAGTATAGCCGGGACCTGATGGCGGAAACATGTATTCTTCTACCAAGTAATCAAAGAATACCTTTTGCAAAAGCATCTCACACTCCAAAAAGAAACTCAACATTTTCGCAAAAATGATTCCTCCATCGAAAATGTCCCGAACACTCGGGGACTAGTGTCAACTATTCAATGTCTAAACGACCTCCGAGTCGGGACTCCAAACTCATAAGCCCTCAACAAGGCAACATGAAAACCACAAAATGTCTCTAAGGCCGAAAGTGTCCCGAACACTGAAGGACTGGCGTCAAAATCTCAAAAATCGCACGACCTCATGGTTTGAATCTCCGAAATTGTAATCCCTCAATGAGGCGACACCATGTGTTCAAGTAACGGCTCCCGATCAAGGAAACCCTCAACGACTCGGGGACTATCGCCAGTCACCATTCATTTAAAAAACCCTAGGCCATAAGACCCCGAGCGGGCTGACTCGATATCGAAAGACCTACATAAGGCAGCAACAGTCTCTGTAAGACCTCAAGCAAGGCATGAACCATACTTGTACCAAGTGTCTAAAAACTGTAACACCTCAAAGCCATGAAAATTTTGTAAGACCTTACTAAAGGCATAAACCCGATCTCAAAGTTTATGGCTATATATCGAACTTGTAACACTCCTAAATGGCATACCCTCGATATAGACGCCTAAACTACTTCATTCAGGATCAAAAATGGCTATGGCCAAGCACAAATGACTACGGTCATAAGCTTGTACCAGCCAAACTAATGCGATACGGGGACGCCCGACCGTCGCTACAAAATCACAAGCCTTCAATTACATCAAATCTACTTTGAAAAGAACCGGTTAAATAGGCAACCCTCGGCATAGGCAAATGAGCTTCGACCATGTCAGCTCCAAATTACAGTCTTCGATATACTCAGCCTCCGAGCCAAACCTTTCGAGGTGCTCGATCATCGCCACATAACGATTCGTTATCGAGGTTTTTCATAGAACCGTCGAAGAATCGGGCAAAAAGTATCTAAAAAAAGTCCTTAACGAGGGAAAAATAATGCCAAATAAAAGGTCTCTTTGACCCAAGGGGTAAGATCCATTGTCGCTAGCCTGCATAAAAGGCCACAACGGCCCAAGGCGTAAGAGCAATTGTCACAAGCCCACGCAAATCCAAAAACTTGAGGGTCGAATGAGCTCGAGTCAAAACCCGATTTAGAGGCTGTACCCAAAATAGTTAACCGGATATGCCTAAAAGGTCGCTTCGACCCAAGGCGTAAGAGCCATTGTCGCCAGCCCGCATAAAAGTCCACAACGGCCCAAGGCGTTAGAGCCACTGTTGCCAGGCCACACAAATCCAAAAACTTGAGGGTTGAATGAGCTCGAGTCGAAACCCGATTTAGAGATTATACCCAAAATAGTTAACTGGATATGCCTAAAAGGTCGCTTCGACCCAAGACGTAAGATCCATTGTCGCCAGCCCACATAAAAGGTCGCATCGACCAAGCGCGTAAGAGGCTACGAGCCAGCCTAATAAGCCCCATGGCCAAATCACGAATCTAAGGATTCCTACCAACTCAAAGATAAGTATACCTGGCCAAATTCGAAGACAGAAAGAGATACAGAAGTAATAAAGCCACAAGGTTTTCTTTTATACAGACATACCAAAAAACGCAATATCCATCTACAGCATACTGTAAAAATACTATACACAAAAATAAATGTCCCTCGGGGACTACAGCCTACCGGCCTCATCTTTGTTCTCTTTGGTGTAAGATAGAAGTAGCCGAGCATCTCCCTCGTCTGCCCTCGCTCGCACCAACTCTTCCAAGAGGGAAAAACCCCTAACACAGATCTCCTCGAGGGTCTTTCTTTGAGACTTGCAACGAGCATATTCTTTGATCCTCTCTTCGCGGTCGAGGATCATTCTCTGCTCAGATTAAGCATCAGTTGAGTCCTTTAAATAGATCGCCACCTCCCTGTCGGCCTTAGTTTGGCCCATTACGACTTTAGCCCTGGCATCAACAATCTCAGCCCTAACCTTCGAAAGATCGGACTCGAGCTTCATAATCATATATGTTTGAACTAAAGCGTTATCACGAGCTAAGCTATGTTGAGCCTCAAAAGCGGAAACTCTAGCCAGAGCACCCTTCCCCTCTAAAGTCTTAGCCTACGCCCGAGCGTTTAGCTCATCATGCTCACACTTGGCTTGGCCAGCTTCATCCCAAATGTGCTCCAGGGCCTCCATCTTTTTCTGCAATTGAAACAAACAAAGCATTAGCCTTAGAAGCTAGAAGGTGGAATGCACGTTCGCCCGGGACAGAACATTACATACTCCTTCAAGTAGCTCTTGTAACTGAAGCTCCGGCTCACCTCATACTGCAAGTATTCCAACTCGACTTCCTTTTCATTGCAAAGGATCCAAATAGATCTCTCCTCATCCAGAGCTTTCCACAACCCAGCTTCACGACAAATCGGCCCAGACATAAGATTGTCGAAGGCATGCATAAGAAAACCCAATAAGGAAGGGAAGACGCAAAGCTCGAAAGGCCTGTCCCGAAACTCACCACGAAATGAAGCCACTGTGATTCATCAAAGGCCGAGTGCACATCTGTCAACCTAGTTCCCTCAGCTCTGAAAGAGTCGACTCTGGTCGAGGCACAGTCACTCCATGTATGCGACCCCGGGTTTCTAGTATCCCTCGAAGTACTGTCAAAGGAAAAAGAAGGCGACAGAAATGGAGAAACCATCTTTCCAGAACCAGGAATCACAGAAGCGGTAGGCTCGGATGATGTTTCCGCTCCAAAGCCCTGGTCCCATTTTACCTTTCATTGAGCGCCATCGTCCTGTAAAAGCATCTCTCGTTTATCGTTGTCGTTCGTCATCTCGGAAGCTGGCAACCCTTCCCCCACTCCAGAGGGGTTCGACCACACCTCGAAAGGCATTCTGATGCCTACAACAACGAGATTAATATGTATAAAGAAAAAATACCTCCCCAAATGAAGGAAGGTAAAGGAAAAAATAACACAATACTCACCACGATGTTTTGCTTCCAATCTGCCCGGGGACAAAGCTCGCCACTTGCGCTCATCACAGGTCGGGTGGGTCTCCAACTTCCGAACCCAATCCCGCAGATCAGGAACATCGCTCGGCGCCTATGAAACCGCTGCAGAAAAGGAAAAGAAGACACTGTTATGAAACCATCCTTCTCCATAAGCAAAACTGAGAAGGCATACAATGTACCACTTACGTGTATAATTCTATTCCTTAGGGAATGGCATGATCTCCACCGGAATAATTTTAGCGGTCCGGACTTAGATGAATTGACTTATCCACTCCCGATCTCCATATTCCTCATCATCATCAATAAAGAGTTTGGTTGACCGGCATCGCAAGGTTAGTAGACCTCGATGGTGAAAGGGCCTGTATAACCTAATAAGATGACTGAGCGTAAATTCAAGCCCCGCCTTCTCCGCAAAAAGTCTCATCATCAACACTATTCGCAAAATGATGGGTGGATTTGCGCCAAGGTAACCCGATACATTAAACAGAATTCAAGCACAACCTTATCAAGGGGACCCAGTGTGAAGGGGTACTTGTACACAGTCAAGAATCCATTGGCACAATCCGTGATGCCCTCATCAAGAGAAAGTATCTATAGCACTACTTTCTTTCCCCAACCGCAGACTTTTCTCACTAACCCAAGATGTTATTTTTCTATCAAAGAGGTAATCTTCAAGGTATACACTCATTGGTCTTGAATGTCGGAGGCGGAGCTCCACCCTCTTTGCTGGACAGACCCCGATACAGTAGTCATGGCTATGGCAAAATTAGAGAACTAAAGCAGGAATCTATGCGAGTACGTTAGTACTGAAGTAATGAAAGACTTAATGGGGAAAAATAAGGGTAACTACTTAAAATGGTGGGATCTCCAAAAGAGCAGAAATAACCCTATGTTTATGGAAAAAACGGCAACGGTCCGCCTGCCTCAGAAACCGATCGAAAACCCTGATCGATGTCACTTCGGGAAGTTACGGTGGCGAAACCGCCTTGATAGCTTTGCAGCAATATTGTACATTAGGCAACGCCATATAATGTTTTGGGAATGAGAATCCCCGCATCACCGCAAGTCCCGAGGTGGTACCCGACCTCGAGGACCCCCATCAAAAAGAAGTTAGGCTCTAAGAAGCCAACGACATCATCGCCAGTCCCGAGGTGGTATCCGACCTCGAGGACCTTCATCAAAGAAAATTTAGGCTCTAAAAAGCCAACGGCATCATCTCCAGTCCTGAGGCGGCACCCGACCTCGAGGACCTCTATAAAAACGAATCCAATGGCATCATCGCCAGTCTCATGGTGGTACCCGACCTCGAGTACCTCCATCAAAAATAAGTTAGGATCTAAAAAGCCAACGACATCATCGCCAGTCGTGAGGTGGTACCCAACCTTGAGGACCTCCATCAAAAAAAAGTTAGGTTGTAGGAAGCCAATAATATCATTACAAGTCCTGAGGACCTCCGTCAAAGAGTTGTTAAGTTCAAATAAAATAAGCATTTAAGCTCAACCTATATGACCTTGGTCTTAAGGAGCCATCTAAATTCGGGCAGACCATCATTCGGTATCCATCTACAATGCCTCAAGGCTATCTACGCTAAGCTCAAAGGCAGTTTCTATCCTCGGGCCTTCGAGCAAATTTCCCCTCAATGATTATAAATCACAGTCTCAGGGCTTGAAGCGTTACTTTCGTTCAACTCGAAGTAAGGGTCTCGACGACCCGAGGTTATCGGTCCAACCCAGGTTTAATCCAAGGGACGACGAAGGTTTCCATGGGAGGTCGTACTAATAAATAAAAAATTAGCAAAAAACACTCACATATGGGCTCGAAATTGGCATAATTGGTAGAGTCATACATTCAGAGTCTCCGTAAATATAAATAAAAGGGAATACAGCAAGCATCTAAGACAAAATTGAAGAAAGATCTTTGTATTCATAAAAATTCAATTACAAAAACCCACAAGGGGTCCTTACATATGATTACAAAAGCCCACGAAAGGACCTCACACAGAAATGAAGAAGTGAAAAAAGTACACATGTAGCAAAAGCTTAAAGCCTAGCCTACTCTTAAAGGTGCTCCCTCAGCAGCATTATCTTCGAGGATCATCTCCTCAGGCATGCATCCTCGGCGGTACTATCTTCGACTGCCACCTCCTCTGGGGTTTGAATTTCGGTCCGCCGGAATAATATCTCTGAGGGAAAAAATGAAGAAGAGGAAGGTGGGAAGATGAAGAAGAGGAAGGTGGGAAGATGAAGAATAGGAAAGTGACACAAAAGAAGCAGAAACAAGAGAAATAGACCGTCGAAGCCAGAGGTTGAAGATTTGGCGGGCATCAACCCTACTTGCACGGCCGCTCCGAGTCCGCCTTCAGGGACATTGAGTCGTGCATGTTTAATGGCCGGTTGTGCCATTTTATCCCTTGGAAAACCCAGTGAATGAAGTGCCACACCAGGCTAGGGTAGGAGAGTGAGCAGCGGTGTATAGTCCGAATGCTCTCCCGAGCAGCGGTGTAGAGTCCAAACGTCCTCCTAATTCGAAAGATGTCGGCCCCATTATCTCATCACCTCGAACCAACAACAACAACGACAAGACAGTATAATCTTGCTCGGCATGGGAAAGCCCAGACAGAGGTTCATGGCATGGCTGATGAGAATGCCTTCATATAACCTTAAGGCCATAGACCCAAACATGGTGGATAGCAATGGAGGGGGATAATGGGAAAAAAGGGATGGAAATATGTTGAAAGACACTTGGATAAAGAGATAGTACCAAATGGCCCCCATTTATAGGGGGTGATTGTATGGCCAACAACGCCATCAATGCCTTTGAAAGATGGATCGGTAGATCGGCAGGTGCAATCAATGTGTCATTGGAAACTGGATCGATGGTGATACTGTTGCTTTGAAGAATGGGAATTGGCAGTGCATTGAATGACGCTGAAAAGACAGGTCCATGGGATGTCTTGAGTATCATGAAGGCTTACGCCATAAGTATAATATCATCGGTATGACGTCTTCACAGGAAGCCTGAAGAGTTGGGTGTCAGAATCGTTTCTTGTCGCTCCTCAATAAGAAATGCGGGGACTATCTGTAAATGGTGGAATCTGAGGGTCCAATTCCTCGTCATCGAGGCACCTTAGAAGATCATCTCGAAGACTCGAGGCTACAAGGCTATAGTCGAGCTTCTTCCCTCGAGGTTCGTCGATGCCCGAACTTGGGACGATGTTGGCTGCAGCTATGGTAGAAATGGGGAGTTCCCAAAGCACATGGCTAGGACTGACAGAGCCTAGTGGACTGCCCTAACCCTGAAACAGGGTGTCATCTGGCTGTCCCATCTCCGCTTCTTTGTAATTAATGTATTTTGTACTATGTTGGGATTCCCCTCCTATATAAAGGGGACCATTTTACTTTTTGTAGATCCCTCTTGCTTCAGTTTCTCCACACGAAATATACAAAAATATTCTCTCTGCTCTCTAACATATTCTCTTGATATCGTTGCTTCCATTTATTATCTTCATTATTGTTCTTCATTTATTACTTATAATTGGCCATAAAGAGCCTCCGTTGATTTAATTATAATTGTTAGTTGCTCTTCAACTGCCTTCGATAGTTCACAGCCGAGCTTCGGAATCGACCTCGAGGCCCCCGAATTGACAAGCTCGAGGCCTCGATTGTTAACCTATCGATTTTATTATCACCCTATCCTTGACTCTCATTTTGTTTCTAAGTCTCGCATACATAGCATCAACTGTTTGACAACTAGCATAAAAATAGATCATGTACCATAATCAAATTTAATTGTTATTACCATTTTCACGGTAAACATAACTATATGGTAAAGTAGAAATCAGGTTAAGTGTACTTCGAAAGTAAAGACAAGGAAAACTTTGCTTGCAAGGATTACCCAACTGTTGTGTTATGATGACACTACAAGACAGAGAGATTATGAGATATACAGAATAATCACTTGAATGATTTTGATGATTAGATTTTGTCGATCAAGCATAGTTTGAGATTGGATCTTTCCCTTGATTATGAGTTTGATATCCCTTATTCGAGGTATGTCCCAATTTGGTACTTAGAAATAGTTCCACATTGTAGGGTTTGACCTGCGAAAAATAAAACATAAATATACCTAATATATTGTGAAGTAAACATGATAGGTCATTATGTATAAAGCATGAAATAAAATACATGAAAAGGAATTGATGGGCTGCCGACAAACTTTTATTTCGAGAGTATCTATGTAACAGGATGGTTCAATTTGAAGCCTCTGAGTTGTGGAGTATTATTTGGGGTTTTCCATGAGTTGGGTGGTTGAATTTGAAGTTTCCAAATGACTGAGTGTTAGAATTTTGTTTACCTAAAAAATGTGTGTAACAATTAGAGATAATTTGTGGTTTTAAAGATATGTGATATATTCTAATACTAGTGATTGTACATGTAATTTTAATCATAAGTAAGAAAAATTGGTGAACCACATATGTGTTCTTGGAGCGATAGGGGCATCGAGTTTGATTGTCCCAGGAACCTTGAGGTCGGCTAAGAATAATAAAACATGAACGACGAAGTAAAGAGAATAAAGCTGAAGAACAAATGTTGAGCATGGTAAACAAGAAAAGCAGAGTGGAATGTTCTATTGCTGTCAAATTAGGTTCTTATAAATGATTAGGGTCCCCTTTATATAGGAAGAGAAAACTTCAATATAGTACATTCCTAATTGCGGTAAAAGAATTCTATTGGTACATGTGTACAACAACCTGGTACAGACCTATACCATTTCCTACAAATCTTATCCTTTAATTTATGTCCCTGTTCATATGTCCTTGAAATATTCCCACTTTCTCTTGAGTCTCTTTAATATTTTTCTTCCCTCGCTATAGATCGTGCCAGGCCTTTGGTCTGCCTCCTCGAGGTGTGTGTCCTTCAGCTGGGTCTGACCTCCGCTTTGAGTCACCCAGACTCGGACACATAGCCCCATTTGAGACTTTGAAATTAGGCTCCTTGATTTTGACCGTATACAAATAGTCCCCGTGTTTCTTAGAATAAGATGATAAGAAACGATTTGAACCTCGATTTACTCGGACCTCTGGTGATGACGTCATGCTCGTGACTTAGGCGCTTGAAGTGATCGGAAATGTCACGTCAGCATACTTCCCCAAAACATCAAATACGTTTCAGCTTTTGTCGGCCACTTGGACCGTTGGTCCCGTCATCGACTTCTATAAATAAGGGGTTACTTGGCTGAACAAAAACTACATTTATTCCTTCCTCATCCACTTTTAGCCCTTTACCTTCTTTATCTCTTCCTCTAATCACCTATTTCTATGGTTCAAATCTATGACCACAAGGTCACATGGCAGCAACTTTACCAGTTACGCCAAGGCTTCCTTTTTCAAAGCTTTGGCTCGATACAACGAGAGAAGTGCTCCAAATCCTTCCCATATCAGAAGATATGTGAACTTTACACTACTGCTCATCTCTCTTAACTTCAACCTGGTGTGGTGCTTCATTCCTTTTGTTTTCCATGGAATGAGGTATCACTATCATCTACTAACTTTTGCATCCCACACCGGGACAGAGTTTCGAGGATGAACACTCTTGGATTGTTGCTCATGCGTCTTGCAACCCATCTTAATGTTTTCCTTTTTCTTGTTTTTTCTTAATGTATTATGGCCCAAAACATCAACGGAATGCTCAATCTCGGTGACTAGAGATATAATTACATTTATCGAGGGCCTTCTAGCAAACATTTCCAAAGATCAGAAATGGCGCCCCCGGGAAGAGGATTTCCGGTTACGATGTGCTCTAGGTCGTGGAGTTAGAAGTGAATTAGGATCTTTGGCATTTGTTGTTTGCTTCTTTGTTCCTGTGTAAGTACCTTTTGGGGGTGTCGTAGTTATACATTGTAATCATTTCTTGGAAGTATAAAAGGATCCTTCTGTATCCCTTTCAGCCCATGTTGAATTTTATTCTACTGTTATTCGTAAAAGACTTGATTTTATGATTTCAGTGATTTGACCAAATATCGAGCTTAGTACATAACAAACCCTTCGGTTTTCAATTGATCAATACAATACCCCTCGAGGTTCTTGTTAATCCTCGAGGTGAGATTAAATTTGAACTCAGAACGTCGAGATTCTCGAGCCCGAGTTAGTTGAGAGTGAAATCTTGAGATGAGGTAAATCCTTAGATTTTCTTGCAGTCCCTGAGTGGGAAACATCTACAATTCGGGTTGCCCTTGGGATTTTACATTCGAGCGGGCATTTGCTCGAACTTGCAATAAGGATAACCCTTAGGCCTTTTCACAGTCTTCGAGTAAGAAATTCCTCAAACTTGGATAGCCCTTGGTTTTAGTAATCAAGCGAATATTTTGCTCGAACTCGACTTATTGGCAGCTATTGATGATTTTTGACGAATTAATCCTTGATGCCTTGATCCTGGTGCCAATATCATGACAGCAGCGGTTGAATTGACTAAAAAGTTACTTTTTGTGCAATTCCCAAAATCATTAATTGGAGGCAGTAGATGGTCGGCCTTTTGGCTTCCCCAACACTCCTAAATGACCTCCATAAATAGACAAATTTCATAACGTCACAAACTTTATTCTTATATTGTTCTTAACGTCCCATTAGCCTTTTTTAATTTTCTTGAGCTCTCCCTCCTTTTCACTATCAACATTCATTCATTTTCTAGGATCTTCCATACTTTGATGGCTAAAACCTCAAAACCAGTTTTTTCAATAAGAAAAAGCTTCTTCATCATCTTGATCTACCAAGAGTAAGCCGGTAGTGACTCCTCATATCGAGGAGTGCATCTCCCCGACATGCCAAATAACATCCGATTTCAAAATCGAAAAACCTTTTCCGACACCAGGCCGATGCGAGCCCATGTCTCGATATATTTGTTTGGTGACCAAGGCAGAGCTCAAGAAAGTAAAGCAGGATTTCAAATGGGATAATAAAAGAAATAGTGATTCCATCATCCGAGGAGGACATCACCACATATAAAGTGGGGTACTTGAGCATATATACCTACCCATTTACGTTGGGCTCTGCATTTCCGGTCAGGGTCCCATAGATCGTGTTATCCTTGACTTTTGCCAATGATACAGAGTGACGCTCGGCCAGATCTACCCATCTTTCTGGATAATTGTCTACTTAATCAGGTTCTTTTCGAGCCAAATCAAGGGGATGTCTTTTACACTCGATCATCTGATCAGACTGTACTATCCCCGACTTTATCATGGGGGCTTGATAAAATTGCAATGTCAGTCATTAAGAACTCTCTTCTCTAGTATCGATGAGGATAATGACCATGGGTGGATGAGCCGGTTTGTCCGAGTCAGGACCTTAGATTTGATTCCTGCTGATTGGTTGTCATTCCCCGAGGAGTGGAAGATGAAATGTGAGTACGCAACAGGTTTATACCCTGCATTCTTTTTTTTTCCCTAGCTTTATATTTTTCATCGGTCTAACCCCTTTTATGATGGTGCAGCCACTACTTGGTTTCCTGTTGGGGTCCCGAACTTCGAGGGCTGGGACCGAAAGCTGGCCTCCGCCTCCTCTTACTAGGAGTATTGCTAGTGTGATCTGGCCAAGGGTCGATGGGAGGCCAACCATGGTGAGTTCTCTTATTTGTATTCTTGTGCTTCTGTTACGGGATACTGACCTCGATTTCATGTAGGTCTTGGAGATGCCATTGATTTGCGACTGGCCCCTACTGATGAAGTGGAGGTTCCGAAGCTTTCTAAAGAAAGAAAAAGGAGAGAGTGATCTGAAAATCCCCCGAAGCCAAAGAAGAGTGTGGCTCGAAGGCCTAAGGCCAATACAGAGACCTTATCTCTGGAAACACCCAACACCTTCAGGATTAAGAGGATAAAGAAGATGATGACTGCCTACTGGTAACCCGTGAAAGAAAAAATGACGATGCTTCGAAGCCCATCGAGCCAATAGCGGTTGATGTGGCTCATTCGCAAGCTAAAGAAATCTCCGAAGGGAGTATAAACAAAGTCCTCGAACCATCATCTAAAAGAAGGTGCCTCACTTATGATATCATTTGGAGGAGGAGGCTGAACGACCTGACCCCAAGCCTCTTCAAATAAAAGAGAATGCCCCGAGTGGATCACTTGGGGTGATCAACGTGTATGATTTACCTCTTGGCCCCAAGTTTTCCGAGGGACAAATCCGAGATGCTCAGGATATGAGGTCTTCTGAAGTAGAAGCAAGCCATGAAGGGCATGACATATTTTGAGGATGTCTCACATGGCTTGAATATGGCCCCGTCCCCGGTGATTCTTTCATTTTTTACGAGGCTCGTAGACTCATTAAATAAGTGAATTATGCCAGAGCCTTTGTTTTAGCTGTTCTGAATCTATTTTTCCTCCTTTTTCATGAAGGCTATGGTGCTCCATAAAAGGGCATATTCCAAGTCCCAAGCCAATCTTGCTCGATGTGAAGCTAAGCTTAAGAAGACTTTGGAGGAGAGGGACGTCATCAAAGCCCTCTATACTATGAAAGAGATAGAGATAAATGATCTACAAGTTGAGTTAACGCAGACATGCCAAGGTCGAGCTGAGATGTTGAGAAGGTAATATAGCTCCCAAGGGTCTGTTACGCATTTGTTTATTTTTGCGGCTGACACTTTTAATTTCACAATTTCATCAGAAGGTCGATTTGGAGGCGCAGCTTCGGGAGGAGCTTAAGATGAAAGTAGCTGAGACCCTGGGGTGTAGGCATTGTATGGACAATTTCGACTTTGAGAAGAAAACTCTAAACGATAAGTTAGCTTCGATTGAACGCCAGCTTTGAGGTATGAAGGAGGAGAGGCTAGCTCGGGGCTTCGAAATTGAGGAGCTTAAATCCAGATCTACTATTGAGCTGGCCAAGGCCAAATCTGATATTGCGGCAATTATGGTTTCGTATAGAGCCGATGCCAAAGTAGCTAATGCTCGGGCAAAGGAGATCATTTCTGTGGCAGAGGAAAAGCTATAAATTACCCTTGACCATGCTAGGTGACAATCCTGGAGGATGACCCTCGAGGAGATACATGCTCGGGACTTCGATCCTTCAAATGATATTGAAGGGGAGAAAATTTTGGAAGAAGAGGCGGACGCTCTGCTTTCTGATGAAGATGCTTCATCCAGTGTATCTAAGAGTGAAGGAGACGGGGATGAAGTCCCCGAAATGAGGCTCTCGAAGATGCGACTCCTGAAGATGCAGCTGCTAAGGATGTGATCCTAAAGTAGTTTTAGGTTATTTTATTTTATTTCCTTATAGGCCTCCCTTGTGTAAATATTTCCGATAATCATCTTTTGGAAATATGAGATGAACTTTTTATCTTGTCTTTGGTTAGTGCTGGATTTAACATTGCCTTTATTTATGGAAAATTCATTTGAATGATTAATTCGAGGATTGGTTTGGGGTTCGGGGTATTATAAACCCTTAGATCTTTATCGATAGGTGTAATAATTTTTGAGCTAAGTTTAAATCGACCTTTTGTGAGCTCGGGATATTGTGAACCTGGAGTTCGGATTGAAATGATAGCGAAGTCTCGAATTATAAGTTTTTGGCCCTTAAGCCTTTCGAGGTTGGCCCTTAGGGTTTTATATATCGGCCCTTAGGCACTTTAAGTTGGCCCTTATGATCTTATACATCGGCCCTTAGGCCTTTTATGTTGGCCCTTGGGCTCTTAAAATGTCTACATAATTTTTTCATTATTTCGGCTTAAAAGACATAGTGAAAATTTTAATTACCTTAGCATGTGTTTTTTGCACCCGTTGGTTTTTCGAAGGTTCAACATATCGGAACCTTATTAGAAATTTGTTTCTGTAAACATAATCGAATACCTCTTGATGTATTTTTGAAGGCCGATGTTATCGAAGCCCTTTGATATTTAAAGGGCTGAATTTATCGAAGATCTTTATATTTTGCTTTTGCCGAGGGTAGCCTGATTTAACTGGTTTTTACAAAGTGTTGTAAGGCCTTTAATTTATAGCAGAAGTTGGATGTCTCCGAGCCGCATTATTTAGTCGTAGTCTTTAGTATGGCTGTAGCCTTCGGGTATGTCACTTGGACTTGTTTCCCGATAACTTTCCGAACTTGTTTGAGAAGTTAGTCCCCGAGAATATTAGCCTTGGCCTTTGTTTTGAGGGGGTGCCTCTTTGAGGTCTTGTTAATCTGAATTTTCGATGATAGTTCCCGAGTATTCGGGGTGTTTCTATGATTTGTCTCTTAAGCCGTTCCCGTAGGATGTAGAGTTCGTGTAATGGTAGACTTCTTTGAAACACCAAGTGTTATTGATATTAACAAAATTGGTACATGTGTACATGTTTTGCTATCGAGGCTTGACTACTATATGGACACGGTTTATCTAACCGTTTGGCCCATTACAAAGTTTTCCTATCAAGGTTCTCTTCAGCATGAAGTATTTTCATTAAAAATAACCTCCGAGGGTGATGCCCCCTAGTATTCAGGGTTGATTTAAGAGAAACCCTAGATATTGTTGAGTTTTCTTTATGCAGTGCATAATTGTTTCCTCGTTAAAAACCTTGCCGGTAAAACCCATTTGGGATAAAATCCGAGCCAAGGGAAAAAGAGTGAAACGCATGCTTTAAAAGCTACGGCCTTTGTGTAAGAATGGGTATTTTCAGGATCACGAGCTTTTGAGAGCTTCTATCGTGCCGAGCTTGTAAGATCCTCCACCAACGACTTTGAGGTCTTGCTATCTGTGATCATGATATCTTCGAGAGCCTTGACTTGGTCGGGGATGATTTTGACACCCCTTTTGACACCATGAAGCCGAGAAATTTGCCCGTGCCAATTTCGAAGGCACGTTTCTCTAGATCGAGCTTCGTGTGGAATTGCCCCAAAACATTGGTTGTTTCCTGCAAATGAATCAAAATGGTCTTCTGGGCACAAGGACCTGACCAGTTATATCGTCAATACAGGCTTTCGTTATATCCTATTGACTGGATGTTGATACAAAGTTTTTCAAACTGGGGGCCTCCCTTTTTGTTTTACTGATTTAAATTTGGGACTGTTGCTCAGTCTATGTGTGGTGATTTTTGCCGGAATCCATGTCATATCTAAACGGGTCCAAACCATGCAATCCATATTATCAGTAAGAAACTAAATGAGTTTTTTCCTGAGTTCGGGGGTTATTCCGTTTTTAGGTATACTTTTCTCTTGAGCGGTGGATTTGGTAGCATCGGGCTTCTAGGGAAGAATGAAGGTTCAAGGAGCTAGGCAGTTTCCTTCTTCCGTTACCTGTTATCCTGCTCCCGTCTAGACATGGAGCTGCGATTGTAGCCGCCTATTTATCTTTGGGGCTCGACTTCTCTAAGGTCAAGGATTCCAGTATCGACACCACTTCCTCGATTACAAACATCTACTTAGCAGCATGCTTTTCTCCGTGGACTTTTTTCATTCCTTCCTCTGTCGGCTACTTCATCATATGATGGAGGGTCAACGACACTGCCCTCATGTTGTGTATCCATGGCCTCCCGAGGAATGCGTTATACATCATGTTACCTTTGATGACATGGAACCTGGTGCTCTATATGGTTCCAGATGTGTTTACTGACAAGATAATGTAAGGCCCCGTGAATTTCCTAGTCAGAACCATGAATCCCGTGGTGCCAAGGTAGGATCATGAATCCCTTGGTGCCAAGTTTTGACTGACCTATGATATAAGAAGTCAAGAAATAATGTTTTCCAGAATATGCGATTCTGCGGTCGAGAATGCGGTCGCATATCAGGTATGCAAACCGCATAATCGCTGCAAAGTGAGTCAGTTTGTTGGTCAAGTTTGAGGTCAACTATGCGGTCAAGTATGCGATCGTATAACAGATATGCGGACTGCATAGTCGCCGCACATTTCCCTTGGGATTTTTGTGAGGGGCAGTTTTGCGTTGCATTATGCGACCGCAGAACGGGTATGCGGACCGCATTTCTGCCCCATACCCAGGCAGTGTGTTCAGATTTTGGGAGCACTTTTGCGGTCCATTCTGCGGGCCGCATTTCCACTTTGCGATCGCAAATGCGATCGTAGACTTGACTCGAGGCTCCAATTTTCTAAATTTTAAACCCGACGCCTTATCGATATATTCGTTATTATAGCTCATTTTGAGCATATTTCCTGATGCTTTTGGAGAGAGAGAGAGAGAGGGTCTTAGAGAGGGAAGTGCTTCCCATCAAATTACCCCATGAAATCTTGCCAAATCTTTGAAGATAATCAAGTGAGGGCACCTAAATCTTCATCCCAAGAGGTAATATTTCCTTACCTCAGCTCTTGTTCCTATGCTTAGCAATAAAGGATCACTACTGAAGTAATTCATGGGTATAAGATGAATTTCTTGCATGCATATCGCACCACAGAATATTGGGAGGTAGTAAACTAAAAAGAAAGCAAGAGGGATATAAAATGATACAAATTTCTCTCAAAAGGGCCTAAGATCACAATGCACCTTTAGTGTTTGATAGTATGCTCAAAACAGGCTAGAATCTCAATCTCGTCTCTAATTCTCGATTTAATTTGTAATTCTTACACAATAGATCGAAGTGCTAAAGGTTACAGAATTTTTCAAGGAATAAGGAAAGCTTTATTGAGGTATGTATGGCTAAAACCCTATCTTTTAGAAATTGAGCTTCATCGGTATTTGTGTAGGCATGGCAAGATTAAAGTTGTATTTATGCATTGCTTATTGTTTTACATGAGTTGGTGTTGTAACCCTATGTGTGTGAAAAATGCGTCCTAACATAATCAACGTGCTATCTTGACAGCTTGAAAGGGGAAAAGGTATGAATTATGTATTAGAAATGTGTAGACCTTAAATTGAGATTGCAGCTGAACATATTGTGCTATCTACATGAAATCTTATCTATGTTTACAATTTAAATTGCTCTTGCATGCACCTACTGTCCTAACTGGCAAAGCTAATACTGAAAATTGGGAACGATGTAAAATGTGGCCTAGTGCCAAGAATGATTTGATAAGTCGTGGCCCCAAGTGCCTATGAAATGATATATGAGAAATGAATGGATTTATGAGAAGGGAACAATGCCTTGATGAGGCGACCTAGCAGATCAGGTCGAGATCAGACTCCGCTCAAGATAGAGGTGGTATTGGAAAGGTATTGTGAATGAATTCTGGGAAAGAAGGAACATGAGATTGTGATTGAAGCATATGTCTCAAATGAGGAAACCTAGCCGATCAGGTCGAGATCGGACTCTGCTCAAGATAGCGGTGGTATTGTGAACAAATAATGAATAGTGTGAAATGCCCCAACTAAAAGCTATGGGAAAGTGATGTGGAGGTTGTATGATTCTTTTATTTGATAATGTGGTGATCGTTTAATGTTTTGAGTTATACTTGTGATTTCATATTCTTGTATGAAAGTTCTTTCTAATTTGATGGTGTTTAGTTATACATACTAGTGCTATTCGATGGTACTAATGTCCCTTTCGCCAGGGGCGCTAAATTTTTTTAAATGAATGTAGGTGGCTCCATAGCGGATAGTGTCGATCGTGTGTAGCGGAGCATCCTCATCCCAAACTCTTGGTGAGCCTATTCCTCCTTCAAGGGGTTTTATGACATACCTTTTGGTATAAATGTCTCTTTTGAGGTATAGCTGGGGCCTTGTCGCCGGTGTTGTTATCGATGTCTTGGGTTTCCTTAGAGGCTCTATAGACGTATGTGTGGGTTATGTACAGGCGTTTGATGGGTCTACGAACTATGATGTAATTCAAATTCTTGTTTTGTTAAAGTGTAATTGTATGTAATCTTGGGAACTTAATTACGGATTAATGTTGTGATTTAAAATGAACTAACTTTGTAGAATGCACTATCTTTCCTCATCCAAGCAAATGAATGAAAGCATGGTTTCCTTATTCGTATCGAGTTGGGTAGGAAGTGTTAGATAAGTCTTGCTCAGTTGGGTTTACTCGATTGAGCGCCGGTCGCGCCTCCCGAGGTTGGGGCATGATAGATAATTTCTCCCTTTGTTGTTTCACTTGCCAAGTTGAAGACATTCAGCACTCGCAACGCAGGTACAATCTGATCTTGCAGGCCGAGTTCTTTCACGACCCTTGATCTGATTATATTCGCAGAGCTACTTGGATCCTCTAAAATACGTTTAACCTGAACTTTATTTAAAAGAATAGAGATTACCATGGCATCATTGTGAGGCTGGGATACGTCCTCTACTTTCTCATTGCAGAACGATAGAGAGTCCTCGGGCACATAGCTCTGAATTTGTTTCTCTTTTATGATGGATACTTTGGTACGTTTGAATATAGGTCCCTGTATGATATCTACCCCACCGATGATCATGTGAATGACATGTTGAGGCTCTTCGAGTTCATTCTTTATATTTGCATCTCTTTCTCAAAAATGGTTCTTAGCCCGGTCAATAAGAAATTCACGAAGATGCCCTTCGTTAAACAATTGGGTTACCTCCTTCCTAAGTTGTCTGCAATCCTCTGTCCTATGCCTGTGAGTACCATGATACTTACATATTAAGTTGGGATTCCTCGTAGAAGGATTGGTCTCTATAAGCTTGGGCCCTCTAGTATCTCTAATTTTTCCAATGGGCGAGACAATACTCGAGGTGTCAACACTTAAGTTGCATTCTGATAATCTGGGCGCCTCCACCTGTACTGAGTTTCGAGCATTGTGCAAACCGAGTGCGTGTTTCGATCATTATGAAAACTGATATCAAATGGCTCCACGTTTGGCACTCTCTCGGGGTTTATGGGTGGTATACTGACCCATATACCACTGTTTTCTCCAAGTCCCTCACTATCATGAGCAGGTGCGTTTTGAGTGCTAGACATATCCAAACCTGAAATCAAAGAATCTTTAACAAAAAAATGTGAAGAATAACGTGTGTTATCATAAAACTAGCACTAAAATAATCACTATTATCTTTAGCCCCATGGTGGGTGCCAAACTGTTAATATCAAAAAATGTGAGTAACAATTAAATATAATTTGTGGTTTTAAAGATATGTGATATATTCTAATACTAGTGATTGTACAAGTAATTTTAAGCTTAAGTAAGAAGAATTGGTGAACCAATTCCGTGTTGTTTGAGCGATAGGGGCCTCGAGCTTGATTATCCTGGGGACCTCGAGGTCAGCTAAGAACAATAAAATATGAACAACAAAGTAAAGACAATAAAGCTGAAGAACAAATGTTAAGCATGGTAAATAAGAAAAGTAGAGTTGAATATTCTATTGCTGTCAAATTGGGTTCTTACAAATGATTGGGTCCCCTTTATATAGAAGGAGAAAACCCCAATATAGTACATTCCTAATTGCGGTAAAAAATTCTATTGGTACAGGTGTATAACAACCAGGACGTTCGAAGGACCATTGGCGGTACGTTTAGGACCAAGGGACAACGATTATGTTTTACGAGAGATCCACGAAGGCACTTGTGGAAACTACTCCGGCGCCGAGTCTTTGATTCGCAAAATTGTTGGAGTAGGATATTACTGGGATAACTTGGAAAAAGACACTAAGGAGTGTTGATACCCAATTTTTCCCTCATATATTTTTAAATATGCATATATATATCTTCAAAATAGTGTACATGTATTTCTATAATTTTAAGGGTTTTAAATCAATTTATTTTCTGCATTTTTATTATACAAATATCCAACAATTATACCTCGTATTATTTTTATGATGATTTAATCATCTAAACTCATCATTTATGCATATAAAGTGCTTAAATATTTTAACTGCATTTTTAATAATTACATTTGCATTTTTTATAGCTAGAATTGCACATTTTGCAATAATAGTCCATATATATGCATAATTATATTATCTATACAGAAAATGACTTTCTATATTTTTAGAATATTAAGTAATTATTTTAAATCATTTTCATGCACCAATGACATTTTTTATCATTTATTAATTATTTTTATAATTTATTTTAGTAATTTAAATGGTATTTAAAACATATCCCCTTTCCTAATTAAAATTCGGACCTAGACCAACCCCAATTTACCTAGCCCAATTACCCCTGACCCAAACCCATTAGCCTAGTCCCTTATCCACTTAATTAACCCGACCTAGAACCCCGACCAATCATGGCCATTGATCTCTGAGATCCCATTCCGGTGAAGATCCATAAATCAGCCGGCTTACTATGCTTATGTTGAAGAAGAAACGGACGGAAAACCTTGGTTCCACGATATCAAGGAATATTTGGCAAAAGGAGAATACCTAGAACAGGCGAACCATACTCAGAAATGCACACTACGGAGGTTGTCCAATCACTTCTTCCAAAGCGGAGGAATCCTTTATAGAAGAACTCCTGATCTGGGATTACTAAGGTGTGTTGACACAAAAGAGGCTTCCAAATTGCTCGAGGAGATACATGCTGGAACCTGCAGACCACACATGAACGGTTTTGTTCTAGCCAAAGAGTTACTCAGAGAGAGATATTTTAGGATGACCATGGAAATAGATTGCATCTTGTATGTCCAGAAATACCATCAATGCCAGATACATGCAGATATGATAAGGGTACCACCAAATGAACTCAATGCAACAAGTGCACCTTGGCATTTTGCTGCCTGGGGACTGGATGTCATCGATCCGATCAAGCCCATTGCTTCAAAAGGGCACAGTTTCATTTTAGTGGCTATCTATAACTTCACTAAATGGGTGGAGGCTGCATCTTACAAAGTTGTAACCAAGAAAGCCGTAACAGATTTTGTCGGGATCGTATTATTTGTCGATTTGGGGTTCCCGAGTCCATCATCAAAAATAATGCTGCCAATCTCAATAGTGATCTAATGAGACCCATGTGTGAAACCTTCAAAATCAAGCACAAAAATTCAACATCATACATGCCTCAAATGAACAGAACTATGGAAGCTTCCAACAAGAACATCTAGAAGATACTAAGGAGAATGGTAGAAATCACAAGCAATGGCACGAGAAGTTACCATTCACCCTATTAGGATATCATACCACAGTCCACACATCAACTGGGGAAACTCCCAATTTGTTGGTTTATGTTACCGAAGTTGGCATCCCCGCCGAGGTAGAAATTCCTTCCTTAAGGATCATACAAGAAGCCAAACTCAGTGATGCAGAATGGATAAGGAGCCACTATGAGCAACTAGCCCTCATAGATGGAAAAAGAATGAATGTAGTATGTCAGGGTCAGCTTTATTAGAATAGAGTGTCCAGAGCTTTCAACAAAAGGGTCAAACCAAGACAATTCGCACCGGGGCAGCTAGTGTTAAAGCAGATCTTCCCATATCAAGATGAAGCCAAAGGGAAATTTTCACCCAACTGGCACGGTCCCTACATGGTTCATAGGGTTCTATTAGGAGGAGCACTCATACTTGCAAAAATGGACGAAGAAGTTTGGAAAAAACCTATCAATTTAGACGCAATCAAGAGATAATATGTTTAGATAAATTATATTTCTTCATATAATGTACAAAAATACGCTTGACCAGATTCTCGTTTAAGAGGGGATACGTAGGCAGCCTAGTGGGTTCGGTCACATCTTAATAAAATCTTCATTTCCCTAGAAGTAGGTACTGAGGAAGACCCTCAAAATTCCGGAACAAGTACAGCCGACGCCATCATATGCAAGCCAGTCAGAAATCAGTTGAGTAACTGGGGAAGAATTTTGAGGAGGATCCTCAAAATTCTAATGCAAGGAAATCGCAATGTCTCTAAAAGTGTCACAGTCATTAGTTCATCTAATTTACCTAATATTATATTCTACTATGTTTTATAAAATGATTCAATTCCATCAATAAATACACATTTTTTAAAACTTTATTTTTGTGATAGCCAGGTGTTACCCAGGGTAACTCAAATAGGGCCTCCAGAGCAAAGCAAAGCAAAACAAGCAGACAAAAGCACGAACGAGCCTCCCTGCAAAACTCACAATTTTCTTTGAATGCAAGGACAAGGAATAACCACAAGTACGTGTGCCTTCAATCATCACCTTCATAACAACCAAACCTCAAAGCGCAAACATATCTCTACCTAAGAAATATTCTGCTCCTATTTGCTATTTTTCTATTGCATAAGGCTAAGGCTTGCCTTCTCTTTGCATGAGACTAAACCCTGTCTCAAATTTCTTATGAGGCTAAGCCCTGCCTCCATATTTGCATAAGGTAAGCATTTCCTTCTCTTAGCATGAGACTAAGCACTGTCTCAAGTCTGGCATGAGGCTAAGCCCTGCCTCCATATTTGCATAAGTCTAAACATTGCCTTCTCTTTGCATGAGACTAAGCACTGTCTCAAATCTTGCATGAGGCTAAGCCCTACCTCCCCAATTTGCATAAGTCTAAGCATTGCCTTCTCTCTACATGAGACTAAGCCTATCTCAAATCTTGCATGAGGCTAAGCCCTCTATTCGCATAAGGCTAAGCATTGCCTTTTCTCTACATGAGACTAAGCCTTGTCTTAAATCTTACATGAGGCTAAGTCCTGCCTCCATATTTGTATAAGGATAAGCATTTCCTTCTCTCTGCATGAGACCAAGCCCTGTCTCAAATCTTGCATGAGGCTAAGCACTGCCTCCATATTTTCATAAGGCTAAGCACTGCCTTCTTTTTGCATGAGACTAAGCCCTGTCTCAAATCTTGCATGAGGCTAAGCCCTACCTTCCAAATTTGCATAAGGATAAGCACTGCCTTCTCATGAGACTAAGCATTGTCTCCCTCTGCATAGGTGTTTCCCTATTCTAAACTTTTCATTGTGTTCTTCTCTCGAGGTTAAGCTCTGCCCCCAAACAAGACCGAGCTTTGTCTTGTTATCACCTCTAGTATCATGTCTCTGCACTTCATGGCCTGATGTATACCCAACTTATCCAAAGGCGTCATAGTCCGAAGGCATCATCCTTATAGCCTGAAGATACCATGTCATGGCCTGAGGATCTCTCAACACTGCACATCATTATTCAAAGGCGTCATGGTTCAAAAGAACCATTTTCATGGCACAAGAACATCATTTCATGCCCTGCAAATCCCTTATCTCATGCTTCATCGCCCAGGACATCATGGTCTAAGCACATCATCCTCATCGTCCAAAGACAACCTTCATGGTCCAAAGGGAATTTGCATCATGTTGAATTTCTCGCAGTAATCTATATACTTGCATGCATCGTGTTTTATGTTTTGCAGGAAATCCAGGAGGTAACCGTTCTTCAAACGGGAGCAACGTTCGCCCTGGTTTCCGCTTCTACCATTTACACCCTGCCATTATTTCAAATGTAACCGACTCCCATCAATTACTCGCTTCACTCTATGACCATTCAAATACCTGCCATGCGATACATCCGTTACAATTTAGATTCACATTCATAACTATACATAAACCCACCCGATACTATCCTTCCCAAAAGAACCTTTTTCTGAAACATACGACTATCCTATAAAACCAGGGATATGTAGGCAGCTCAGAGACCAGGGTGTGGCCTTTATTTTTCAAAATACCCCATTCGGTCAAAATCGATCATCATTTCTTTACCCGACAACTCTTTCATACTTCTCGGGTAAAGAGGGGCAGTTGTTGATACCCAATTTTTCTCTCATATATTTCTAAATATGCATATATATATATATATATATATATATATATATATATATATATATATATATATATATTCGAAATGCGCACATGTATTTAAAACATGCACAAGTATTTCTACGATTTTAAGGGTTTTAAATCAATTTATTTTCTGCATTTTTATTATACAGTTATCCCTCGTATTATTTTTATGATAATTTCAACATCTAAACTCATCATTTATGCCCATATAGTGCTTAAATATTTTAATTGCATTTTTTATAATTACATTTGTATTTTTTAAGGCTAGAATTGCACATTTTGGAATAATAGCCTATATATATGCATAATTATATTATCTATACAGAAAATGACATTCTATATTTTTATAATATTAAGTAATTATTTTAAATCATTTTCATGCACAAATGATATTTTTTATCATTTATAAATTATTTTAGTAATTTAAATAGGTATTTAAAACATAGCCTCTGTCCTAATTAAAATTCGGACCTGGACCAACTCCAATTTACCTAGTCCAATTACCCCTGGTCAAAACCCATTAACCTAGTCCCTTACCCACTTAATTAACCCAACCTAGAACCCCAACCAATCATGGTCGTTGATCTCTGAGATCAACGACCCATATTATTCCTACACATTTTAATTACACCCAAACCCCTAACCCTAATCCATTTCCTCTTAACCCTCCACCCTTAAACTCTCTCAATGCCCTCTCCGTCTCTGTTAAACTCTAGAGCCGTCAACTATTCCGGCTTAAACATGGACTCAATCCATGATTTACTTACATATTTTGTGTTACTATATCATTATACGCTCGTCTATAGTATTACTTAGATTATTGCCCTATTTTTGGCAAGAACTACCTCAATAACGGGTAGATTTACCCTGATTCTATGAAGATCTGGACGATCTTCCATCTATATACATGTTTTATTGAACGATTCTTGCATGTGTGGTCTGATTCAAAACATCTATCTCGACTAGGGTTTGATACCTTTCCTTGTTCTTCACTGATCTCTAATTCAGACTCTTTCTTTTCTCGTATTTGACTAATATTTTTCTTATTTCTGTATAATCTAACGTGTTTCATTTATTTTTACCTTATGTTTCCCTAAATTAGGATTTCAAATATTTTTCTAGTTCGATTCTGTGTTTCCTTTTGAAAAATCTCCCGTCTATGTTCGTTTTATGGAAATATATGATTATTTGCTTTATTTTCTACCGATTTAATGGTTCACCTAAATTTAGGGTTTCAAACCCTTTTACTTGAACCAAATCCAGTTCAATTCTACTCTTCTTTTGAATAATCCCTGTCTACGTTCATTTTTGTGCTAGTACGTGATTCTTTGCCATTATTCTCTGTTGATTTTGGGATTTACCTAAATTAGGTTTTCAGACCCTTTTTACTTGAACCAAATCTGGTATTCCTTTTCGTTATATGCTTTATGTGATTCTTTACCATTTCCCTACTGATTTTGTGTATCTTCACATAAAGTTTA
This sequence comes from Nicotiana sylvestris, assembly GCF_000393655.2. Lineage (NCBI taxonomy): Eukaryota > Viridiplantae > Streptophyta > Magnoliopsida > Solanales > Solanaceae > Nicotiana > Nicotiana sylvestris. The sequence continues at coordinate 134,916,336 of NC_091064.1, read as the reverse complement.
GAGTTCAATTTTACTTATTTAAACGCTTACCTTTCTAGTGTTTGACTAGTTGGTTTTCCATATTTATGTGTTTAATTTTTCTATTTTATTTAAACCCTTCCCTATTCCCCTTTAAACAAAACTCGAACTCTCCTATTCTCACTACTAAAATAGAAGCTCTCTCTCTCTTGCTCATGTTCTGATTTCTGCACTAAGTGGTTATTATTTGACCGGCTGAAAGCCAAGGACAAATTACTCTAGAATTTAACTATTAGTGCACTTTTACTTGCTTTCTTCTCAACTGGTATGCCCTAACCTTTGAAATTTCCTTCTCTATGCTTTGTTTGACTAGCCTGTTTCAATTCGTAGCATGATTCTATTCTTTTTCTGGTAATTTGATAATACTATTAACTTAGGACTAAGGTATTCAGAGTAACAGGAATCCTCTCATAAGTTAGTTTAAGGTTCAATCTGCTTGTCAGTTTTATACCTGTTCTGAACTATGAGCATGTAATCAAGTATGTTGTGCTTAATTCATATGTCCTTTCTGTTCCATTCAAACATTTCTGCCTAATTGATTTTATGACTAAGCCATGACTATTTCAAATATTAGTATAAGCATTTAGCTTAATCAGATTTCACCATGTTTGAACTGTATGCTGAACCTGAACCTTGTTTGTTTCTTGGAGCAGTTCTGTCTGCAACTCTGTATTCTGAACTATCTCTTTTCTAAAAATTGAGCTATTTCAAAACTTTCCCCTTTTCCTTTATGCACTTGTTTTCAAACTCCTACTCTTAGTCATTTATGTTCTCACCACCCCCAATGTGAGCACTACCTAGGGTCCTTGAGACTCCTTTGAACTCTGACACATTGGGGCTGGTTTTTCCAATCTTTTATGGACTCTGTGCTGAATGTGTGGTTCTGGTATGGGCATTGCCTGGGGTCCCTGAGGCTCTTTGGAAACTTTGACACACTGGAAGCCTGGTTTAATGTACTGTGAATGGATCACTGCTATGCTTCAGAGTTGTTGTGTTTGAAGGCATTGTTCTCAGGTTTCATTTGGGCCTATGAAGGCTCCTTGTAGTGTAATTGTTATCATTGTGTAATACATTTGATATTATGGGCTGTAATAATCTCTATAATAATAGATTTGGGGTTAATTAGTAAATGTTGGGGGGTCTATTCTTGTATCTTTTGTTAAAATTGGGTAGAAATCCTACTTATAGGACTTAATTATGCTGATCGAATTATATGGATACTATACTGTGTTTAGAGATCCTGCCTATAGGATTTTTCCTGATCATTTTGATTCTGTGTTGCACATCTGCATGCTAGAAACCCTGCTTATAGAACTTTACGTTTATTTCTGCACATTAGAAATCCTGTTCATAGGATCTACACATATTTTCAACCCAATGTCCATTAGTGACCATGATTATAGAGCTTTTGTTGATTATCTTTCATAACAACCTGTTAATTTCTATCCAAATATGGTTAATAGATATCGTGCATGTAGTAGTTTAAATTAGTTCAACAATTAGAAAACATGCCTATAGGATCTAAATGGAATAAAACTGTCATTATGAGTTAAAATCAGTGCTACACTTAGAAATCATGCCTATAGGTCTGTAATTAATAAGATCGTAGAAATCATGCCCATAGGATTCTGTTAATCGATTCTGAATTCAGGTATTATTGTAAATCACTTAGGCAATATATTTGTAGAACTTACCAATGATTCTAGGTTTAAAACTGTGACACATTTCTGCCTAAGGTGCCCAGGTTCATGCTGAATAAAACCCGTAGGCAAACAAACAGGTCTTAATTCTCGCCTTAACAAAGTTGTCTCTGAACACTGTTTTCTCTCATAGATATCTTGCCTATAGGATTTTTAAATTAATAAGTTTGCTGGTTGAATTGCGTGCTTTGTTGCTTATGTGTGGAGGTTAATATGAGCCTATACTTGCTCTTTATTTGAAAGTCATATTTGATTTTTGTGTGTTGCCTAGATTTCACATTTTTAAGTAACATAGGTTGGTCTAGAACCATCCCAAATAGAGGTCCTAATACCTCCAACACCATAGGTAAGGAACGGGTAGTGCACGTATAGGGTACAATTTAGAATCAATTGGTGCACTTAAGTAATAACTTAAAGATAGTAATTGGGTAGTAAAAGAGATGATAGCCTGTGCGCTAATGCTTTGAGTAAAACCCCGACCTAAGGGAGTTGCAAAACATTACATGGATTGATCCTATAGGCTAAACAACTTAGGCCATCCCCTATACTCCTGTTTGAAATAAATTGAATGTTGTATTTGTCCAAATTTTTTTCTTCCCCTTTAAAACAAATTCGGTTAATTTTGCCAGGACCCACCGTTATGGAAATCGAGGGGTGCCTAACACCTTCCCCTCAAGGTAATTTCGAGAACTTACCCGACCTCTGGTGATGCAGACTGGTTATCTGAGTTAATTGCTCTAGGTACCCTAACGCACCATAATTCGTTAGGTGGCGACTCTTTCAAATCCAATTCCATACCCTCACGGAAATGAGTTGTCCCAAAAATGTCGAAACCCGATTTCGCGGGAAAGAGGGGGCGCGACAAAGAGTTTGTTTGAAAATGTGATAAATGTCAAAGGTTTGCACCAATGATTTATCAGCCCGGAGAGCAACTTCATTCAGTCGTATCCCCATGGCCATTCATGAAATGGGGAATGGACATTGTCGGCTCTCTACCAACGGCCCCAGGTAAAGATAAATTCATTGTATTTGTGACTGACTACTTTTTTCAATAGGTGGAAGCGCATGCCTTTGAGAAGGTCATAGAAAAAGAAGTTATTGACTTCATTTGGGACCACATTGTGTGTCGATCCAAGATACCTGCCGAAATCATATGCGACAACGGAAAGCAATTCATCGGTAGCAAGGTAACGGAGTTCCTTGAAGAACACAATATAAAAAGGATCTTATCAATTCCGTATCTCCAAGAAGAAACGGACATGTCACATTGACAAACAAGACTATCATTCAAAACTTAAAGAAAAGGTTGAATGACGCCAAAGGGAAATGGAGAGATGTTCTACCCGAAGTTGTTTGGGAGTATCGAAGGACATCGAAGTCCATCATGGGGGCAGACTCATTCTCCTTAGTTTATGGCTCTGATCCATTAATTTTAGTCGAGGTCAGGTAACCCAACACCAGATTTCGACATTCGACAGAGGAATCAAACTACGAGGCTATGAATATTACAACTTGTTTGGATGGTTGTTACACATCATTTTATAATGTATCATATCGTATTGTATTGTATTGTACTGTATCGTTCGAGGAATACAATATTTGGATAGATTGTATCATTTGTCGTTATTTCATGGTATCATGCACTAGCAATATGAAGACTAAATTTGTAATATTATAAAGATAAATTATGATACGGGGTAAATTTATTATATAAAAAGGTAAGGTAAATGATAAAATAAAAAATAATAATAATAGTGAAGGGTGAGATGAGAGAAAAAGACAAGATAATGACACAACCACACCAAATCGGTCGTTACATAATGTGGCACATTTCGTCGTTATGTAACGACGGATTTAACGATACGATACAATAAAATTTAAGTAACAACCAAAACAAACATCGTATTTAAAGTAACAATACGATACGATACAATAGGTAACAACCATCCAAACAAGTTGTAAACTACATCTCAGCCTCGAACTATTGGACGAAAAATGAGAAGTTGCACTTGTTCGGATGGCTGAACAGAAGCAAAGAATCGAGAGATATTACAACAAAAGAACCAATCTTCGCCACTTTAGAATCAGAGACTTAGTTCTGGAAGTCACCCTCAATACTCGAGACCTAATCAAAGGGAAACTAGGCCCAAATTGGGAAGGACCATATCGAGTTATCGACACTTCATCGGAAAGGGATCTTAAAAATTCGGCACAATGGAGGACAGACAATTGCCAAACAATTGGAATGTATCACTACTCAAACGATATAATTGATGAGGTATGACTTTGTCCTTTTTTATATTTGTATTTGATACTAACTTATTGCATGTGTTCGATCGAAGATGTCGAGAAAAGTCTTCTGCATGAAGACCTTAGGTTTTAAAGCACGCGTCTCACTCTTTTTCCCTTAGATCGTGTTTTATCCCAAATGGGTTTTCCGGCAAGGTTTTCAATGAGGCAACAACTATATGCTACCTAAGGAAAACTCAACAGTATCCAATGCTTCTTTTCAATCAACCTCGCATACTGGAGGGCATCACCCTCGATGGTTATATTTTTGTAAAAAATACTTCACGCCAAAATGGGTCTCGATAGGAAAACCTTGTAATGGGCCAAACGGTCGAATGAACCATGTCGATATATAATAGTCATGTCCCGATGGCAAACATCTACGCATGTATGAATTATTCAAACAATCATTCTTTCTATATCAAACGCTTTGTGTGTCAAAGAAATTTGCTACTATACGAGCTCTATACTAGTGATTCTGTGAGAAATGGCTCAAGGTCTAAATGCAAATACACCTCGAATACTTGAGTACTATCATCGACAGTCAACACATTCGAGTTATCTGAACTTGGATTCATAAGACCTCAAAGAGGAACCCCTTGACATATAGGTCAATGCCATTGTACTTAGGGACTGACAAGTTCAAAATGTTATTGGGGTATAAGTCCAAGAGGCATACCCGAAGGCTACGTCCAAATTGAAGTCTACGTCCAAAATAATGTGACTCGAACACGTCTGAACCCCGCAATAAGCAATAGGCCTTAAAATACATTGAAAAAAACGGTTAAAAATCTATACCCAACAAAACGACTAAAAAAGGCTTCGATAAAATCAGCCTTGTTGATACACAATTTTCTCCAAAATATTTTAAAATTGCATATATACGTGCAAAATCAGGCATTAATAGGAATAGGTATTTTTCTAATATTTTCCTATGTTTTTATTAATTTATCTAACATTTTATTCCCAATAAATAATTACAAAATGGCATTACAAATGATTTCAAAAGCATCTCTTGATTTCATTTATTATTTATGGTCCTATTTAAACCATATTATTTCATAATTAGCCAAATTGGCATCTTTTGGATATAATTGCAATAACTTTGTAATTATAGCCCAATCATATGATTTTATACTATTTTTTTGACCGGAAATTAAGCATTTGTATTTTTAAATACTAAGTAATCATTTTTAACAATTTTCTATGCATGAAATTCATTTGGTACGATTATCAACTATTTTTATAAATTGTTTATTCAATTTAATTGGGTATTTAACTAATAGCCTATTGCATTTCAATTCTAGCCTAATTCAAACCTTCCCCAAACTGAATTAAAACAGCCCAATACCTCAAGCCAAAACCTTAATCCTACATGACCCAATCCCTGGTCCAATCTGGACCGTTGATCAATTCTAATCAACGGTCCTGATCACCCCATACCATAATTAACCTAAAGACTACCCCCCCCCCAAACCCTCATTCACATCCTCTTATTTCCTCTCTTCACTCTGCCATTACTCTCTCTCATTCTCTCTCAAGCTCTCTGCACAATCATGGCTCCTATTCATCGGTCGTTGGCTCGCCGGTATCAATGGTGGTTCCACCACAAGCCCTAGCCTCCATGGCCCCTCACATGACGGATCGTTTCTACCTTGAGGCCCTCAAGGGAATTAGAAAACGGTTCACTCACCTCCCATGGTTTCTATGCCATTCTCAGGCTATCCATGGCTGTCCGAGTGAGATCTTTCTTTTTCTGGCTAGATCCATGGCTTCTAAGTCGGAATCTCTCCATATCTGGGTTATCTCTCTCTCAAACCCTAATATTATCTCTTTACTTCTTAGATCTGTAACAGATCTAAGAGTTTTCTGAGTTATCTTTACTATTTTCTTAAGAATCTCTCTGATATTTTCAAAAAACGTCTTTTTATCTTCAAACTAGGGTTTCTTAACCCCTTTTCAAAACGACTTTCCCTTTGGTTTTTTTTTGGTATTATTATATGATTCTTACTATGTTTAAATGGTTCTTTATGTTTTTCCCTTTTATCTGATTTATCATGTTGAAAACCTAACTATTTTGGTCTTAATCCTGGGTTATGAGAACTGTCCTTGCTTATTTGTTCGTTTAATTTGCTCGCATGTCCGTTATTCATGAATATGTTCTATGTTTCTATGATTTTTACCCTATTATGCTCACTAGGATTTCTGATTTTGCTTCTTCCGCCTATACTATGTTTATTCTGTTTATTAAAAGAGATTTGTGCTAATTCCTCCAATCAGTACTATTTTTTCTAGCTAAATTCCTGACTTTATATGATTTTTACTCGACTATGCTTATTAGGGTTTATGATTTTGTTCCTTCTAGCCTATACTGTGAATATTTCATTTACTTACATCAATTTTGTTAATTCCCCTTAATCACTACTACTCCTATTTGAATCCTTAATTTTCTGTAATTGATGCTCTTCACTAATCGCCTGTGATGATTTCCTTACTGATTTTTCAACCTCTAAGATATTTTCTTACCTTATTTTCGATCGACTATGTTGTCAATTGGTTATTAAGTACTTTCCTTAATTAGATTTTTTGAACCTAGCCTAATTACTTATTCGATACTTACTATGCCTAAAAGTATTTCCTTATGTGCTATGTTCCAGTCTTATGTGATCTCTTCCTTATTTGTCTTTACCATTGGTAAATTACTCCCTTAATTAAAGGAGACTTGGCTGATTTTTGATTCTTAATTGATTCTGTAGTTCTATAATTGCCAGAGAATTGATTCTTGCCTTATTGGCCTGACTTTCAAACTATTATATATACCCTCTTCTCTTTTCATTACACACACGAACACATTAAGCTCAAAAACTCTCTCTTATGCAAAAGAAAAACATTTTTCTGCTTACTTTTCTCTGGTTACTTGTTGCTGTTCTAAGTCAGTCGGCTGCAAGCCAAGGCTGATTACTCTACTCTCTTGTCCCTCACATTGTGTTTACTATCTTCTTTACTGGTATGTTCTGATTTCAATTCAAGTTTCAAAACAACATGTTTCTTTTCATCTTGTTCTAGCATGCTTGGTTCTATTGTTCAACTTGCAGTTAATATGTTTGCTTCATCATTTCATCAGTATGCTTCTAAATGTCTCCCCTCCCTTAGACTCATCATGTTTATAAAATGTTATCCCCCCTCCTAATATACCCCAATATGGCCTTTCCTTACTTATGTTTCTCTGATTTCTGGCATGAACCTCTCTGTGCAAAATAGTTGGTTAACCTTAAGTTATATAATTTTGTATTAAATCTGAAGTTCTCCAAATCCCACTACCCCTGATTGTGGTTGCTGAACCTGCCTTGGTCCTATGTTCCTTGGTTATGTGTGAACCTGTTTTGGGTGATGTGTTTGGACGTTTGTTTCTTACTCTACTCTCTTTTAAAAAATGTCCTATTGAACAACTCCCCTTGTTGTTTTACAAAACTATCTCAAACAAGTCTCTTTTTCAAACTGTTGTTCTGCTTAAATCATTTCAAAACTATGTCAAGCACTCTCACTCTATTCTTAGACCATTAAGTTCTGCCCCTTTTATGTGAGTCTTGCCTTGGGACCCTTGAGCTCCCTCTGAACTTGGACACATGAAAGTTGGCATCTCCACACTGCACTTACTTTGTCTTGGCTATGAAATCTGGGTGTGAGCACTGCTCGGGATCCCGTGAGGTCCTTAGGGAACTCTGACACACCCGGATATGAGAAAGGCTATGAAACAATCTTGGCATTTGAGGTTCGGGAAATCTAGGCCTTTTTTCAGGCTCTCTATAGTGTAACTTCTTATTTTCTTTTCTTATGTAATTCATTTCAATGTTGGTCTGTAATAATCTGTTGTAAACGAATATTGGGGTTGGCTTATGAAAAGGGAGGGTATAGGGGTGGGTATATATCGGGTAAAACCGATAACCCGAACCGTTAATTCTTTATTGGGTTATCGATATTGGGTTATTGGGTTACGGTTCGGTAATGGGTTAAATTTTTTTTATTGGGTTATCTGTTCGGGCTCGGTTTGCATTTTTGTTATTGGGTAAAAACCGATAACCCAATAAGAATGATATAATTTACTAATTTACCCTTAAGTATATACTAGGGTTATTTATTTTCCTAATTCCCTCTTCACTCTTCAGTCTTCAGTCGTTTGTCTCTCAGTTCTCATTCTTGTTTCCGTCGCAGCCCCCAAGAGTCAAGACGCAAGACTCACCACCAGTTCTCCGCCAGACATTAGTAGATACTGCACAGAAGTGGGAGCGTGCTTTTGTTAAGAAACAACAAAAGTTGGCAGTTTACACGTTCTGGCAGTTTAATTTCTTTGTTTTATATATTGCAAAATTTTTTAGTTGTTTTATCTTATCGGGTAAACCGATAACTGAACCGATAATGATATATAACCGATTAACCAATAACCGATAACCAATATCTTTTCGGTTTGGTTATCGGGTTATGATATTTGTAAACGGATAACCGATAGGCAAAACCGATAATGTTCAAAACTGAACCGAACCGACCGATGCCCACCCCTAGGAGGGTAGTTATATATGTTATCAACATCAATGGGTAGAAACCATGCCTTAGGTTTACATTTCCTATAAACGCATTAGAATCCATGTGTAAGACCAACACATTCAAAGCATGTCATCCATTAGATACCATGTTCTTTGGTTTATTGTTTCAGAATCTTATTTAACATCATTTTACCACTTAGAAATACTACTTTATGCTAAATAACAGCATCAACATAAAACTGTTGCTCCTGCACATCTTGAAATCATGTTGTAACTCTTTGCACATTTAGAAATCATGCATTAGGAATTTTGCATATCTTGAAATCATTCTGCATTTTCAAATGTGCATGGTAGATACCCTGTTTTAGGATAACGTTCACACTCGCTCAGTCACACCTCGCTAAAGTACTGATGCATGAAAAGGACATAAAACAGTCTCATGTTTGATTATCCTGTTCAAGTGAAACTGGTCACAATCCCTGCATGTCTTTGCAACATTTAGAACAGCATACTTTGTGTAATGTAACTTCTAAACTGTATTAATAATTTTAGTAACTGCTACATATTATTTTATGTCTAGGCAAGCCTTAGGTAATAAATGTTAAAATAAAACCAGAACCGTCTTTGTGATTAATGTTTAACTGTCAGCATGTTTAAATCTGTAGGCAAGTCTGATTAGGACTTCTTCTTTGAGTTATGTAATAAATCTGACTCTGCTGTTATCACTTAGATATCATGCTTAGGATATGAATTTAGACCTTAATTGTGTATGAGTCATGTTGTTTATGTGTACTGTGTGTGGAGGTATATATGAGCCTCTCATTTGTCTTCCATGCTCCCCTTAATTGAAGTCCTACTTGTTTATTATATGTTGCCTTAGTATTTTACTTTTAAAGTTGAGAATCTGCCTAGAACCCCCTTTTTATAGGATAGGAGTCCTAACTTCCTCAGGACTGATAGGAATGGACGGGTAACAGCATGCAATAGGGGTCGAGACCAACCCTCACTTTAATTAACTTCACGGGGCAGGAAAGGGTAGATATGGATATGATGATCGGTGCGTTAATACCATGTGTAGCCCCTCTTTGAGGAGTGTCATACCGGGTATTGCATTGATGTGATCTATTTTATAAACAAACCTAGGATACCCCTTTACATTCACAAATATGCTTAGATTGTAGTTCTTTTCAAAATCTTGCGTTTCATTAGTTGTTTTTTTAACACCTATGTATTTAAACTTAAATCCCCTACTATTTGAGCCATACTTGTTTATTTGCTAATTGTACAAATTCACAAAAATTGTTTGACCGGGAACCACACTAGTGGATCCTGAGGGGTGCCTAACACCTTCCCCTTAGGATAATTTCAAGACCTTATCCTGTCTCTGGTTACCAAACGTAGCTATAAACCCTATAGGTGCCCTAGCACAACTTAAATTGTTAGGTAGAGACTCTTCAAAATGCAAACCCTCTTTCCAAAAGGAGAGAGTTGTCCCAACCAAAATGTCATAAACCCAATTTCGCGAGAAAAAGGGGGCGCGACAGTATACGCTTGTATGCACAGTATACGCTTGTATTGCTTCTATTTGCAGGTAAGCCGGTGAGCAATGTCTATCCCAGCAGGAGCGATCCCGCTCTAGTTCCCTCAGCCATATCAAACCGAACCATTCCTGTAAATTGTTCACTCACCCAGCTCTAGTTGCTGCGTCCGTTCTTGAAATGGCTTCATCGGTATACTCCGTCGATAGACCCGGAACTACATATGGCCTAATTCCTGTGAAACCAGAGATATGTAGGCAGCTCAGAATCCAGGGTGCGGCCTAATCTCTCGAACTATTTCGCTCGATCAAAATTGGCCATTATTTCTTTACCCGAAAACTCTTTCATCCTTCCCGGGTAAAGATGGGCAGCTGTTGATACCAAATTTTTCCCCAAAATATTTTAAAATTGCATATATACCTGCAAAATCATGCATTAATAGGAATTTGTATTTTTCTATAATTTTTCTATATTTTTATTAATTTATCTAACATTTTATTCCCAATAAATAATTACAAAATGGCATTACAAATGATTTCAAAATCATATCTTGATTTTATTTATTATTTATGGTCCTATTTAAACCAAATTATTTTATAATTAGCCAAATTGACATCTTTTGGCTATAATTGCAATAACTTTGCAAATATAGCCCAATCATATGATTTTATACTATTTTTTGACCGGAAATTAAGCATTTGTATTTTAAACTAAGTAATCATTTTTTAAATATTTTCTATGCATGAGATTCATTTGGTACGATTATCAACTATTTTTATAAATTATTTTATTTAATTTAATTGGGTATTTAACTAATAGCCTATTTCATTTCAATTCTAGCCTAAATCAAACCAGCCCAAACCCAATTAAAACAGCCTAATACCCCAGGCCCAAACCTAAATCCTACCCAACCCAATCCCTGGTCCAATCTTGACCATTGATCAATTCTAATCAACAGTCCGGATCCCCCAAACCATAATTAACCTAAAGACAACCCCCCAAACCCTCATTCCCATCCTCTTATTTCCTTTTTTCACTATGCCGTTATACTCTCTCATTTTCTCTCAAGCTCTCTGCACAACCATGGCTCCTATTCGCCGGTCGTTGGCTTGCCGGTATCAATGGTTGTTTCACCACCACCCCTAGTCTCCATGGCCCCTCACATGACGGATCCTTGCTACCTTGAGGACCTCAAGGGAACCAGAAGATGGTTCACTCACCTCCCATGATTTCTACGCCATTCTTAGGTCGTCCATGGTTGTTCGAGTAAGATCTTTCTTTTTCCAGCTAGATCCATGGCTTCTAAGCCGAAATCTCTCCATACCTGGGTTATCTCTCTCTCAAACCCTAATTTTATCTCTTGACTTCTTAGATCTGTAACAGATCTAAGAGTTTTCTGAGTTATCTTTACTGTTTTCTTAGGAATCTCTCCGATTTTTTCAAAAAACATCTTTTCATCTTCAAACTATGGTTTCTTAACCCCTTTTCAAAACCGTCTTCCCATTGGTTTTTTTGGTATTATTCTATAATTCTTACTATGTTTAAATAGTTCTTTAAGTTTTTCCCTTTTATCTGATTTATCATGTTGAAAACCTAACTATTTTGGTCTTAATCCTGGGTTCTGAGAACTGTCCTTGCTTATTTGTTCGTTTAATTTGCTCGCATGTCTGTTATTCATGAATATGTTCTATGTTTCTATGATTTTTACCCTATTATGCTCACTAAGGTTTCTGATTTTTCTTCTTCCACCTATACTATGTTTATTCTGTTTATTAAAAGAGATTTGTGTTAATTCCTCTAGTCAGTACTATTTTTCTATTTGAATTCCTGACTTTATATGATTTTTACTCGACTATGCTTATTAGGGTTTATGATTTTGTTGCTTCTTGCTTATATTGTGAATATTTCATTTACTTACAGCAATTTGTAATAATTCCCCTTAATCATTACTACTCCTATTTGAATCCCTAATTTTCTGTAATTGATGCTCTTTACTAATCGCCTGTGATGATTTCCTTACAGATTTTCAACCTCTATGATATTTTCTTGCCTTATTTTTGGTCGACTATGCTATCAATTGGTTCTTAAGTACTTTTCTTAATTAAATTTTCTGAACCTAGCCTAATTACTTATTCTATACTTACTATGCATCAAAATATTTCCTTATGTGCTATGTTCTAGTCTTATGTAATCTCTTCATTATTTGTCTTTACCGTTGGTAAATTGATCCCTTAATTAAAGGAGACTTGGCTGATTTTCGATTCTTAATTGATTCTGTAGTTCTATAATTGCTGGACAATTGATTCTTACCTTATTGGCATGACTTTCAAACTATTATATATACCCTCTTCTCTTTTCATTACACACACGAACACATTAAGTTCAAAAACACACTCTCACTCAAAAGAGAAATATTCTTTTGCTCTCTTTTTTCTGGTTACTTGCTATTGTTCTAAATCAGCCGGCTGTAAGCCAAGGCTGATTACTCTACTCTCTTGCCCCTCACTTTGTGTTTACTATCTTCTTTACTGGTATGTTCTGATTTCAATTCATGTTTCAAAACAACATGTTTCTTTTCATCTTGTTCTGGCATGCTTGGTTCTGTTGTTCAACTTGCAGTTAATATGCTTTCTTCATTACTTCATCAGCATGCTTCTGAATGTCTCCCCTCATTTAGACTCATCATGTTTATAAAATGTTATACCCCCTCCTAATATACCCCAATGTGGCCTTTACTTACTTATGTTTCTCTGATTTATGGCATGAACCTGTCTGTGCAAAATTGTTGGCTATCTTTAAGTTACATGATTCTGTGTTAAATCTGAAGTTCTCCAACCCCTTAGCATATTGCTGATTCTTTACTTAAGTGCTCCTGCAACTGTGTGTTTGCTTATGTGTCCCCAAATCCCACTACTCTTGCGTGTGGTTGCAGAACCTGCCTTGGTCCTATATTCCTTGGTTATGTGTGAACCTATTTTGGGTACTGTGTTTGGACTGTTGTTTGTTACTCTACTCTCTTTTCAAAACTGTCCTATTGAACAACTCCGCCTGTTGTTTTACAACACTGTCTCAAACAAGTCTCTTTTTCAAACTGTTGTCCTGCTTCAATCTTTTCAAAACAATGTCAAGCACTCTCACTCTACTCTTAGACCATTAAGTTCTTGCCCATTTTGTGTGATCCTTGCTTGGGAACCTTGAGCTCCCTCTCAAGTTGGACACATGAAAGCTGGTCTCCCCACTTACTCTGTCTTGGCTATGAAATCTGGATGTGAGCACTGCCCGGGATCTCTTAAGGTCCTTAGGAAACTCTGACACACCCGGATATGAGAAAGGCTATGAAACAATCCTGGCATTTGAGGTTCTGCAAATCTGGGCCTGTTTTCAAGATCTCTATAGTGTAACTTCTTATTGTCTTTTCTTATGTAATTCATTTCAATGTTGGTCTGTAATAATATACTGTAAACGAATATTGGGGTTGGCTAGTGAAAAAAGGAGAGTAGTTATATATGTTATCAACATCAATGGGTAGAAACCATGCCTTAGGTTTACATTTCCTATATGCGCATTAGAATCCATGTGTAAGACCAACACATTCAAAGCATGTCATGCATTGGATACCATGTTCATAGATTTAATGTTTCAACATCTTATTTAACATCATTTTACCACTTAGAAATCCTGCTTTAGGCTAAATAACAGCATCAACATAAAACTGTTGCTCTTGCACATCTTGAAATCATGTTGTAACTCCTTGCACATTTAGAAATCATGCTTTAGGAATTCTGCATATCCTGAAATCATTCTGCATTTTCATATATGCATGTTAGATACCCTGTTTTAGGATCTCGTTCACACTCGCTCAGTCACACCTAGCTAAACTACTGATGCATTAAAAGGACATAAAGCAGTCTCATGTTTGATTATCCTGTTCAAGTGAAACTGGTCACAATCCCTGCATGTCTTTGCAACATTTAGAACAACATGCTTTAGGTAAAGTAACTGCTAAATTGTTTTAATAATTCTGGTAACTACTTCATATTATTTTACGCCTAGGCAAGCCTTAGGTAATAAACTTTAAAATAAAACTAGAACCATCTTTGTGATTAATGTTTAACTGTCAGCATGCTTAAATCAGTAGGCAATTCTGATTAGGACTTCTTCTCTGAGTTATGTATTAAATCTGACACTGCTGTTATCACTTAGATACCATGCTTAGGATAAAAAATTTAGACCTTAATTTTGTATGAGTCATGTTGTTTATATGTACTGGGTGTGGAGGTATATCTGAGCCTGTCATTTGTCTTCCATGCTCCCTTTAATTAAAGTCCTACTTGTTTATTATATGTCGCCTTAGTATTTTACCTTTAAACTTGAGGGTCTGTCTAGAACCCCCTTTTTATAAGATAAGAGTCCTAAATTCCTCCGGGACTGATAGGAATGGACGGGTAACAACATGCAATATGGGTCGAGACCAACCCTCGCTTTAATTACTTTCACGGGGGATGGGGGAGGATAAATATGGATATGATCGGTGCGTTAATACCACGTGTAGACCCTCTTTGAAGAGTGTCATACCGGGTTTTGCATTGATGTGATCCATATTATAAACAAACCTAGGATACCCTTTTATATTCACAAATATGCTTAGATTGTAATTCTTTTCAAAATCTTGCGCTTCATTAGTTGTTTTTTTAACACCTGTGTGTTTAAACGTAAATCCCCTACTATTTGAGCCATACTTGTTTATTTGCTAATTGTACAAATTCACAAAAACTGTGTGGCCGAGAACAACACTAGTGGATCCTAAGGGGTGCCTAACACCTTCCCCTTAGGATAATTTCAAGCCCTTACCATCTCTCTAGTTACCAAACGTAGTTATAAACCCTATAGGTGCCTTAACGCACCTTAAATCGTTAGGTGACGACTCTTCAAAATGCAAACCCTCTTTCCAAAAGGAGAGAGTTGTCCCAACCAAAATGTCATAAACACGATTTTACGAGAAAAAGGGGGCGCGACAAGCCCTTGAAAAACCTAAAGAGATATAAACGTCCGAAGGCATAAAAAACAAATTGGTCTCAATCGACATAGGACCCTAAAAAACCCAATGGGTAAAACATACATGCTAAGGCATAAAGAAATTTATTACTATGTCTTTTAAGACAAAAAGGGAGAATAATAGCCATCATTTAGAGGCCATAGTTGCCCTATCTAAAAAGACTCTAAGGTCCAAAACACTTAGGGTTCAAGATCTTGCTCTCACCCAATCCGAACCCAAGGGTTCGAGTATCCCGATCCCAAACATACAATAACTTGATTATGGCTCGTGGACTCTCCGTTATCTAGCACATTGCCTTAAGGGTCTATGCCCCAGTGTTCGAACCTTATTCGAACTCGATCACAACAACTTCAAGGAAGCCATCCGAGACAAAGTCTCAAACACGCCATTCAAAGAATAAAACTATGTAAAAAATTTCCAAGCAAGAAACATGTTTAGAAAAGCTGAGAAGGCATTAAAGAAAAATTTTAGTTTTTATTTTAAAAAAGATATGTACGAGAGACCGACAATAGGTCTTACAAAAAGAAAAAGAAACATACAAAAAAAATCCAAACTATGCCTGGGGCAGGTTTCTCCCTCGGGAGCAGCTTCCTCTTGGGGACCTCAGCATTATCAGACCCGCCTTGGCTGCCTTCATCATCATCGTCGGAGTAGGAGGACACAAGAAATCTAGCATCAACTTCGAGCGCCTTTTGCTCGAGCTATCTCTTCAGTGAGGTCGTATCCTTCAGCGTGGATTTTCTCGAGGGTCTCCCTCTGGGATTGGCACTTGGCCAAATCATTACTCTGTCACTCTCGGTCGGAGGCTTCCCTTAGTTGCGTTTGTGCAGCCTCATCATCCTTTAAGTATATGGCAATGATTTTGTCAGTCCTGACCTTTGTCTTATCGACCTGAGCCCTGGCCTTAGCAAGCTTGACCTCGAGCTCGTCAATCCTTTTGGCCAGGGTAGAACTTTTTTCTTTAGCACCCAAGAGTTAATCCTCAGCAGATGCCAGTTTAGCTAAATCATCCTCCTTCTCTGCAGTAAGACGGTCCATATTCTCTTTCCACCGATTGCAATCGGCCTTGAATTTATCGACCTCCTATGAAGCAGCTCGATCATATCTAGCTTTTGCTAAAGCTGAGACATTGAAGTATTAGCCTCCACAGTTGGGTCGAGTAGACCTAACCCTTTCAAAATAACAGTTACCTGCTTGTCTAGCTCAGCCCTATCCTTACGAGCCTTGGCCAAATCTATCTGGAAGTCCCTGAGCTCCTCATCCTTTTGATTGCAAAGGAGCTTCAAAACGTTCCTTTCATCCGATGTCTTCTAGAGATCGGCCTCGCATTGGCTCAGATCATCCCTAAACTTGGTGAAAGCCTACACAAAAAAAAGGAAATCAGTTTGGGTAAAGAGAGAAGAAGAAAAAGAAAATCGCAATGATAAAGATTAATGCTCACTTGGGAGAAAAGACGTTAAGCCTCTTCAAAGAGGGTAGATGCGTCATTCATATCATCGGCATCATCAACCCCGGTAAAGAAATCCCGTAAGGGAGCATTTTCACTGGGGCCTCCACCTAATTCAGGTGTCTGCATAACCCGAGCTTCCCTTATGGCTTCTTCAGAATAAGCTGGTGGAGAGGGAAAGTGACCCATTTTCATGGCCTCGAGCGAATCACTCGGGGTGTTCTGTTAAGTACTGGGGATTTCGAAACCTGCCCCCTTTGCTGTGCTTGTTGATAGTCGAGGAACAATCTCGACCTTGGGCGATTCAAGGGCCTTGCCCTCATCTTTCTTTGGAGCCTCTCCATCACGAGGTAGAATTTTTAGCTCGGAAGGGCTTGGCAACTTCAACCAATTTGCTGGTTCAAACCACTAGCGGCGAGTCTTTGCCCTCGTCTTCTTCTTCATCATCCAGCTGGTGGACTGAGTCTATATCCACAAGAATGAGTTTCATCCTGCGTCTTCGAGCTGGAGCCCTTTTGTCTTGGGGGTCTTTAGGCCTCGAGACCCTTTTCCTATTATTATTATCTTTCCTCAATTTCAGAATCGGGGACTCAGTTCCTTCCCTGGGGGGGGCGCCTCATTTCAGAGACATCTCTGATGCCTGCACAAAGGAGAATTGGATATGAGTAAGGAAACATCTCTGATAAAGAGGAAAATATCAAAAGCTTACAAGACGATCTTACCATGATGTTTGGCTTCCAATCTTCCCTTCACCAAGTCATGCCAACGCCATTCGTTATACGGGGAGGTAGCGGCTAGATTTCGGACCTAGTCTTCGAGGTCGATCACTACACGGGGAATCCAAGCGGCAACTGCAAAAAAGATGAAGGCATCACGCAATTCAAAAATGGAATATGAAAGGGATACCAAACTTCACTTACGATGGGGGTTCCATTTCTTCGCGAACGACATTTTCTCTTCTAGAATGATATCGCAGGTCCTCACTTGAATGAGCCAGCTCATCCAACCCCGACCTTTGTCCTCATCATTGCTGGCAAAGAAGGCCTTGGTCGACCGGCGTTGGAGCTAGATCAACCCTGTTAAAGGCTGAGGTTTATAAAATTGGATAAGATAGTTAAGGGAGAACTCTAGCCCCTCGGCCTTACTGGAGAAGTAATGGAGCATGATTACTATGTGCCAGAAAGAGGGGTAGATCTGCCGAGGGTGACCTGGTACTTTTTGCAGAAGTCGATGATGATTGGGTCGATGGGACCCAATGTGAAGGGGAAAGTATAGACACTCAGGGACCCCTCCAGATGTGTGATACTCTCCTTGGGGGCGGGGATCTGTACCACGACCTCGTCCCCCTAGCCACAGTCTTTCTTCATGGCCTCGAGGTGTTTCTCCATTATCGAGCATATATATCTCGATACATGCTCGCACCGGCCAGGATTCGCAGTGGGATTCTCGACTTTGAAGTCATTCTTTGTGACACGGGGGATGGGGACAATCTCGTGAAGAGCCGGCACATTGTCGCCGGTAGGCCGGGAAGAAGAAGAGGTAGCCTTCTCTTTTTGAGGTAGTGAGAGAGAGAGAGATGAAGAGGGGGAAAGATCAGGGAAGTGAAAAATGTAAGTAAAGTTTTTAATTCGAATAAGAAGCCTTGTATTTATAGCCAACCGGCGATGGTTCGACGGTGCTAGTTGTCGACCGCCACTGGAAAGCATTTAATGTTTTAGGGAAGCGAACCGACGGGATGTTTCGGTCACTTCGAGCGCTTACGTCACGAGGATGTCATTATCATCAAGCCCTCTGGAAAATCGAAGCTCAAATAGTTTCTTATCATCTTATTCTAGGAACTGCGAGGATTATCTGTATACGATCGAAATCAGGTATGCCCGATGTCGTAGGCCCGGGGAGCTGTTTCGCGAAAAAGCTCAAAACGGACCTTGTTCGAGCCCGATGGAAGAGTATAGAACTTGAAGACCGAAGTTCTCGATGAAGACCAAGTACGAGTATGACCAACCTCAAGATAACACCATTACGATTTAGTAACAGAAAGAGCGAGATTCCCGCAATGGCCTGAATATCCCTGTGTAAATTCCGGAACGGATTTGTACTTGGCGGTTAGAAAACTGTCTAATAAGATTCCCTACTATAATTAGAAGTGTACCTTATTTGGGACACTCCTACTATATAAAGGGGACACCATTCATTTGTTACACACGATTTAGTGACAATGGAATATACATTTTTCACTTTCTTGCTTACTATTCATCAAAGTTGCCATATAATTTTCTTCTTCTTACTAACCTACCTCGAGGCCACCATAACTCGAGGTAAAGACTTGGTTTACACACTGGTTTGACTTGCTTTACTTCTTTAATTTATATATTTAATTTCTTGTTTATTAATTGGTATTTGATTAAATCACATATTTTTAAAATCACAATATATGTTTAATTGTTATTCGAATTTTAGGGTAAACAAATAAAAAATTGAATGGTTTCGGTAAGTCCAATAGAAGAGTAGAGTTAATTAAGTTGAGACTCATATTTTATATCACATATGTTTAATCGTAATTTGTAATATTCACAAGTCTTAACACTAGAATATTTGTGCGGGCCCGTGCGTGTTGTCTTACTTCGTTTCCGGAAAAAGAATATATATCTTGTTTGACATTTATTTCAGGATTGTGATTTTTCAGTAAAACTTTTTTCAGGATACGTGGTACAAGATATCAATGCATTACGGCCTCAATATTATTGACATTGAAGCTCGATTGCAATAACCATAATTGCCTAGAAGTTCTAAATCTGTTGCATGTTGGGTGAATGATTGTGGTTGGCTATTTCCAGCTTCTCATTTGGTTGAATTGCTTTAAAGGAATCTGTGTAAACTTCACACATTTGTAAAACTAGATATTTTTGTGAAGCAAGAAGCAACTCCAGTACAATAAATAGCATAGTTGATAGGCAATAATCAACTGCGTACTAGAAAGATGTGCATTATTCTACAAGAACAACAAGGGGTATAATACGTGAATCATAATTCACACTAATCATTTTTCTACTTGATTAGTGTGTACAAATACAGATATTAAGAAGGTTATAACTTTTCTATAAGTAGTTTGTTAGTCATTGAACCAATAAAGAGAAACTTGAATTACTTATATCGAGCCCATAAAATTCACGTTGGGTCCTTAAGAATTTACTCCGTCATAGTATCGGAAGTATAAGATTATTTCATCCCTAATAGAATTAATTTGCCTTGTTGGAGTAACGCTACTACAAACTCCAGCAAACTTCAAACTTAAAAACATAAATAAAATTAGACAATGCAGAACATATTTAATTTTAGTTATAAGCAAAAGTTCTCGAAAATTCGGTCTATGAAGTTTGAGGCAAGACCTGTGTATTTATAGGCTACCAGGGGTGAGATGATAGGTGCAAAGCTGTCGTGACCTGAAACCAACCCGTCCTGATAGCACCTATCATAGTACTAGGCAATCCGTATACTCAACAATTCCAACACTTTTAATCTTTGAAAGATACTAAAATAATTTAATTAAAGGAAAATATCTTAAAAACAGAATACGAAATCATAACTCAATACATAATCTCTCCCAAAATAGGGGTGTCGCTGAGTACATGAGCAACTACATAAAGACATAGTCTGGTACACTGTCTAGAATGTAAAGACTGAATAATAAATTAAAGATAAGGGAGGAGAGTCAAAGTCTGCGAACACCAAGCAGCTACCTCGATGATCTCCGAAGGTCCGTACTCTGCAGTTCAACAACTATCGTGACCGGAAGCACCTGGATCTGCATGCGAGGTGTAGGGGGTAGCGTGAGTACAACCAACTCAATAAGTAATAAATCTAACCTCCGGACTGAAAGTAGTGACAAGTCTAATTATTACTGTCCACTTCCAACATCTAACAATACATAAATTTACAGAAATTATGACAGTGATATCTCAAAAATTCATAGTCTACTAGTGAAGGAACAACAATCTAGACATGCTTTCAATAAGAACTTAGACATGCTTTCATATTTTACAACAAAACTTAACACATAACATGTCTGATCCAATCGGAATGCAAATAAACTAGGGCAGATCTAGCCCATATGCAAATAAACCAGGGAAGATCCAACCCAAATGTAAATAACTACTAGCATTGCGCCCACTATGGATGTGCACACTCAGGATGGGCTGATCCAACCCAAGCGCTATAATAATCCAAATCATGGCATAAATTGATAAATCTACTGCGGCATGTAGCCCGATCCCATAAATACCACTCACAATAGGCCCTCGGCCTCACTCAGTTAATAATATCTCTAGTCTCTCCGGCTCAACAGAATCATGATATCAGTCCAAATATGATGTATCAAGTAAAGAAAATAGAGACTGAGATGTATTATGTAAGTAATAACAGTGATTGGTTACAAATTGACAGGTTATGCAATTAGTTCAACGGCAAAGAATGACCACTAGGTCACTATTGTACCAAAACATAGCCTAAATAGGGTTTCTAAGATGACTGACAGCTCAATAGCTCTAACACATGGTAACATATGGGTAACAACAAGATTTATCAATTATTCAGTTCCATGAAATCGACAAAGTCACAATTCTAACACTGTACGCCTACATGCCCATCACCTAGCACATGTGCCACCTCAACACCAATCACATAACACAAAATTTGGAGTTTCATATCCTCGAGATCAATTTTAGAAGTGTTACTTACCTAAAACTGTGCAAATCCCTACTTCGGTAAGCCTCTGCCTCGCGAGACGGCCTCCAAATGCCTCAAATCTAGCCACAAACAGTTCGATACAATCAGTATGTTCCAAAGGAATCAACTCCATAATAAAATACTAAATTCTTAATCAAAATTTAAAAAGTCAACCAAAAAGTCGGCCCCATGCCGACGTCTCGGAATCTGTTAAAAGTCAAAATCTTAACATCCATTCAACCATGAGTCCACTACGACCATAATTACTCAAATCCGACACCAAAATCTCAATCAAATCTTCAAAATTTAGCCTAACAACTTTCCTCCATTTTTCTCCAATTTCCACCCCAAATTACTAATTAAATGATGAAATTAAAGACATATACATGGAATTTAATGAAAGCTTAGTAACGATCACTTACCTCAATAACCCACTTGAAAGTCTCTCCAAGAGTCGCCTCCCACCGAGCTCCCAAATCAAATTGTGAAAATGAACTTAAACCCTCATTTTGAAATATTTAAATTTCTACCCAGGCGCCCTTCAATGCGATCGTGGAAAACCTTCGCGATCTCAAAGCACAAAAAAATGCTGCCCTACGAATTAACCTTACGCAAACAAGGAGACCTCCACACGATCGCGATGCCCTGGCCCTCAAAGTTACGCGCTCACACAACCACCCACACGTTCACATAGAGTAACGTGTGTGCCCCAACTCCTACCTCATATCCTCTTCATGAACGCGGCTATGCCCACGCGTTTGAGATGCTCTACCTGGTCAACCTACGCGATCGCGTACCCTATTTCGCAAAAGCATTGAGAAAAATCTAAGCTGACCTAAACAAGCTTCTGCGATCACGTACCTACTCACACGATCGCATAGAATGAAACCAGAACAAGATACCGGAAATTCTTTAGCAGTATTCCAAGTCCAAAATTGATCCTTTAACCATCCGAAATTCACCCAAGGCCACTTGGACCTCAACCAAACATACGAACAAGTCCCAAAACGTCATACAGACTTAGTCGAGCCCTGAAATCACATCAAACAATGCTAAAACTACAAATCACGAATCAATTCAAGCCTAAAGAACTTTTGTACTTCCAACTTATACATTCGATGCTGAAACCTATCAAATCACATCTGATTGACCCACAAATTTGTACACATGTCACAAATGACATAACCGACCTATTCTAACTCTCGGAACCCCAATCTGATCTTGCTAACTACAAAGTCCACTCTCGGTCAAACTTTCAAATTTCTAACTTTTGCCATTTCAAGCCTTATTCTACTACGGGCCTCCAAATCACAATACAAACACACTGCTAAGTCCAAAATCACCCAATAGAGCTAGCAGAACCATCAAAACTCCATTCCGAAGTCGTTTACACACAAGTCAACATCTGGTCAACCTTTTCAACTTAAGCTTCTAACCTTGAGACTATATATCTCAACTCACTCCGAAACCTCTCTGAACCTGAACCAACTACTCCGGTAAGTCACATAATAACTGTAAAGCATAAAATGAGCAGTAAATAGGGGAACGAGGCTACGACTTTCAAAACGAATGGCCAGGTCATTACACTTTCAAGTGTCTGTTCGCGAATAACCATGTCTCTTAGGAAAAAAGGATGGAAAATTTAGGGTGTGTTTGGTATGAAAGAAAATATTTTTCGAAAAATGTTTACCAATTTTTCCATGTTTTGTTGGCTTAAATATTTTGGAAAATATTTTCCTCATGAACTCATTTTCCTTTAATTGGGGAAAAATATTTTCTCTATCAAGAGAAGGGAAAAAATTTCCCAAAACTCCTTTCCAATCATCCCTCATTCCCCATCCCCTTAAACCCCTACCAACCCACCCCCAAACCACACCCCATCAAAACTCCACTCACCCTAACCTGTAACGACCCGACCGGTTGTTTTGAGAATTAGCATTTTGTTCGATAGCTTAAGCTCTTGATCATCTTTGTATTATTTATTATGACTAGCGTGTATGGTCGAGTTCGGATTTCGGATGATTCGGCATCAATTTGGAAGAAGAATTCTTATTTTAGAAGCTTAAACGGTAAGAGTTGATCGGAGTTTGACTTTTGTATAGACGACTCTGAAATGGAATTTTAAAGATTCGAATAGCTTCGTATGGTGATTTTTGAATTTGGCATACATCCGGATTTTAATTTAGAGGGCCGCGGGATAATTTGAAGCATTTTGGTAAAAATTAGAAAGTTGAAGTTTTGGAAGATTAAGAAATTTGATCGGGAGTTAAATTTGTTGACATGAGGCTCGGATTTGGCGCGAGTTGTAGAAGTTTAAAGTTCATAAGTTCATTAACTTTGATTTGAGGTGCGATTCATAGTTTTGATGTTGTTTGATGTGATTTGAGGGCTCGATCAGGTTCGAATTATGTTTTGGGACTTATTGGTATGATCGGATGTGGTCCCGAGGTGCTCGAGTGAGTTTCGAATAGAATTGGGTTGTGTTGCGCTCGTTTTTTATGTTTCGACTTCATTGTTTCAAGCATAATGGTACCATATTAATAAAATAAACTCTAATTTCTGTTTTTAATGAAGCATTAGATATGTATTGTAATTACGGAGTCATAGCAAAAAGAATCATCGAATTCGGACATCGTATGAGGAAGTTATGTTCATTTTAGTGTCAAAGAAGAGAGCCGGTGTTTCGCAGGTGCGAAGTTGGGACCGCATTTGCAACCCTAAAGATGCAGAAATTGGTCCACAAAAGTGGAAATTATAGCTGGAAATGCGCAGGTGTGGATGTTTTTTCGCAAAAGCGAACATCCCTGAGTATAAAAAAACCAGACTGCGTTATTTTGGTATTTTGAGCATATCTTGTGTTTTAGAGCTCCGATTGAGTTGATTTTCGCGACGTTCTTTTTTTATTTTCATGGGGGTCAGAATATCCTTATTATTTTTGTATTTTAATATGATTACAGAAGTTCATTTTTGAATTAATCAATGTTTAATTGGAGTATTGGTGGTTTTTAGCAAAAATATTTCTAAAGAGAAAAATTGGGTCTTGAACATCGATTCCAAGTCGGAATTGATTGAAATTAGTATGGTTGGAATCGTAATTGAATAGGTTTTCGGATTTAGTAAATATTGTCGAGTTCCGAGGTGCGGGCGTGAGGGTCGACTTTTGGCTTGATTTTTAGTTTTTGATAAAGATTGTAGCTATATTTTCGGGAATAGTTTCTTATGAGTTTTATTTATACTTTGAAGTTACTTTTGCTAGATTTGAGCCACCCGAGGGTTTTTTCACTCGAGAAGTTCATTTTAGTGTAGCAATCAAGCTTCTTTGAAGTAAGTATCTTCCCTAACTTTGTGTGGGGGAACTACCCCTTAGGATTTGAGTCTTTGGTGCTAATTGTGTCATGCAAAGCCGTGTATGCAAGGTGACGATTACGTGCTCGAGATATGAAGTTTTTTTATTATGTTAAATTCCCCATTCACTAAATCCACCTTATGTGTTTTAATTGGAATTAATTGTTCCATGTTGTGCTCTTATTATCGATTAAACTCTTATATCCTTAAATGAAGTTGTTACTTCTTTTATTGCTATGCTATCCTTTTCGTAATTGCTTATCCTTAACAGAGTTTGTTAATTCTCTTCCGTAATTGCTCAACCCTAATTGAAGATTTGTGATCCCTTATCATTGTTGACTTCCTTTAATTAGAGTCGTTGATTCACGTTATCCCTCCTATCATTGAATTTGTACTTATGTGGTATCTTTGCTACAAAATATATCTTCCTTGTTCAGTTATTGCTTTGTTTTACCATTATTTCCTATTGTACCTTTCCTTGTGAGTTTGCTCTTCTATATCACTGTGTTCTAGAGTTCCCGAGTTGATTACCTGTCGTATTCTTGTGCTTTTGTTGTTGTTGCATATCTACTTTTAGGACTATAAGGTAGTACCTCGGGAGCTCCCTTGTTGCTTATTTACATTTGGGACTAAGAGGCGCTACCTTAGGAGCTCCTCTGTTACATATTTACTTTTGGGACTACGAGGCGGTATCTCGGGAGCGCCCTTGTTGTTTACCTCTTTCTGCCATGCGATTGTTATTGTGTTGTACGAGGTTTCTACCGTGCTATTATTACTCGTTATATATGCACATATAGCGTGACATGGCAACCTATGTATGTGGGTTTGCGCATGTGGCGAGACAAAATGGGAATGTTATTATGCACATGCAGCGAGACAAAATGGGCATGTACTTTATTATAGCGCACGTGGCGCGACAAGGTGGGATATGTTGGAAAATGATTTGTGGTGACTTGTGATGGCCTGGGGGCATTGTTATTGTTGTTATTTGCGTAGTATTGTGCCTACCGTGGGTGATTTATATCGTGTACATTTCGTGGTGATCGTTTCTTATGTGCCATTCATTACTTGTTGACTTGAATTATGGTAGAACACTTGCACAAGCATACATGTAAATAAATCACCCATATCGGTTAAGAAGATGAATCCTGATGTTATTGACCATTGACATGTACTCCATGTACTTGCCTTCTATGTGAGAGTTATCTTGTTGGCACGTGAGTTATCCGTGCAGTCATGAGAGTAGTCCATGCATATATTAAATATTGTCACTCTCTTGGCACGTGAGTCATCCGAACGGCTATGAATTTGTAATGTCGGCACAAGAGGGCAAACAATTAAGGTTTAAGAATTGGGACCCATGATTTGTGGTTATGATGTTTGGTACATCGTGGAAATTCCTAAACAGATCTGGTGTAAAAGTTGTTGTTCTTGTTGAGTTGTTACTTGTTTTCCTTTATTTAGTCTCATCAGACTTAGATTGTATCCAGCTTACTCTACAAGATTGTATCCAGCTTACTCTACAATATTTCTATATGTTTGCTTCTTGTTGCTAACCGTTGTTTCTAGAGTTTCATTGAGAGTATTATTTTGTATACCTTACTATGCTTAGCTTTATATTAACATTGTTTCCACGTTAGTTCACCTTCATACTTGTTCAGGTTGTTTAGTCCAATAGGTGTCCTGAGTGTCCCTCGTCACTACTCCACCGAGGTTAGTCTTAATACTTACTGGGTACCGCTGTGGTGTACATATGCTACACTTTTTTGCACATTTTCGTACAGATCCATATATTTTGGAGTTGGTTGATCAATAGCTAGTTGTTCAGGTTTTGCTGTAGAGACTCAAGGTAAACCTAACGTCATGTTCGCAAGTTTCAAAGTCACCTTATGATATTGTACTTGTACAGTTTTATTTTTATTCCGATGTATTTGGGCATTTTATAGCAAACTCAGTAGAGCTTATGACTTGTACTACTAGTTTTGGGATTGTTGGCCTGTATGGGAATTTCCATATCAAAATTCATTGTTGTTGGTTAAATTTTGCTATTAATTCATTAAGTATTAGGCTTACCTAGTCTTGGAGACTAGGTGTCATCACAATATCCTACGGAGGGAAATTGGGGTCGTGACAAGTTGGTACCAGAGCTCTAGGTTAGTAGTTGCTACGAGTATAAGCGAGTTTAGTAGAGTCTTGAGGATTAGTACAAAGACATCTGTACTTATCTTCGAGAGGCTACATAACTATTAGGACAATTTCTCTTCTTTCATTCCTATCGTGCAAGTTTATTGACCTCAGAGTTTGATCCTTTGTCATTCTATACTCTTACAGATGGTAAGGACACGAGCTGTAGTTACTGATGACGCTGCCTCTAGAGCCGGTATTGTTAGAGATAGAGGCAGAGACAGAGGCAGGGGCCAAGGAGGAGCATGTGCTACATCTAGAGCACCTGTTAGAGCAGTCATTGAGGTGTCGCGAATAGCTCCTATTGGGGGACATGCACTGGAGGGAACTATTGTTGCCGGACTTAAGTAGACCTTAGCAGAATTCCTGAGCATGTTTGGTACATTGGCTTGGGGGGGTTGATTCCGGTTTCACCAACTACTTCACAGACCAGGGAGTAGCTTAAACTCCCGCCGCCAGCACCTTAGAGAAGTGGGATCACATTGGTCATGTTTCATGTGTGGTTCCGGCACAACCAGTTGTTCCAGTTCAGCTCATGATTGAGCAGCAACATCTGAGGAAGAACATCTTAGACTTGCAAGGTTAAAGAAGTATGACCCTCCTACTTTCAGTGGTTTCGCTTTAGAGAGTGCATAAGTCTTTCTAGAGGAGTGTCACCGCATTCTCTACACTACAGGTAATGCGAAGACTAGTAGGGTTGCTTTTACTACATTCTAGCTTAAGGGAGCGACATATCAGTGGTGGTGAGTGTATGATTGGGTAGTCTGGCCGATGCAGCTTCACTTTCATGGACTTAGTTTTCTGAGATGTTCCTGAGAGAGTTTGTTCCTCAGTACCTTTAGGATTCACGGTGCACTAAGTTTGAGCAACTGCACCAAGGCATTATGCCAGTGTCAGAGTATACCATTAGATTCAATGATTTGGCCATATATGCACCTGTTTGTTCGCTACAAGTAGATAGTTAGTCTATTGATTCATTGAGGAGCTTAGATATGATATTCGGTTGATCATGGCTCAAAAGTTAGAGTCAGATGTTTTATTTTAGTAGGTGGTAGAGATCGCTCGCCTATTAGAGGTCATGCGGAACTAGGATAGAGAGGACGGGAAGAGCTAGAAGAGAGAGAGAGAGAGGGTAGGCGAGGTCACGAGAGAGAGGACATGGAATCTAAGAAGCCTCGCAGACCAGAGAGTTCTACTGGTCCTTATTTTTAGGCAGGGTACAGCGTGGTAGAGGTTTTGTGGGTCAGCCAGTTCGGTTTGCACTTCAGGTTTCACACAATGTTTCAAGTACCCATGGGTCTCAGAGTACCCGTACCACACAGTTTCCATAGCAACATCAGCAGAGAGGTTTCTTTGAGTGTGGAGATGTTAAACGCATGGTGAGAGATTGTCCCAGACTTTGGACAAACGTGTGATAGCGAGTATTCGTGCTATGAGTTTGGTTTCGACTGTCCTATTAAAGCCACAGCACCTCTAGCTTGGGGTATAGGTCAGGCGAGTAGAGGGCGCCTAAGAGGGGGAGTCACGGCCCTTGATATGCTTTCTAAAGCAGCTATGAGGCCACTGTACATGCTAGTGTCGTACATGAATGGTTTTATTTGGTATAGTCATTCATATTTTGGTTTCGATTCAGCTTATCGGGATGAGTCCCCCTATTTTTGCTTTATCTGTGGGTGAGTTTCACGATTTAGTACTCTGTTTGTTTGTTTACCCCTGATGGGAGATTTTATAGTTATATCCTGTGTCTATCATGTTGTTACAATTCATTACTGAGACCTACGAGACTAGAAGTGAATTCCGCTTGTCCATTACAATATGTTTTGATGTGATTCCTGAGTAATTTGGTTACGATTTATGATTTAGGTGCTCTACCGGGGTGAGAGTTCAGTAAGTGTTATGATTTTATTGACGAAATTGAATTAGTGGAAGGTTTTGGTTGGTATGATGTGTATTCTACTTATGATTCAGAGTTGAGGGTGAGACCATCGCGGATTAATGTGATTTGATGTCTTTGAACCGGGCTGCGTGCCGCGATGGAAGTTATATCAGGATGAGATCCTTGTAAATTTTTCATATGTTATGATTTTCATTGCAAAGATGATTCATAGAATGGTATTGATAGGGAGTTGTGCCTGTCGGGCTTGTTTTATAGTCCTCTTATGTGTTTCTCCTTACATATTCAGTCATTTCGTGTTGTGCTTATTGAGTTTTAGCTTGCGAGGTGTGTGACTCGGTAGTGTTAGTTGTGACTTGTTGGTCCGGGTGAATTGTTATGAGGTCTTCATGTTTATTGCATCATCATCAGTGTTGTGAAGGTTTGTACAGGTTCTAACGGATATGAGGATAATTGCCGATACTGGATTTTATTACTAGCAGCTATTGTGATCATGGATGTTGTTATGGGCATATATGTTTTGTGTTACATTGTGGAGTTGTATCTCGTGGGTGTAGGCATAAGATGTTGCATCTGGTTGGGGTTGGTACCAATGTTGGATGTAGGAATCGGGTCTTTTGGAGATGAACGAATGGTGAAAGTTTCAGTTCTAAGGCTTATTGGTGTTGGTGGAAAGGATAAATTATGGTTGAGATGGTATCATCGGGCCTATGCGGATTGGGGTGACGTAGGATCACCCACGAATGTATGTAGGATGAATACATTCAGTGATTTGATGACTTCTGAATGATTCTTGGCACGTTCGAGGACGAACATTTATTTAAAAGGGGGGAGAATGTAGCGACCTGACTGGTCATTTTGGGAATTAGTATTCTATTCGGTGGCTTAAGGTCTCGGGCAGCTTCATATTATGTATTATGACTAGCATGTGTGGTTGAGTTCGGATTTCAGATGATTCAGGATCAATTTGGAAGAAGGATTCTTGTTTTAGAAGCTTAAAATGGTAAGAGTTGACTGGAGTTTGACTTTTGTGTACACGACTCCAAAATGGCATTTTGATGATTCCGATATCTTTGTATGGTGATTTTGTACTTAAGCATGGATCCGGATTTGGATTTGGAGGGTCGTAGGATAATTTGAAGCATTTTGGAAAAAATTGAAAAGTTGATATTTTTGGAAGGTTAAGAGGTTTGACCGGGAGTTGAATTAATTGATATGGGGCTCAGATTACAATTCCAAGAGTTGGATTTTCTCCATTATGTCATTTGAGACTTGCATGCAAAATTTGACGTCATGTCGGGTTGATTTGATATGTTTTGGCACGAGTTATAGAAGTTGAAAGTTCGTAAGTTGCTTAAATTCGATTTGAGGTGTGATTCGTAGTTTTGATGCTGTTTGAGGCCCCGAGCAGGTCCGCATTATGTTTTGGGACTTATTGGTATGTTCGGATGTGGTCCCGAGAGGCTCGAGTGAGTTGCAAATAGGTTTGGATTGTGTTGCACTCGTTTTTGACATTTCTACTTCATTTCTTCAAGCATAAATGGTACCACATTAAGAAAAAACTCCATTTTCTGTTTTTATTAAAGCATTAGATCCATATCGTAATTAGGGAGCCATATAAAAAACAATCGTCGAATTTGGACATCGTATGAGGAAGTTATGCTCATTTAAGTGTCGGAGAAGAGAGCTGGTGTTGCTGCTTCGCAGAAGTGAAGTTAGGTCCACATCTGTGACCCCACAGGTGCGAAAAACGGTCTGCAAAAGTGGAAATTATAGCTGGGAATGTGCGGGTGTGGATGTTTTGTCACAAAAACGGAAATTCCAGAGTTGAAAAAAAAAACAAGCCGAGTTATTTTGGTATTTTGAGCATATCTTGAGTTCTAGAGCTCCAATTGAGGTGATTTTTGCGGCGTTCTTCTTGTCTTATTATGGAGGTCAGTATCTAACTATAAGTTTGTATTTTAATATAATTATAGACTTTCATTTTTGAATTAATCCATATTTTGATTGGAGAATTAGGGGTTTTTATCAAAAACATTTCTAAAGAGAATAATTAGGTTTTGAACATCGATTCAGAGTCGAAATTGGATGAAATTAGTATGGTTGGACTCGTAATTGAATGGGTGTCCGGATTTAGTAAATTTCATTGGGTTCCGAGGTGCGGTCCCGAGGGTTGACTTTTGGGTTGATTTTTAGTTTTTTTAAATATTGAAGCTTTATTATCTAGAATAGTTTTTTTATTAGTTTTATTTATGCTTTGAAGTTATTTTTGGCTAGATTAGAGTCGTCTGCACTCGATAAGTTCATTTTAGATTAGCGATCAAGCTTCTTTACGGTAAGTATCTTGCCTAACTTTGTGGGGGGAGGGGGAGGAGGAACTACCCCTTAGGATTTGAGTCTTTGGTCCTAATTGTGTCATGTGCAGGGTGTAGGCAAGGTGACGAGTATGTGCTCGGGCTTATTTGTGAAAATTTGACCGTTTAGGGCTTTCAGGTTCTTATGTTCATTAGATATGAAGTTGTTTTGTTATGTTAAATTTCCCATTCACTAAATTCACCTTACGTGTCTTAATTGGAATTAATTGTTCCATGTTTTGCTCTTATTACTAACTAAACTCTTATGTGACTTAACTGAAGTTGTTACTTCTTTCATTGATATGCTATCATTTTCGTAATTCCTTATCCCTAATTGAGTTTGTTAATTCTCTTCCATAATTTCTCAACCCTAATTGAAGGTTTGCGACCCCTTATCATTGTTGAGTTACCCTTAATTGGAGTCGTGGATTCACGTTATCCATATCGTTGAATTTTGTATTTACGTGGTATCTTTTCTACACAATATCTCTTACTTATTGATTTATTGCTATGTTGTACCATTATTTCATCTGGTACCTTTCCTTTGTGAGTTTGTCCTTCTATCTTTCTATTTTTTGGAGTTCCCGAGTTGATTTACATGTCGTATTCTTGTGTTTTTTGTCATTGTTGCATATCTACTTTTGGGACTACGAGGTGGTACGTCGAGAGCGACCCTGTTGCATATCTACTTTTGGGACCATGAGGCGGTATTTCAGGAGCACCCCTGTTGCATATTTACTTTTGGGACTATGAGGCGGTACCTCAGGAGCACCCCTATTATTTACCTCTTTCTGCCGTGCGATTGTTATTGTGTTGCACGAGATTTCTTCCATTCTATTGTTACTACTGATCTATGCACATGTGGTATGATAAGACGGGCTATATGTGTGGGTTTGTGTATGTAGCGAGACAAGGTGGGAATGTTATTAGGCATGAGCGGCGAGACAAGGCGGGCATTTACTTTATTAAAGTGCACGTGGCGAGACAAGGTGGGATATGTTGGAAATGATTTGTGGTGACTTGTGATGGCCTCGGGGCATTGTTATTATTGTTATTTGTGTAGTGGTGTGCCTACCCTGAGTGAGTTATACTGTGTACATTTCGTGGTGATTGTTTCTTATGTGATATTTACTGTCTTTACTCTTACTTGTTGACTTGAATTGTGGTAGAACACTTTCACAAGTATACACGTAAATAAATCACTCTTATTGGTTAATAAGATTAATCCCGATGTTGTTGACAATTTACATTTACTCTCGTATACTTGCCTTCTATGTGAGAGTTATCTTGTTGGCACGTGAGTTATCCGTGCAGTCATGAGTCTTTATTATTGTTGGCGCGTGAGTGATCCGTGTAGATATTAGATATTGTCACTCTCTTGGCACATGAGTCGTCCATACGGTTATAAATTTGTAATATGGGCACAAGAGGCCAAATGATTAGGGTTCAAGAATTGGAACCCATAATTTGTGATTATGAGATTTGGTACCTCGTGGAATTTCCTGGATCTGGTGTAAAATTGGTTGTTCTTATTGAGTTGTTGCTTGTTTTCCTTTATTTGATCTCATCAGACTTAAACTGTGTCCAGCTTACTCTACGGTATTTCTGTCTATTTGCTTCTTGTTTCTAACCGTTGTTTCTAGTGTTTCATTGCGAGTATTGTTTCTAAAAAAATATTTTTTACTTTCTAACCAAACGCTAGAAAATATTTTCTGGAAAAAGGTTTTTACTCACCAACTAAACAACGAAAAATAAGTGATAAAATCACTCATTTTTCATAAAAATATTTTCTAGAAAAATATTTTTCATGGAAAACATTTTCCTTCATACCAAACACACCCTTAATTTAAAATAATATTTCGTGCAATAAAAAGAATTTATTGGTGCAAAAAATTATTAATCAATTAAATTATTTGACCGAATTTGAGTGCGAATCGAAAGACAAGGCCGAGGCAAGCTGCCGCGACCGATTTTGACCGAAGTTTAGTGTAAAACTGCTTTTCTATATAAACCAACAACATTCTTTTCTTTAATTCATATGAGACAATATCCTTTCATTTTCATTTACAACTTAAACTCAACAGTGTCTTTATATATAAAAGGATCATTTGGTTGGTGGGACTGGACAGACAAGGATTCTCACGACCTAAAATCCCACATTAAGGATCGTGATGGCACCTAGTCTCTAAAACTAGGTAAGTTGATAACTACAATAGTTAAACCAATAAATATATGGTATTATGAAGCAGAGTTTAATATAAAAGCGCAAATAAAGGTAATACAAGCCAACACAACATTAATCACAACAAATTCCTAAGACTAGATAGTACAAAGTCACGAACTCTAGCTAAATACATTGTCACGACCCAAAATCCACTAGTCATGATGGCACCTAACACAACCCGCTAGGTAAGCCAACTAATAACTATCCAATTCCATTAAAGTCAACCAAACAATTAAATAGAGAAGTTAATTGAATTTTTTACATTCCTCAAGGACTGGTAGTACAAATCATGAGCTTCTAAGAATAGAGTTTACAAAGCAAATATGAAGAAAATACATCTTCTATTTGAAAAGTACATAAATATAATTTTATAATCTAAGGCTACCGTGAACAAGAGGCAGCTGCAGCAGGAACACAGGTATGCCTTCAAATCCAACAATCATCGAACAAAGCAACATCGGCATCCGGGATATGCACGAAATGTGCAGGAAGTGCAGTATGTACAACCGACCCCATCTACTTAAAAAGTAACAAACCTAACCTAAGGTTGAAAGCAGTGACGAGGAGTCGGGTCCAACACCAATAACCAATAACAGTTCATACAACGTATAGCATAAAAACAAGGAAATAATCTTAGAGATAAAAAATGTCCAGCTTTTGCACAGTTTTTTGAAAATAGTTCCGCTTTTCAAGGATATTAGTGCAAACCCAAATCCAATATCAAAATCATCGAAATTTTTCGAGATAGTTTGAAAACTGTAATTTTCTTGAAAAACCATTTCCACGATAAAAATGTTTCATTTCCTTTCCAAGTAATAAGTTTGAAATACTACTTTATGCCCACATATCAATGTGTGTAAAAAGTCATGAATGATGTGATACCGTACAACATGAGAAAAATGCATCTCTATGCATGTACGCCATATATGCATGCCAATGCCATGTATCTCAGAGATGAATCATGTACTCACACTCTCAGAGTACTCAACCTCACTGTATCACACTTTCAACTCATGATACTCAACCTCTCAGTATTGTATATGGCCCACACAGCCCAGGGAAATCCATCCCGGAACATATACAACACTGACTATAAGTCACCCAGTACCGAGGAAAAAGGCAGTCCAACTTGTGGAGAAATCCATCTCCAGGTATCAAGTACTTCGGAAAAATCTATGTCCAGGGAAATCCATCCCTCAATAATATATAAATGCTCAAGCACTTGGTACTGTATATGGCCAATGCGGCCTAGAGATATCCATCCCGGAACATATACAACACTAACTATAAGTCACCCAGTACCGAGGAAAAAGGGCAATCAAACCCTTTGGAGAAATCCATCTCCAGACATGAAATACTTCGTACAAATCCATGTTTAGGGAAATCCATCCCTCAATAATATCGTTCGCGCTCATTGGGGTGTGTAGACTCCAGAGGGGCTCCTTCAGCCCAAGCACTATAATAGGCCAATCATGGCATAAATCAATAAAACATGTTGCCTCGTGCAACCTGATCCTATATCTGTCACTCATAATCAGGCTCTCGACCTCACTCAATCATCGATCTCTCCAGCCTCACCCACGGGCTCATAATGTCATGAAAACTGACCCGGAATAATGATATGATGTATCAATAAATAACAACTAAGACTAAGATATGATATGAATGCATGAATGTGATTGAGTACGAAATATCAATAAAATCAATGAGATGACAACAAGAAATGTCATCTAGGGGTCCCAACAATATCAACATAAAACCTAAACATGATATCTAGCATGATGTACAGCTCAAATACTTTATCACATGGTGAAAAACATAAATATCAACAAGTGGGCCGCTAAATAGTTCCCTGGAAACAATAGAGTCACAACTCACAGGGTGTACGCCCACACGCCCGTCACCTAGCATGTGCGTCACCTCAACACCAATCACATAACACATAATTCGGGGTTTTATACCCTCATCACTAAGTTTAGAAGAGTTACTTATCTTAAACAAGCCAATTCCGACACCGAGCAAGCTAGGCGATGCTCCAAAAATGCCATCACACTCGTTCAAAACTCCAAACGACTCGAAACTAATCAAAAATAACTCAAATGTATCAAACAATGCTAAAGGAACCAATCCCAATCGAAAAAGGTCGAATCTTTAATCAAAAGCCCAAAATCGGTCAAAAGGTCCATCCAGGGCCCGCACCTCGAAACTCGACAAAACTCACAAAATCTGTAAAATCATTCAATTACGAGTTACACAATACTAGTTTCACTTAAATCCGACTCCCAATCGGGTTTAAAACTCAAAAATTCATATTATGAAATTTTAGGCTAAAACCCCTAATTTCTTCTTTAAATTTCATCAACCAAAAGCTAAAATCGAATATAGATTCATGAAATATAACCAAAACCGAGTAGAGAACACTTATCTCAATTCATATGCTGAAAATTGCCTCGAAAATTACCCAATTCCGAGCTCCCCAACTCAAGATATGTTAAATGAACAAAACTCTCATTTTAATACTGTTCTGCCTTGTTTCTTATGCCAAAAGATCTCGAAACTCACTTTTAATAACTCCAATAGATTTCTTATGAAATTCTAGTCAAGATAGGCTCTTGAATCCCTCAATTTGACCTTATATTGAAAAAGTTATGTTTGTTTCAATATTTGAAAATAGTGCAGATTGTTAAACGCAATCAGTGGCAATTTCGTAATTAATCTGAAAAATCTAACAACCCAATTCTTAGTAAAATGACCATAAAATCCTCATACGATGTCCAAATTTGACAATTCTTTTTTATATGGCTCTGTATTTACAATACGGATCTAATGCTTCAATCAAAACAGAAATCGGAGCTCATTTGTTTAATGTGGTAGCATTTATGCTTAAAGAAATGACGTGGAAACTAAGAAAAACGAGCGCAACACACCTCAAACCTATCTGAAACTCACCTGAGCCCCTCAGGACCCCTTCGAAACATACCAACAAGTTCTATATCATAATACGGACCTACTCGAGGCCTCCAAACACACATAACAATATCAAAACGACGAAACTCCCCTTAAATCAAACTTAATGAACTTGCAAACTTTTGACTTCCAAAAACTCACTCCGAAACATAACAAATCAACTCGGAATGAAATCAAATTTTACACACAACTCATAATACATCATACGGAGCTCCTCGTGCCCCCAAACTATCGAGCGAAGTGCAAATGCTCAAAATGACTGGTCGAATCATTACATACATAGAAATATCTTAAAACAAAAATACAATACTATTCAGATGGAGAACTGACAGTATAAACGTAAGGAAAGAGCTCTAAAGGACTGCGAAGATCAAGCAGCTCTAACTTGAATCATCCCGATCAAGAGCTAACATTGTTTAGGTCCGCTACCTCCAAGACCTAATCTATACAAAAATATGCAGAAGTGTAGTATGAGTACACCACTATTGGTACCTAATAAGTTTTAAGACTAACCTCGGTGGAGTAGTGATGAGGTTCAAGTCGAGACACTTGCTAGTTAAATAACCTAGAAAAATATCAAAAATTAGCAAAAAGGAATAATAAACAGAAGCAATAACTTTAATCTCATCAAATTAAACAATAACCATTTAAAACAAATAAAAAGCTAGGTTTCAACAAATAAGTCATCAAATAGAGTCACACACTCCCGGCACCTCGTATCCACATTATCAATCACCCTCGCACGACAAAGACCTCGTGCCACATAATAAGACATACCCTACACGGCAAAGACCTCGTGCCACAAAAGAAGTCACACACGCACGACAAATACCTCGTGCCACAATATAAGTCACACTTGCACGACAAAGACCTCATGCCACAATATGAGTCACACTCGCACGACAAAGACCTCATGACACAATACAAGTCACACTCGCATGGCAATGACCTCGTGCCTCAAAATTGTCACGATTCGGAATTTTCACCTTCGGGACCATGACAACGCCTAACATTTCACTTGCTAGGCAAGCCAACGTTACATGATTCTTAAGTCAACATCAGCCAATTTCAATAACATGAGAAATTAAACTAAGCAAAAGCTAAAACTGATTTGTGGAATAACATAAAACCCACTATATCTGATACATTTAGGATCTGGAGTAACAACTCACGAGCTACTATGACTTACTACAAACAGATTCTAAAAGAAAATACATTGTTCTAAAAGAGAAGAAACATTAAAATAATAAGAGTAGGAAGAGACTCTAGGGTCTGCAAATGCCAGCAGATCTACCTTGAGTCTCCTGACGAGAAAGTCCAGTTGCTAACCTCACAATCAGCTAGGGCCGGTACCAAAATCTGCACAATAAGTGCAGAGTATAGTATGAGCACAACCGATCCCATATACTCGTAAGTGTTGAGCCTAACCTCGGTGAAGTGGCGACGAGTCTATGACAAGACACAAACATAATAAACATGTGCAGATAACAGTGTATGTACAAATAACAACAAATAAAAGATAGACAAGTAAAATCGGGAGGGGGACATGCTGAGGGGAATGCAAGAGAATAGAATCACAACAGCAATGATAACTATAACAGTCAATATGCCTTGCACCAATGAAAATAATTAAACACAGTAAAGAAAAGTGCATGACATCATCCTTCGTGATTTTACTCTCAACCTCACCATATAAATTAACAGAAACAGCACGGCATCACCCTTCGTGCATTAGCTCTCAAAACATGGAACGATATCACTCTCTGTGCATTAACACCCACAATATGGCATAGCATCATACTTTGTGCATTAACACTCACAATATGGCATCACCTTCCGTGCATTAACACTCACAATATGACACGACATCGTCCTTCATGCATTAACACTCACAATATGACACGACATCGTCCTTCATGCATTAACACTCTCCCTTATTTGCGAGTGTCACATTTGCAACGTGGGATTCGCAAATGCGAGCCCCAAAAATGCAAAGAACGTATCGCAAATGTGAAGGTTTCCACATCCCTACTTTCATCGCATTTGCGATGAATTGTTCGTAAATACGAACTTTGATCCTTCCGCAAATGCGACTCATTGATCGCATTTGTGATCACTACCTGCCCAGCCCCAATCCGCAAATGCAAAGATTTGTTTGCAATTATAAACTCTGGCCTTCCCAGCTACTCTTCGCAAATGCGATGAGTAGATCGCAAATACGAGTCCATCAATGGCCACATATGCGATGATTGACCTCGCAATTGCAAGGTCTAAGGCCTACAACAAAATCTGAAGCACACCAGCAATGTCCTAAGTCCAAATTTCACTCTGTATCCTATCCGGAACTCAGCCAAACCCTCAAGGCTCTAAACCAAAAGTGCACACAAATCTAAAAACATCATATGAACTTGCTCGCGAGATCAAATAGCCAAAATAACACCTAGAACTAAGAATTGAGCATTAAATCAAATGAAATTTTTAAGAAAACATTTAAACATCTATTTTCCCAACCAGACGTCCGAATCACGTCAAATCAACTACGCTTCTCACCAAATTTCACAGACAAATCATAAAGTCTTTAACTTTCAAATTTAAACAAATCTGATAACTTGGTCTAGGCACTTCTGAATTCGATTCCGAGTATACGCCCAAGTCCCAAATCACGATACAGACCCACCAGGACAATTAAAATACTAATTCGGGTATGTTTGCTCAAAATATTGACCAAAGTCAACTCAAATGGTTTCCAAAGCAAAATTTTATATTTTTCATAGTTTTTAACATAAAGCTTTACGAAAACACGCCCGGACTATGCACGCAAATCAATGAGGGTTAAAATGAGGTTTTAAGGCTTGGAAGTGCAGAATTAGGTTCAAAAACAAAATATGACCTATCGGGTCATCACATTCTACACCTCCAAAATAATCGTTCGTCCTCGAATGGACATAGAAAAGTACATGGGCTGGTGAAAAGGTGGGGATATCTACTCTGCATGTCTGACTCGGACTCCCAAGTAGCTTTCTCGATGGGTTGACCTCGCCACTACACTTGAACTGAAGGATAACTCTTCGATCTCAACCGACGAACCTTCCGGGCCGGAATAGCCACCGGCTCCTCCTCATAAATCAAATCCTTATCCAACTGGACAGAGCTGAAATATAACACGTGGGACAGATCGCCGTGATACTTCCGGAGTAGGGACACATAGAATACCGGATGAACTGCTGATAAACGGGGTGGCAATACGAGCTTGTAAGACACATCACCTACTCTCTAAATAATCTCAAAAGGTCTGATATATCTAGGGCTCAACTTTCCCTTCTTTCCGTACCTCATTACACCCTTCATTAATGAAACCCGGAGCAATATCCTTTGACGACCCAGACGGTCGTCTTAAGAATTTATGCCCCGATCCCCTATTAACTATTTTCCCCAAGTTTATTTATGCTATTTTGATTTGCTTGGATATTCGGTTTCGAGTTTCGAAGAGGTTTGGGACACTTAGTCCCTAAATGAGAGCTTAAGTGTTGGAAAGTTGACCGTCAGCTCCGTTGGGTGATTTCGAGCTTAGGGGCGTGTTCGGATTATATTTTGGAAGTCAGTAGCGAATTTGGGTTTGAAATGCTGAAAGGTCGAATTTTGAAGTTTCCGGTTCAATAGTGATATTTTGATCTGATGGTTGGAATGGACTTCCGAAAGTTGGAGTAGCTCTTTAGTGTTGAATGTGACGTGTGTGCAAAATTTTAGGTCATTCGAACGAGGTTTGATAGACCTTTTGATCGAAAGCGTATATTTAGAGTTTTGGGATTCTTAGGCTTGAATACGACGAAAAATAGGTGTGTTGAAGTTGTTTTGAGTGTTCCGAAGGTTGGAACAAGTTTGAATGAAGTTATGAGATATGTTGGTAGGTTTGGCTGAGGTCCTGGGAGCCTCGGGATGATTTCGGATGGTTGACGGGAAGATTTTTGGAACTTGAAGTTGCAGCTTCATAACCGCACTTGTGAGTGTGGGACCATAGGTGCGAAGCCGAAGAAGTAGCAGATCAATCGCACAAGCGGAAATGGGGAAGTTCAGTAGGGACCGTAGAAGCAGTAGGATTTCCGCAGGAGCGGTACGCATCTGCAGATGGGGAGTCGCAGATGCGGAAGATGGGCTTTAAGTGAGAAGTTGCAGATATGACCAGTGTTCCGCAAAAGCGGGACTATAGAAGTGGTCCCAGGACCGCAGATGCGGCAACATCTCGGTAAAAATATGAAATTTCGAGGGTTTAGTTTCAAAAGTTGGATATTCGATTTGGAGCTCGGGAGAGGGCGATTGTTAGAGGAAATTGAAGAGGAGATCATTGGGTAATGATTCTTTAACCCTTTCTAGTTATATTCCATCAATATATACTTAGTTTCATCATTTAAATTCGGATTGGAGATGAAAATTGGGGAAAAGTTGGAAGAAAGTTCTTAGACGTAGAATTCGACTTTTGATTGGGAATTTGACCTTAGATTTGGATAAATTTGGTATGCATGAACTCGTGAGAATAATAGGATTCTGAAAATATAAATTTTACCCGATTTCGAAATGTGGGCCGGAGGGGCGTTTTGGTCATTTTAACTAATTTTGCGTATTAGCTTAGAATTTCTTTTTTTGAATCAGTTACTTTAAGTGTTATTTACATTATGAAATTAAATTTAATAGATTCAAGCCATTTGGTGTCGAGTACTCGTGGCAAGAGCATGGTTTCAGATTGATTATTGAGCCGGTTCGAGGTAAGCGGCTTGCCTAACCTTGTGTGGGGGACCTTTCCCTTAGGATTTGGTATTTTTGATAATTGAAATGCCTTGTACGTGAGGTGACAAGTGTGTACTTGTGATAATTATTGGAAATCCATTTTTTCATTAAGTAATTACTAGTATATTTTCTTTCCCGTTTTTCCTACTTGCACTATTAAGTATATTGTTAGATTAGGAAAGCATGTCTAAGTGATTTAATTGCTTTATTTATTCAAACTGCTTTACCTGGATCCTGTGCAGCATGCTAGGATATGATTACTTGTTTGCCTTAATATGAAATTTGATATTTCTGAATATTCTCCTGTTGCTGCTGTGTATTTATATTTGGGACTACGGATGTGGGATTCCGGTAGCTCCCCCCTTGTATGTTACATTTGGAACTACGGATGTGGGATTCCGATAGATCAGCCTGTACAATTATATGGAACTACGGGAATGCACCCAGTAGATTCCACCAGTACTGGGTATTTATATTTGGGACTACGGAACGGGATTTCGGTAGATCCCCGCGCACTATGAGTTGGACTACGGGATGGGATCCCGGGAGATCCATTGGATATGTATATTTGGGACTACAGGACGGTATCCCTGGGAGATCCCCGATTGTTATTTTAGTGCTAAGTCGTATTTCTTTATGTGTTTACCTTGTCTCTATAATAGTTGTTGTTGCCTTTTTATATCCTGTGTTACTTTTTCTGCTGTATTTATTTATACTGTTCTATTCTACACTTTCGAGCTTTATATTTTATATAACCTCAGTAGGGCCCTGACCTTCCTTGTCACTACCCGATCGAGGTTAGGCTTGGCACTTACTGAGTACCGCCGTGGTGTACTCATGCCCTTTCTGTACATGTTTTTCATGTGTAGATCCAGGTAATTCAACTAAGACTTACCATCCTTGAGGCGAGGCGACCCTTCGGAGACTTCGAGGTATATCTGTCGCGTTCGCAGACCGAGGAGTCTCTCTCTATTCTCTTTGTAGTTAGAGCCCTTCTGTATTTTTTGTTTTAGACTATTCTGGAGTTAGTGCACTATGTAGTATCCTTAGCTTCTGATTCATGGGTTTCCGGGTCGTGGAAGTATGTATTGGTTTGAGAGTTAGATATTGTGTACACCGTCAGCTCTTTGAAACATTGCTTTATTACTCAAATTCTATCTTAAATTGTTTTATTTCCACAAATTTGGTTTATCTTCCTCAAATTTAGGCTTACCTAGTCGTAGAGACTAGGTGCAATCACGATGGTTCACGGAGGGAGAACCGGGGTCGTGACAAGTTGGTATCACAGCTCTAGGTTCATAGGAGTCATGGATCACAAGCCGGCTTATTAGTGTCTCACTGATCCGTACGGAGAAGTCTTAGGAAAATTACACTTCATTTGATTTCCTTATCATGCAAGATTTTGATATCACAATTCTAAATTTCTGTCTTCTATTCTCTCACAGATGGTGAGGACACATGCTACCCGAGATGATTAGGCACTCGTGCCCCCTACTGCAGCCATCAAAGGCCGGGGTCGGGGTATAGGTCGAGGACGCGCACGTGGTGCAACCAGAGCACCTGCGCGAGTTATCGCCGAAGTACCACCAGCAGTTCCAGCCGGAGTCGAGGCACCTGATACGCCTACTGCTACTACTACTCCAGCTCTTCAGGAGACTCTGGCACAGTTCATGAGCATGTACACAACTTTGGCTCAGGTAAGGTTGCTTCCCCTTGCTGCAGCTATGTCTCAGGCCGAGGGAGGAGCACAGACTCCCTCCGCCCGCACTCTTGAGCAGCGAATGCATGTTGAGTAGGTCCCTAAGATTATTCCTATATAACCTGTAGTTTGAGATCAGTCCGAGGATAGGGCAGCAACTTCCGAGGATGATCAGCTGAGGCTTGAGAGGTTCAAGAAGTACAAGCCTCCTGTATTCGGTGCTCTAGCATCAAATGATGTTTTGGGATTTCTAGATGAGTGTTACCGTATTCTCCATAGCATGGGTATATCAGGATCGAGCGGGGTTTCCTTCACTACCTTTCATCTTGGAGGAGCCACCTA
This sequence comes from Nicotiana sylvestris, assembly GCF_000393655.2. Classification (NCBI taxonomy): domain Eukaryota; kingdom Viridiplantae; phylum Streptophyta; class Magnoliopsida; order Solanales; family Solanaceae; genus Nicotiana; species Nicotiana sylvestris. The sequence goes on along the minus strand of NC_091064.1, from coordinate 134,873,231 downwards.
TGAGTGATGGCACACCTATGAGTTGGACAGTCCAGATGAGGCTGCTTCACTGACTTGGGCTCAGTTTTCAGATCTGTTCCTAAGAGAGTATGTTCCTCAGAGCCTCAGGGATGTGTGGCGTGCAGAGTTTGAGCATTTGTGCTAGGGTACTATGACTGTCTCAGAGTATGTTGTCTGTTACACTAGTTTGGCTAGGCATGCACTAGCCTTGGTTTCTACTGTTCGCTAGAGGGTTCGCCGGTTTATTGAGGGGCTTATTCCTAGCATCATGTCTAACATGGCTTGTGGGTTGGAGATGGATATTTCTTATAAGCAGGTGGTGGGCATTGCTAGGAGGATTGAGGGTATGCATGCTAGGGAGAGAGAGGAGAGATATGCTAAGAGGTCTCGAGAGTCGGGCCATTTCTCTAGTATCCGTGCCCCAGCTACTGGTCGTCATGGTAGGGGTTATATGAGTCGCTCTATTCATTCAACTCTTCCAGCAGCCAGTGGTATTCCAGCTCCTCCTAGGCCACAGGAGCCTTATTACGCACCTCCGATTTCTGGCGCGCCTCCTATGCCGGGTGCTTTCAGAGGTCAGTCCAGTCAGAGCCACCACGTCCTCCAAGAGCTTGTTTTGAGTAAGGTGACACATACCATATGGTGAGGGATTGCCCCAGACTTGGGAGGGGTGCACCTCCACAGACTTCTCAGCCACAACGTGCCTCGTAGAGTTCTCAGGCTATTGTTACAGCTCAAATAGCTACCCCACCTGCTTAGCCAGCTAGATGTGGAGGTTGGGGAGGTAGTGGTTTCCCTAGAGGGGGAGGCCAGGCCAGATACTATGCTCTTCCAACCTGTACTGAGGTTGTTGCCTCTGATTCTGTCATTATAGATATTATACTGGTTTGTCATAGAGTTGCATTTGTTTTATTCGATCCAGGATCCACTTACTCTTATGTGTCTTCTTATTTTACTCCGCATTTAGGTGTACCTCGAGATTGTTTGAGTTCCCTATTTATATTTCTACTCTTGTGGGAGATTCTCTTGTTGTGGGCCGCGTTTATCGGTCGTATTTGGTTACTCTTAGTGATTTTGAGACCATATTCGATTTATTGTTGCTCAGGATGGTACATTTTGACATTATCTTGGGCATGGACTGGTTGTCATCCCATTATGCTATTCTTGATTGTCACGCCAAAATCGTGATGCTGGCTATGCCAGGTGTATCGCATATTGAGTGGAGGGGTACTTTAGATCACACTCCAGTAGAGTTATTTCTTTCCTTAAAGCTCAGCGCAAGGTTTAAAAGGGGAGTGATACGTATTTAGCCTATGTGAGAGATGTCATTATTGACACCTTCAATTGATTCAGTCCCAGTAGTACGGGATTTTCCCGATGTGTTTCCAGCTGATCTTCGGGGCATGCCGCCTGATAGAGATATTGATTTTGGCATTGATCTGTTGCCGGGAACTCATCCCATTTCTATTCGTATGTATCGTATGGCTCCTCATATGTTGAAGGAGTCGAAGGATCAGTTACAGGAATCGCTTGATAAGGGTTTTATTCAGCCCAGTGTATCGCCTTGGGGTGCTCCTGTCTTGTTTGTGAACAAAAAGGATGGTTCAATGTGTATGTTTATTGACTATCGCCAGCTACACAAGGTTATAGTGAAGAACCGTTATCCTCTGCCTCGTATTAATTATCTATTTGACCAGCTTCAGGGCGCACGGGTGTTTTTTAAGATTTACTTTCACTCAAGTTACCATAAGTTGAAGATTCGGGAGCCAGATATCCTGAAGACTGCTTTCAGGACTCGGTATGGTCATTACAATTTCGTTGTTATGTCATTTGGGCTGACCAATGCCCCATCAGCCTTTATGCACTTGATGCACAGTGTGTTCTGGCTGTATCTTGACTCGTTCATCATTGTCTTTATTGCTGATATTCTGGTGTATTCCCGAAGTCGAGAAGATCACGAGCAACACCTGAGGACTGTGCTTCAGACTCTGAGAGAGAAGAAGTTATATGCTACGTTCTCGAAATGTGAGTTTTGGTTGGATTCAGTGGCATTCTTAGGCCATGTGGTATCGAGTGAGGTTATTCAGGTGGATCCTAAGAAGATAGAGGTCGTGCAAAGTTGGCCCACACCATCCTCAGCTACAGAGATCTGCAGTTTCCTTGGCTTGGCGGGCTACTACCGTCGTTTTGTGGAGGAGTTTTCATCGATTACAGCCCCTATGACCAGGTTGACGCAGAAGGGTGCTCCATTCCAGTGGACCAAGGAGTGTGAGGCGAGCTTTCAGAAGCTCAAGACAGCTTTGTCTACCACCCCAATTTTGATACTGCCTACAAGTTCGGGATATTATATGGTTTATTGTGATGCCTCGAGGATTGGCCTCGGAGCGGTGTTGATGCAGGACGGTAGGGTGATTGCCTACGCGTCTATACAGTTGAAGGTACATGAGAAGAACTATCCGGTCCACGACCTTGAGTTAGCTGCCATTGTTCACACCCTGAAGATCTGGCGCCATTATTTATACGGTGTGCCTTGTGAGATTTATACTGACCATCGGAGCTTGCAGCACTTGTTCAAGCAAAAGGATCTAAATTTGCGCTAGGGGAGGTGGTTAGACTTGCTGAAGGACTATGATATCACTATTTTGTATCAATCGGGCAAGGCCAATATGGTGGCCGATGCCTTGGGTCGCCGGGTGGAGAGTTTAGGGAGTTTGGCTTATTTACCAACATCAGAGAGGCCTATGGCGATGGATGTTCAGGCCTTAGCCAGCCAGTTTGTGAGATTGGATCTTTCGGAGCCTAGTCGGGTTCTAGCTTGCATGGTTTCTCGGTCTTCCTTATTTGATCGTATCAGGGAGTAGCGGTATGATGACCCTTATTTGCTTGTCCTCAAGGACAAGGTTCAGCACTGTGATGCCAGAGATGTGACTATTGGTGATGATGAGGTATTGACAGGGTTGGATTTGTGTACCCAATGTTTATGGGCTTAGGGAGTTGATTCTGGAGGAGGCCCATAGCTCGCAGTATTCCATTCATCCGGGTGCTGCGAAAATGTATCAGGATTTGAGGCAGCACTACTAGTGGAGGAGGATGAAGAAAGATATAGTTGGATTCGTAGCTCGATGCCTCAACTGTCAGCAGGTGAAATATGAGCACCAGACACCGGGTGGGTTGCTTCAGCAGATAGAGATTCCGAAGTGGAAGTGGGAGTGGATCACCATGGACATTGTAGTTGGGCTCCCACGGACTTTGAGAAAGTTCGACGCTATTTGGGTGATTGTGGATCGGCTGACCAAGTCCGCTCATTTCATTCCTGTGTGTACTACTTATTCTTCGGATCGGTTGCCGGAGATCTATATCCGAGAGATTGTTCGTCTGCATGGTATTCTAGTTTCCATCATTTCAGATAGAGGTACTCAGTTCATATCACGATTCTGGAGAGCCGATCGGCATGAGTTGGGTACTCGTATGGAGTTGAGTACCGCATTTCACCCTCAAACGGACGGACAGTCCGAGCGCACTATTTTGATTCTTGAGGATATGCTCTATGCGTGTGTGATTGAGTTTGGAGGGTCTTGGGATCAGTTCTTGCCATTGGCGGAGTTTGCTTACAACAACAACTATCAGTCCAGCATTCAGATGGCACCATATGAGTCTTTATATGGTAGGCGATGTAGATCCCGGTGGGTTGGTTTTAGCTGGGTGAGGCTACATTATTGGGCACAGAGTTGGTTCAGGATGTTGTGGAGAAGGTTATGGTGATTCAGGATAGACTCCATACAGCCCAGTCCAGACAGAAGAGTTACGCGGACCGGAAGGTTCGTGATGTTTCCTATACGGTTGGAGAGCGGGTTCTGCTTCGGGTTTCGCCTATGAAGGGTGTTATGAGATTTGAGCAGAAGTGAAAGTTGATTCTGAGGTTTATTGGGCCTTTTGAGATATTGAGGCCTGTTGGAGAGGTTGCTTATGAGCTTGCCTTACCTCCCAGCTTGGCAGGAGTTCATCCAGTATTTCATGTTTCGATGCTTCGGAGGTATCCTGGTGATCCATCGCACATGTTAAATTTCAGTTCAGTACAATTGGACAAGGATCTATCCTATGTTGAGGAGCCAGTGGCAATATTCGACAGGCAGGTTAGAAAGATGAGGTCAAAAAACATTGTTATAGTAAAGGTCCAATGGCGGGGTCAGCCGGTCGAGGAGGCGACCTGGGAGATCGAGTAGGATATGTGCAGCCGTTACCCTTATCTTTTCACGACTTCAGGTATGTCTTTATGCTTGTTCGAGGACGAACGAATGTTTAAGTGTAGGAAGATGTGACGACCCGGCCGGTCATCTTAAGAATTTATGCCCTGATCCTCTATTAACTGCTTTAACCGAGTTTACTTCTGCTATTTTGATTTGCTGTGATGTTCGGTTTTGAGTTTTGGAGAGTTTTGGGACACTTAGTCCCTAAATGAGAGCTTAAGTGTTGGAAAGTTGACCGTAGTCGGAATAGTGTGAAAACGGCCTCAAAATGGAAATTTGATGGTTCTGTCAGCTCTGTTGGGTGATTTCGGGCTTAGGGGCGTGTTCATATCGTGTTTTGGAGGTCCGTAGCGAATTTAGGCTTGAAATGCCGAAAGGTCGAATTTTGAAGTTTCCGGTTCGATAGTGAGATTTTGATCCGAGGGTCAGAATGGAATTCCGGAAGTTGGAGTATCTCCGTAGTGTTGAATGTGACGTGTGTGCAAAATTTCAGGTCATTCGGACAAGGTTTGATAGACATTTTGATCGAAAGCGTATTTTTAGAGTTTTTGGGATTCTTATGCTTGAATCCGATGAAAAATAGGTGTGTTGATGTTGTTTTGAGAGTTCCAAAGGTTGGAACAAGTTTGAATTAAGTTATGGGATATGTTGGTAGGTTTGGTTGATGTCCCAGGGGCCTCGGGATAATTTCGGATGGTTGACGGGAAGATTTTTGTAACTTGGAGTTGCCGCTTCAGCTATTTTTCTGTCATAACCGCACCTACAAGTGTGGGACTGCAGGTGCGAAGCCGCAGAAGCGGCGGATCTATCGTTGAAGCGGAAATGGGGAAGTTCAGGAGGGATCGCAGAAGCGGTAGGATTTCCGCAGGAGCGGTACCGCATCTGCAAATGCGGAGTCGTAGATGCGGAAGATGGGCTTTAAGTGAGAAGTTGCAGATGCGACCAGTGTTCCGCAAAAGTGGGACTACAGAAGAGGTCCCAGGACCGCAGATGTGGCAACAGCTGGGCAGAAATATGAAATTTTGAGGGTTTAGTTTCAAAAGTTGGAAATTCAATTTGGAGCTCGAGAAAGGGCGATTTTGAGAGGAAATTGAATAGGAAATCATTGGGTAACGATTCTTTAACCCTTTCTAGTTATATTCCATAAATCTATTGTTAGTTTCATCATTTAAATTCAGATTGGAGATGAAAATTGGAGAAACGTTGGAAGAAAGTTCTTAGACCTAGAATTCCACTTTTGATTAGGAATTTGACCTTATATTTGGATAATTATGGTATGCATGAACTCGTGAGAGTATGAGGATTCTGAAAATATAAATTTTACCCGATTCCAGGACGTGGGCCCGAGGGGCATTTTGGTCATTTTACCTAATTTCACATATTAGCATAGAATTTCATTTTTTGAATAAGTTACTTGAAGTGTTATTTACATTATGAAATTGAATTGAATAGATTCAGGCCATTTGGAGTCGAGTACTCATGGCAATAGCGTGGTTTCAGATTGATTATTGAGCCGGTTCGAGGTAAGTGGCTTGCCTAACCTTGTGTGGGGGACCTTCCCCTTAGGATTTGGTATTATTAATAATTGAAATGCCTTGTACGTGAGGTGGCGAGTGCGTACTTGTGCTTATTGTTGGAAATCTGGTTTTTCATTAATTAATTACTAGTATGTTTTCTTTCTTGTTTTTATTACTTGCACTGTTAAGCCTGTTGCTAGCTTAGAAAAGCATGTCTAAGTGATTTAATTGCTTTATTTGTTTAAACGGCTTTACCTGAATCTTTTGCAACATGCTAGGCTAGGATTACTTGTTTGCCTTAATATGAAATTTGACATTTCAGAATATTATCCTGTTGCTGCTGTGTATTTACATTTAGGACTACGGATGTGGGTTTTGGGTAGCTCCCCCTTGTCTGTTTACATTTGGGTCTACGGATGTGGGATTCCGGTAGATCCTCTTGTACATTTATATGGAACTACGAGAATGCACCTGGTAGATTCCCCCAGTATTGGGTATTTACATTTGGGACTACGGAACGAGATTCTGATAGATCTCCGCGCACTACGAGTTGGATTACGGGGCGGGATACCGGGAGATCCATTGGATATGTATATTTGGGACTACAGTATGGTATCCCTGGGAGATCCCTGATTGTTATTTTGGTGCTAAGTCGTATTTCTTACTGTGTTTACCTTGTCTATGTAATAGTTGTTGTTGCCCTTTTATGTCCTGTGTTACTTTTACTGCTGTATTCATTTATACTGTTCTGTTCTATATTGTCAAACTTTATATTTTATTTAACCTCAGTAGGGCCCTGACCATCCTCGTCACTACCCGACCGAGGTTAGGCTTGGGACTTACTGAGTACTGCTGTGGTGTACTCATGCCCTTTCTGTGCATATTTTTCATGTGCAGATCCAGGTACTTCGACTTAGACTTATCATCCTTGAGGCGAGGCAACCCTTTGGAGACATCGAGGTATATTTGCTGCGTCCGCAGACCAAGGAGTCTCTCTCTATTCTCTTTGTAGTTACAACCCTTCTGTATTTACTTGTTTTAGACTATTCTGGAGTTATAGCACTATGTAGTATCCTTATCTTGTGATTCATGGGTTTCCAGGTCTAAAAAGTATGTATTGGTTTGAGAGTTAGATATTGTGTATGCCGAGCGGCACTTTTAAACACTGTTTTATTACTCCAATTCTGTCTTAAATTGTTTTATTTTTGCAAATTTGGTTTATCTTTCGCAAATTTAGGCTTACCTAGTCATAGGCACTAGGTGCCGTCATGATGGTTCACGGAGGGCGAATCGGGGTCGTGACACATCCGCTCTCCGACCATGAATGCAACATCACAAACTCTAGGGCCGACGTAACTCTTCTGCCTGGACTGAGCTGTGCAAAGTCTATCCTGAATAATCTTGACCATATCCAAGGTATCTAGTACCAAATCTGTACCCAATAACCGAGCCTCCCCCGGCTCAAACCATCCAATCGGCGATCGACACCGTATATAATGTAATGCCTCATAGGGAGCCATATGTATGCTCGACTGATAGTTGATGTTGTAGGCAAACTCTGCAAGTGGCAAGAACTGATCCCAAGAGCCTCTGAAGTCTATAACAAAAGTGCAGAGCATATCCTTCCATATCTAAATCGTGTGCTCGGACTGTCCGTCTGTCTGAGGATGAAACTGTTTACCGTGAAAATTGTAATAACAATTAAATTTGTAAATGGGACTCCAAAAATACATAATCTATTTTTATACTAGTTGTTAGAGCAGTTAATGCTAGGCGTATGAATTTTAATGATGAAATTCGAGCTAGAACGGGGCAGTAATCAAACCGAGGGGCTTACTGCACGGGCCTCAGACTGATTGATGAGAGGCTTTGAGGTTGATGCCTGGGCTCGAGTTTGAGCTATCAAGGATAACGGGGAAGGGGATAACAGTTAAGATATAATCAAAGAAGGCTCTTTACGACCAATGTCAAGATATAAATGAAGAACAAGTATGAAAGCAATAAATGGAAAGAGTAGCCTCGATCGAGTAAGTTAGAGAGAAAAGAGAGAGAGAGTTATTATTGATCTTGAGTAGAGTAATTGGAGCAACAGCAGCCGAGCGTTACAAAGTGATGGGGATCCCCTTTATATAGGAGGGGAATCTCGTTGTAGTACAAAATGCATTAACTATAAAATAATGGAGACAGGACGGCTGGATGTGACATCTTGAGACAAGCCCGGGAAAGGTCAGCTTTGTCAAATTAAGCTGTGTGCCTTGGAATTCCCCTTTCGCATACTATAGCCGTTAGAACGCCCTCTAGGACCGATACCCGACGACCCCCGAGGGTGAGTCTCAAACTCGGCTTTGATCATCGAGAAGCATGACCGCGAGATGACCTAATGACGGGAAAATCGGGCCCCTGGGTTCATCGCATACAGATAGTCTCCGCGTTTCTTAGGGTGAAAGTGGTAAGAAACGAAAAAAACTATCCTGAACTTTTGCTTCCTTCGATGTTCTTGCGATTGGCGAGGGCTGCGAGGTGCCAAGATGCAACATGCGCGCTGTTCCTGCAAGTTTCCGTATTGACAACAACGGCTGGCTGCCTTTTGGCTTCCTTCAATGCACACATGGTGCTTTTATAAATACTCCTTTCTTTCTTTTTAAACCCCATCACGTGCCAAAAACCCCTAATAAGATTTGTTTTTCCTTCGTTCTTGTTCTCTTTCAGGAACGCAATGTTTTTTCTTCCTTCAGACATGGCAAAAATTTCCACTTCTGCTTCCCAGGAGGTTGCGGATTCATCCTCTTCGTTTTTCTCTCAAGGCGAAGTGGCTACTCCCCCTTGTGCTGAGGAATGAATCCCAGGATCCTTTGCGATGACCTTCGATTTCAAGGTCGAGAGACCTTCCTCGAAGCCAGGGCATCGCGAGCTTCTAAATCAGTATATCAGCTCGATAACGGACGTCGAGAGAGTGAGGGCTAACTGTCGCTGGGGGGATACTGTGCTTGTGGAGATTCCTTCTTGGGAGGAAGATATTACGGCTCATAAAGATGGATTTCTGAGTGTATACACCTACCCATTTACCTTGGGGCCAGTGGGGCCATCCTCGCCCCCGATCAACCCCATGATTATTGACTTCGACCAGAGTTATCAAGTGACTCTAGGCCAAATTCAACCTTAGTTCTGGCGCATGGTTTATATGATTACGCATTACTCGAACATGATAGAGGAGATGCCCTTAATTCTCAACCATCTAATCCGAATATATAGTCCCCGTCTTCTCCGTGGGGGAATAATAAAGCTTCACTACCGAGCCCCGAGATCCCTTTTTTGCTTGCACCGAAGAGCTTGGGGATGAGGGATGGGTATGTCTATTCATTCGAGTGAGGATGTTTGACCTGATTCAAGTGGAAAAGATGTCGTTCCCTGTGAAGTGGAACGCTGGGCGTAAGTAAATGTGTTGTCCTTGTTTCTTTTTGGATATATTTCTTCAAGCATCTAACTCAGCTTTTCTTGCCTTTTCAGCCATAGCGATCTTCCCTGGTGCGGTGTCGGAACTCCAGGGTTGGGTTGGTTGCTTATGCTTGAATTGCCCAAATACCGAACGAGTGTGGCGAGATTTATCTCGAGCTCAGTGGGAAGCCAAAGACCATGGTAAGCCTCGAGCCTTGTTGCATCTGCATACTTTGGCGTAGAACGCTGTTAGCGGCGCTCTTCATCCTTTGTATTTAACCTCTACATTTATGTAGGTCTGGGGGAAATCCCTTTGATGAATGAGGCACCACCCATTGGAGGGGACGCCCTGGTGTTTGACGAGAAGAAGAAAAGGCAGGGGAGTTTGCCGGTTGGGCCTCCGGAGCTTAAGATGGTTAAAGCGGAAGATTCCAAGGTTGACCAGTAGTTGTGACCTCCGAGACGACGGGAAACCCATGAGCTAAAGGTGAGGGAGAAAGCAGCTTCTCAGTGGTCCCCAAAGAGCATATAGGCTCGACCAACCCTCGGGCAGTGGGGACAGATACTCCCGAACCGGAGTCTGATGCCATTGTAGCCTAGCTTTGGGGTGGTGAGGCAATGGATGGAGTATCAAGCACTATCCCAGAGTTGGTAGGTGGCAAGAATTATTCCCGAGCTGGGCGCCCTTGGTGGTCAGTTCGGAGGGGCCTGGATCCGGGGTCCAGGTTGAACAAGGGATGGAGATTTTGGCTGATCCTCTTAACCCTTTGGTTGTTTTTGATTCTCTTCAAGGAGAGATCCTACTGTCTTAGGAAGTGCAAGAAGTTCCGCGTGAAGAGCCTTATAAAGTAGGAGCACTAGTCAAAGGCAGAGATGCACTCGAGAGGTCGCCGACCATTCTCGAGGGAGGTCCCGAGGTTGATGCTTCATTCATTCTCAGCGAGATGGGCAGACTTTGTGAGCGAGTAATTTTTGCTAACCTTGTCCGCAACTCTGGGCTATTCCGGTCTTCGTTTTTTCTAAATTGTCTTTCTACGTGGCTTCAGGCTAAAGTGCTTTATAATAGGCTTTCACCCAGTATTAGGATGAGGTGAGCCGCCGTGAGCGTGAGAAAGCCTATCTTACCGAGCAGGTTACTCATCCCCTATTTTAATTATTATTAGAACCCTTGTGAGATTCCACCGCTTTTAACTTCTCAGGTCTAATTTGTGCAGTTTGAGAAGGAGAACACCCTGCTGAGAGGGGAGTTTTAGGCTAGAGATGCCAAAATTTCCGATCTTAGTCGGTACGTAAACGAAATGGCTTCCGAGAGGGACAGCCTCCAAGGGAAAGTAACCTTGATCGAGCGTCAGCTCCAGGATGCTAAGGAAGATAGTGACAAGTACAAGGGTCTCCATTTCGAACGGGTGGCTGCATTGTTTCGGATCAAAGCCGAGGCCGAGGTGCTTGTAACCTCGCATGGGGGGGGGAGAGTTGTTGTCGCAGATTCTTACATTGAGAAGGCATTTGAGGGGGCTAGCCCGACTTTACCTCGAGCTGTGGGTCATTTGTGGCTGGTTTACCGAAAGCAGACCATTAGTGGCGCGTTGGAAGGTAGCTCGGGTGGTGCTAAAAATGGGGGTGAATCCTCAAGGAGAGAAGATGCCGTTGAGAAGGGGCTGTCGGGGGACTCGTAACTGCCTGGGTGCAACCCTTCGGGAGCCATTGAGGATGCCGGTTTGACAATAGATTAGGATCTTTTTTTATTTTCCTGTCGATTTTTCTGTTGATCTTCCTGTTTGTATATAGTATTTTCATACTGGCATATGTATAAAGTGAATCCTGCAGCATTGTTTTCTCTATTCACCTCTTTGCCTGGAATTCAGCAAGAATTGTCGAGAAACCTTAGACCTGCGATATAGCTCTGTGGCTCATTAGGCAAACTCGGGGGCTTTCATGCGCTTGGTCGATGCGACCTTTAATGTAAACTGGCATTAGAGCTCTTATGCTTTGTTCAACTGTTTTGGGTTTAGTCTCCAAGTCGGATTTCGACTCGAGCCTATTCGACCCTCAAGCTTTTGCGTTTGTATGGGCGGGCGACAATGGCTCTTACGCCTTGCCCTTAGGCATTTGTATTTTAACTATTTTGGGTTCAGTCTCCGAGTTGGGTTGCGACTCGAGCTTAATCGACCCTCAAGTTTAAAATCAAGCGACAATGGCTCTTATGCCTCGGGCTAAAGCAACCTTTTATGTATGTGGCCCTAAGGCTTGTAGAGCTGGCGATGATGGATCTTACGCTGTGTCCTTAGGTATGTATACTTAACTATTTTGGATCCAGTCTCTAAATCGGGTTACGACTCGAGATCATTTTAATCCTCAAGTTTTCAATTTTTAAGCTTGCGACAGTGGCTCTTACGCTTTTGGTCGTTGCGACCTTTTAGTGTGTGGCCCTAAGGATCGCTGGTAACAATGGATCTTACGCTTTTGCCCGTGGGCATATGTAGGCTTTGTTTTCCTTTCGTTTAGGACTTTTTGAAATGTTTTGCTTGACCCGTCGTCGGTTTGGGATGAACCTCGATTTGAAGTTGTTAACGGCGATGTTCGAGCACCTCGGAAGGTTTAGCTCGTAGGCTGAGTAGCTCGAAGCCTTGTGATTTGGAGCTGAGATGGTAAAAGCTCGTTTTCCTGTTGAGGGTACCCTATTTTAACCGGTTCTTTTCGAAGTAATGGCCTGTGATTTTGTTAGCGACGGTCGGGCGTCCCCGAGTCGCTTAATTTGGTTGGTGCATCCATTTTGACCGTAGTCATATGTGTTTGGCCGAAGCCATTTTTGATCCTGAGTGTGATAGTTTAGGCATCTGCACTAAGGGTATGCCCTTTTGGGAGTCTTACAAATGCGACACATAGCCTAAACTTCGGGATTGACTTTTATCCATGTAGTAAGGTCTTACAAAATTTTCATGCCTGTTGAGGTCTTATAGTTTTTTCATGCCTGTTGAGGTCTTACAGTTGTTTCATGCCTATTGAGGTCTTACAGTATTTCATGCCTGTTGAGGTCTTACAGTTGTTTGTTGTTATGTAAAATAGATCTGGCTAGACCGTGTTTGACCGATCGGGGTCTTACGGCCTGGAGTTTTCTAATGAATGGCGATTGACGACAGTCATCGAGTTTGCTTAGGCTCGATGGGCATTACTCGTGAACCTGGAATTGCCTTGATGGGGCCTCATGAGCACGGAGTTCCGACCCTGAGGTTGTGTGGGTGCCAAATTGTTGGCGCTAAGTCTCCAAGTATTTTGGGACGTACTCGGTGGAGGGATCCTTGCCGTGAGCATGCTGAATTTTCTTTTGGAGTACGAGATGCTTTTGGCGAAAGATATTCTTTGATTGCTTGGCGTAAATACATGTCGTTGTGTTGTCGTAAGCCCAGCTAATGCGGACACGGTTCGTTCGACCGTTTGGCCCGATACAACATTTTCTATCAGAACCCCGTTTGTCGTTTCCTAGTACAGGGTTGATTGCGAAGAAAACCTGGTAGGTTTTTTGAGTCCTTCTTAGGTGGCACGTGGACGTTACCTTGTTAAAAACCTTGCCAGCAAAAACCCATTTCGGGATAAAAAACTCGGTCGAAGGAAAAGAGTGCAACGTTTGCTCGAGGATCTTTGTGGGGTTTTCCAATCAAGTGCCCTAGCAGTAATACCGCCTAAGCATCGATAAATTCTAGTTGCTCGAAAGTTGTTCGCCTTCCATGGTGCCAAGCTTATAGGATCCCTTGCCAACTATCCCGAGGACACGGTACGGTCCTTCCCAATTCTTTCCCATCTTTACTTCATTAGGGTTTTGGGTGTTGAGAGTAACCTTCCTTAGGACTAAGTCCCTGATCCCGAAATATTGGAGAATTTTTCTTTTGTTATAGTATCTTTCGATTTTCTACTTCTCGGCAGCCATCCAGATCATTGAGACTTCCCGCCTTTCATCGAGTAGCTCGAGGGCCGTTGTCATGGCCTCATTGTTCGAGCCCTCATTAGTGTGCCGGAATCTGGCACTTGGTTCCCCAACATCCACCGGTATCAATTCCTCGACGTCGTACACTAGAGAGAAAGGTGTTTCCCCGGTGCTTGATTTTGAAGTTGTTCGATATGCTCATAACACCTCGGGCAGCGTTTCTCTCCATTTTCCCTTGGCGCTCTCCAGTTTCTTTTTAAAGTTCTGAATAATGGTGTTATTTGTGGATTCGGCCTGGCCGTTTGCACATGGATGGTAAGGCATTGACAGGATTCTCTTGATTTTGTTATCCTCAAGGAACTGTGTTACCTTGCTCCCGATGAACTACCTCCCGTTTTCGCATGTAATTTTGTATGGGATTCCAAACCGGCATATGATGTGATCCCATATGAAATTGATGAATTATTTTCTCGAAGGCCTATGCTTCCACCCATTTTGAAAAATAATCAGTCATAAATAGAATGAATCTAGCCTTACCTGCTGCCGTTGGAAAAGGGCCGACGATGTCCATTCCCCATTTCATGAATGGCCAGGGTGATAAAACGGAATGTTGTTGCTCGTCGGGTTGGAGGATCATAGGAGCGAATCTCTGGCACTTGTCGTATTTTCGGACAAATTCTCTGGCATCTTTTTCTATGTTGTCCTAATAGTAGCCCGCTCTGATCACCTTTCGGACCAAAGAATCGACCCCACAATGATTTTCGCAGGTGCCCCCGTGGATCTCTCGGAGTATATAATTTGCGTCGTCTGGCCATAAGCATGCCACCACGAGGGCATCGAAAGTTCTCCTGTATAGAGCCCCATTCTCGTCAAACGAGAACCGGGCTGCTTTGGTTCGCATGGCCCTCGGTTCTTTTGGATCTGTGAGCAGCTTCTTATCTTTCAGATAATAAATAGATTTATTTCTCTAATCCCATGTCAGACTGGTGGAGTTAATCTCCGCGTAGCCTTCCTCGACCACTGATTTGATCAATTGGACAACAGCTCCAGGGAGTAGGCCTTCTTCTTCAGCAGAAGATCCCAGATTCGCGAGGGCATCGGCCTCGCTGTTCTGCTCTCGAGGTACATGGACTAATGTCCATTCTTTGAAGCAACATAACACGACTCGGATTTTGTCCAAGTACCTCTGCATCCTATCCTCTCGAGCTTCATAGCTATTGTTCACTTGGCTCACTACGAGGAGTGAATCACATTTTGCCTCGACAGTATCGGCCCCCAAACTTTTGGCCAATTCCAAACCTGCAATCATAGCCTCGTACTCGGCTTCATTGTTAGTCAATCTCGCGGTTTTTATGGAATGTCTGATTACACCGCAAACGGGTGGCTTAAGGACTATACCGAGCCCGGATCCTCTTGTGTTTGTGGCGCCGTCTGTGAACAGGGTCCATACCCCAGAGGACACACCTGATTTCAATAAAAGTTCCTTATGTACCTCGGGTACGAGGGATGGTGAGTAATCGGCCATGTTGTCCCCAGGATTTGGGACTTGATGGCCGTTCAAGGTTGATACTCGATATCATACCCTCCGAGTTAAATGGCCCATTTGGCCAATCGACCCAATAACTCGGGTCTATGTAGTATGCTCTGGAGGGGGTACGTTAACAGAACGTAGATACGGTGACACTGAAAAATATGGCTTCAGCTTACGCGAGCGCCAATTTTTCTAGATAGAGGTACGGAGTTTCGGCGTCCCCCAAGGTTTGGCTTACGTAATAAACAGGAAATTGTATACTTTCTCCTCTTGAACCAGTATGTCGCTTACCGCTATTTCAGATACGGCCAGGTACAGGTATAACATTTCATCCTCCTTGTGTGTGTGCAACAAAGGTGGGCTAGTCAGGTATCGTTTCAGTTCTTCTAGAGCATGTTGGCATTCTGGATCCATTCAAAGTTGCTCTTTCTTTTTACTAGAGAGGAGAAATGGTGACTTTTGTTTGATAACCATGATATGATTCTGCCCAGGGCCGCTATCCGCCCCGTTATCTGTTGGATGACCTTTACATTGTTCACCACTGTGATCTCTTCGATGGCTTTTATCTTATCGGGATTGATCTCGATCCCCTTGTTTGAAACCATGAAGCCCAGGAATTTGCCCGAACCCACTTTGAAGGCACATTTCTCGGGGTTGATCTTCATCTTGTAGCTTTTGAGGAAGTTGAAAGATTCCTGCAAATGGTCCTCTACGCGCAAGGACTTGACTAGCATATCATCAATATACACCTCCATTTATTTACCTACTTGATTCTCGAAAATTTTATTAACTAGGCGTTGATACGTTGCCCCTGCATTTTTTAGCTCGAAGGGCATTACATTATAGCAATATGTACCATACTTTGTGATGAACGAGGTTTTTTCCGTGTCCTTGGGGTTCATCTAGATTTGATTATACCCCGAGTAGGCATCCAGAAAAGTGAGGGTCTCATGGCCAGCCGTAGCATCGATCAGACATTCGATATTAGGCAATGGGAAGGAATCTTTGGGGCGCGCCTTATTCAAGTCTTTGTAATATACGCACATTCTTAGCTTGTTTCCATTTTTGGGCACTACTACTATGTTGGCCAGCCATTCGGGGTACTTTACCTCTCTAATGGATCCGATTTTTAGAAGTTTCGCTACCTCTTCTTTGATGAAGGCATGTTTTACCTCGGACTGCGGTCTTCTCTTCTACTTTACGGGTTGAATTTGGGATCAACGCTCAGCCTATGGGAGGTTATTTCTGGCGGGATTCCTATCATATCTAGGTGGGACCAGGCGAAACAGTCGATGTTGTTACTAAAAAATTGAATAAACCCTGTCCTGAGTTCGGGGTCAACCCCGTTCCCAGGTATACCTTATGATCCGGGAGGTGCTCGAATAAAATGGTGTGCTCCAGCTCTTCGATTGTCGATTTGGTCTCATCCAATTCCTTGGGGGTGACGAAGGTTCGGGGGGCGAAGAAATCTTCCCCGTTGTCCTCGGGGGCCTGTATGTTTCTATCCTCATCCGATATCGGGCACGTGTGGATTGGCGCCTCATGGTGAACCGCGAACATTTCTTTTGCTTCATGTTGTTCTCCTTGTATGGTTGTAATGCCATCCCTTGTGGGAAACCTTATCACCTGATGCAAGGTTAAGGCTACTGCCCTCATTCTATGTATCCAAGGCTTGCCGAGTAATGCATTGTACCTCATGTCGTCGTCGATGATCTGGAACTCGGTGTTCTGAATCGCGCTGGATGTGTCGATCGGGAGGGTGATCTCTCCTTTCGTTACTTCACTGGTCATGTTGAAGTTGTGGAGGATTCAAGGGACGGGAACGGCTTGGTTGAGTAGTCCCAACTGTTCTACTACCTCTGGTCTAATTATGTTGGCCGAGCTGCCTGGATCCACGAGCACGCGCTTTATGCTGGTATTGTTTAAGAGAAACGAGATTACCAGCGCGTCGTTGAGTGGTTCTATCATGGCCTCGAGGTCCTCCTCGCTGAATATGAGGGTCTCTTCGGGCACGTGGTTTCGGGTCGGTCCTTCTTCCGTAGTGGACGTTCTCGTTCGCTTAATTCTTGGTCCTTGGGGAACGTTGGTTCCCCCAATAATCATGTGGATGTCATGTCGGAGAACCTTCCATTCCGCCCCGGTTGAGTTTGGTGGTGTACCAATATCTGGAGTAGTCGTGTCCTTTTCTCAGTTATTTTCAAAGTTCTGGTTCCCCATTTTGCTCACCGAGCTAGGCGCTCTGTCTTGAAATCGAAGATCTTGGGCATGAAAAAGTGTGAAAGATAACTTGTGTTTTGTAATGAAACCTATTATTTTTAGCCCTACGGTGGGCGCCAAACTGTTTATAGTGAAAATGGTAACAACAATTAAATTTGTAAATGGGACTCTAAAAATACATGATCTATTTTTATGCTAGTTGTTAGAGCAGTTGATGCTAGGCGTATGAAGTTTAATGATGAAATTCGATCTAGAACGAGGCAGTAATCAAACCGAGGGGCTTACTGCACGGGCCTCGGACCGATCGATGAGAGGCTTCGAGGTTGATGCCTGGGCTCGAGTTCGAGCTATCGGGGGTAAGCAGGAAGGGGATAATAGTTATGATATAATCAAAGAAGGCTATTTACGGCCAATATCAAGCAATAGATGAAGAACAAGTATGAAAGCAATAAATGAAAAGAGTAGCCTCGAGCGAGTAAGTTAGAGAGAAGAAAGAAAGGGAGTTATTATTGATCTTGTGTAGAGTAACTGGAGCAACAACAACCGAGCGTTACACAGTGATGGGGATCCCCTTTATATAGGAGAGGAATCCCGTTGTAGTACAAAATGCATTAACTATAAAAGCATGGAGACGGGACGACTCGATGTGACACTTGAGATAGGCCCCGGATAGGCCAGCTTTGTTAGATTAAGCTGTGTGCCTTGGAATTCCCCCCCTCGCATACTATAGCCATTAGAACGCAATGCCCTTTGGGGCTGGTACCTGATGACCCCCGAGGGTGAGTCTCAACCTCGGCTTCGATCCTCGAGGAGTATGACCACAAGGGAAATCGGGCCCCCGGATTCACCGCATACAGAAATGTTGTGCTAAGCTCAACCTGCATGCCCAACTCACATTGAACTACCCTCTAGAAATGCGAGGTGAACTACTTACCTCAATCAAAAATGATAAACACGATCACACCGTGGAGGCCCAATCTCTATCTTCTGAGGCAAACCGCTAGGTCTTTGACAATTTAGACACCGAGTTACATATGCAACTATGTCCTTCTTCATCCTCCTATACCAATAATGCTACCGCAAGTCCTGATACATCTTTGTTGCGCCTGGATGAATAGAATATCGGGAACTGTGGGCCTCCTCTAGAATCAACTCACGAAATCCATCTACATTAGGCACACAAACATGACCCTGCATCCTCAAAACTCCACAATCTCCAATAGAAACAGTACAACATCACCCTTAATGCATTAACTATAATAACATGGCACGATAGCACCTTTCGTGCATTAACTCTTACAATATGGCACGACATCACCCTTTGTGCACTAACACTCACAATATGGCACGACATCATCCTTACTGCATTAACACTCACAATATGACACGGCGTCACCCTTCGTGCATTAACACTCTCCCTTACCATAAAACAATGAACAATAACAACAGAGGGATATCATAGCAAGAACAAGCCTTACTTCAACATTTGGTTCCGCAATACCAACCTCAACTTTGAAATCAATGCTCAATTATCACCAAAAATCTGTAAACATGATAAGAGCGATCAATTTAACAATACTAGTCTCAACATGAATAACATGATCAAAGAAAACAATAATTACAAGGAACCAAGTCTCACCCACATGCTTTAACCCGACAACAACGCTTAAGTACTCGTCACCTCACATATACGTTGTACCTATCATATAAACATGTAGCAAATAGACAAACAAGTCCTATTCCCTCAAGTCAACGTTAACCACGACACTTATCTCGCTCCAAAGACCAAACTCAAAGCTCAACCACCGCTTTGACTTTCAAACAGGCCTCTGAATAAATACAATCTTGAAATTTACCAACCAAACGATTCAAATTATGCCTTAGGAACTATCCACGATTGTATAGAATTCAATTTAGGTCATTATTGAAAAAAGTTAACACCGAAGCCCATTTGGGCCAAACCCGAAAATCGGACCAAAACCTAATTTTCCATTCACCCCCGAGCTCGATCATGTAATTTGTTTTTGAATCCGACCTCAATTTGAGGTATAAATCCCTATTTTTCAAAAATCCCTAATTCTACCAAAACCCCCCCAATTTCCACCATGAAAACTCTACATTTTTGGTTGAAATCTTAGAAAAAGTTGTGAAAGATTGAAAGAAACTAGTTTAGAATAACTTACCAATTATTTGGGAAAGAAAAGTTTTTTGAAAAATCGCCTCTAGGGTTCTTTAGTTTTAAAATTTGAAGAATAAACCATAAATCCCGTCTAAGTCATATTTGATCAGTTGCAGGTGTCGCATTTGCGACATGGGGTTCGCAAATTCGAGGAGCCTATCGCAAATGCGAATGTTTTTAAGGCTTCAAAGTGCATAATTAGGTACAAAAACATAAGATGACCTATCGGATCATCACATTCTACACCTATAAAATAATCGTTTGACCTCGAACGGACATAGAAAATTAACTAGGCTAGTGAAAAGGTGGGGATATCTACTCCTCATGTCTGACTCGGACTCCCAAGTAGCTACCTCGATGGTCTGACCTATCCATTGCACTCGAGCTGAAGGATAACTCTTCGATCTCAACTGACGAACCTGCCGATCTAGAATAGCCACCGGCTCCTCCTCATAAGTAAAATCCTTGTCCAACTAGATAGAGCTGAAATCGAACACGTGGGATGGACCGTGATACTTCCGGAGCATGGACACATGGAATACCGGATGAACTACTGATAAACTAGGTGGCAATGCAAGCTTATAAGCAACCTCACCCACTCTCTGAAGAATCTCAAAAGGTCTGATATATCTAGGGCTCAACTTGCCCTTCTTTCAGAACCTTATTACACTCTTCATGAGTAAAACCCGGAGCAGAACTGGCTCTCCGACCATGAATGCAACATCACGAACTCTACAGTCGACATAACTCTCCTGCCTGGACTGAGCTGCACAAAGTCTATCCTGAATAATCTTGACCTTATCCAAGGAATCCTATACCAAATCTGTACCTAATAACCGAGCCTCCCCCGGTTCAAACCATCCAACCAGTGATCGACACTGTCTACAGTATAATGCCTCATAGGGAGCCATCTGGATGCTCGAATGATAGTTGTTGTTGTAGGCAAACTTCGCTAGTGGCAAGAACTGATCCCAAGAGCCTCTGAAGTTTATAACACAAGCGCAGAGCATATCCTCCAATATCTAAATCGTGTGTTGCGACTGTCCGTCCGTCTGAGGATGAAACATTATGCCTAGATCAACCTGTATGCCCAACTCATGCTGTAAGGCCCTCCATAAATGCAAGGTGAACTACGTACCTCGATCAGAAATGATATACACAGGCATACCGTGAAGGTGGACGATCTCGCAGATATAAATCCCTGCCAATCGCTCTGAAGAATAGGTAACTGCCACAGGAATGAAATGCACTGACTTGGTCAGGCTATCCACAATAACCCAAACTACATCGAACTTCCTCTAAGTCAGTGGCAGTCCAACAATGAAATCCATAGTGATACGCTCCCACATTCACTCAGGAATCTCAATCTTCTAAAGCAAACTGCCAGGTCTCTGATGCTTGTACTTTACTTGTTGACAATTTAGACACCGAGCTACATATGCAACTATGTCCTTATTCATCCTCCTCCAGCAATAATACTATTGCATGTCCTAATACATCTTGGCAGCACCCGGATGAATAGAGTATTGGGAACTATGGGACGCCTCTAGAATCAACTCATGAAGTCCATCCACATTAGGCACACAAACAAGACCATGCATCCTCAAAACTCCATCATTTCCAACAGAAACAGTACGACATCACCCTTCGTGCATTAACTCTCATTACATGGAACGACATCATCCTTCGTGCATTAACACTCACAATATGGCACGACATCACCCTTCATGCATTAATACTCACAATATGGCAAGGCATCACCCTTCATGCATTAACACTCACAGTATGGAACGACATTACCCTTCGTGCATTAACATTCTCCCTTACCATAAAGCAATGAACAATAACAATAGAGGGATATCATAGCAAAAAGAAGCCTTAATTCAACATTTGGTTCCACAATACCAATCTAAACATTGAAATCAATACTCAATTATCACCAAAAATCTGTAAACATGATAAGAGCGATCAATTTAACAATACTAGTCTCAACATGAATAACATAATCAAAGAAAATAATAATTACAAGGAACCAAGTCCCACCCACATGCTTTAACCCGATAACAACGCATAAGTACTCGTCACCTCACATATGATGTATCCAACATATAAACATGTAGCAAATAGACAAACAAGTCTTATTCTCAAGTCAACGTTAACCACGACACTTACCTAGCTCCAAAGACCAAACTCAAAGCTCAACCAGCGCTTTGTCTTTCAAACAAGCCTCTAAACCAATAGAATCTAGCAAATTTACCAACTAAACAATTCAAATTAAGCCTTAGGAACTACCCACGATTGTAAAGAATTCAATTTAGGTCATTATTGAAAAAGTCAACAAAAGTCAACACCCGAGATCGCTTGGTCCAAACCCGAAATTCAAACAAAAACAAGATTGCCGGTTCACCCCCGAGTCCGGTTATGTAATTTGTTTTGGGTTTGACCTCAATTTGAGGTCTAAATCCCTATTTTTTCAAAAATCCCTAATTCTACCAAAAAAACCCTAATTTCCACCATAAAAACTCTAGATATTAGGTTGAAATCTTAGGAAAAGTAGTGAAAGATTGAAAAAAAACTAGTTTAGATCCACTTACCAATGATTTGGGTAAGGTAAGTTCTTTGAAAAATCGCCTCTAGGATTCTTGAGTTTGAAAATTTGAAGAATAAACCAAAAATCTCGTCTAAGTCATATTTGATCATTTGTAGGTGTCATATTTGGGACCTGGGGTTCCCAAATCACGTAATATGTATGATACACACAAGTAAGTAATACTATGACATGCCCTGCCCCCAAAATAAGGACCAGTAGATCCTCCAGGTCCACGAGGCTTCTTAACCTCCGTATCATCCCTCTCAAGACTGTGAATACCCTCTAACCTCCTAGCGATCTTAACAACTTAATGAAATAGAGTATCAGTCTCCTACTACCATGCCATCCCATATTTGAGACCATAACCAAGTCCCTCAATAAATATGCGGGCTCTCTTTCTCTAATAGTGGAAACCAAAGCAGGTGCATGACGAGATGATTTAGCAAACCTCATAGCATACTTGGACACAATCATAGACACCTAGCACAACTACTCGAACTTTATGCACATCGAATACCTGAGGGTTTGTGGAACGAACTCCCTCAAAAATATATCAGTAAATTGAGCCTAAGTAAGTGTCGCTGTACCAACTGGCGTACTCTCCTCATATGCCTGCCGCTGTCTATAAGCCGGCCCTGTTAGGTGGAAAGTTATAAGGGTGACCCCGCTCACATCCATTGTGCCCATAGTTAAATACGATGATGCTAGTCAAGAAAACTATGCACATCCTTAGAAGTTACGCCAATGAAAGTAGGAGGATACTACTTCTTGAACCTTCCCAACCTCTTCTACTCCTCCTCTAATGCTGCTAGACTGACCTTAGGCTGAATTGCAACTACTAGCTGTACCAGCATAATACTTAAAACCTGATAAATATGAGATTGTTGCTCTAGATTACGGGCGGCGGGAGTTGTAGCTTCGCTCTTAACCTGTGAAGTTGCTGGTGCAGCTGGGATCAATACCGCCTGATCCGAACATGCTTAGGAACTGCACTAAAGTCCCCGGAAGTCTAGGGGTAGCAACAGGTGCCTCAGGTGCTAGCCCCCCAATTTTTCAACACACACACGGCAACAACCCTTAAAACAGTAAAAAATTAAGTGTGATATAATTTTAATGGATCAAGATCAACAATGGCTTATCAACTGTTTAAATGCTACAGAAGTTGAAATTTTATCTTTTGGTATCGAGCATAAGTAAAGCCAGCAAAAATAAGAGTGTTGCGGTGGGATGATCTTTCAATTGGCGTTACGTGTTCTTCACAAAAGACATGGGTTAGATAGATTGCTAAGAGAATCGGTTTAGGTATGTTAACGCTATCCCTTCTTTCTTTTGGTATGATCCATACGATACAAACGAAACGAACAAATGCACAACTTTCACAAATGACTCTATACATAGAAGTATAGAAATGCCTACATTCTTGAACTCCTATATGTCCTATTATTTTATCCTCTGTTCATGGCTCTCAGAAAAATACGTAAGTTGAAAAAGTTTACTTCATGATATTACCCAAAGACATAGTGGTCTTATGACATTCCGAAAGACTTTATTAAAGTACTTCTCATGCATTGCATTCATGTACATTGACCCATGACAATATGGCGTTATATACGCGTATATACGTATATTATATGTATATAGGATATGGAAAAAGGTTACGGTGTTATATACGCACCACCACCTGATCATCTGGTATGCATTGATGATTTTGCCCACAATGGCCGAGATGATATGATGGTATGCCCTTAGAGGTTGATGATGTTATGAAACATGTACCTATGCACGACATGACATTCATACGCATATGCATGGCACGATAAGTATTTCATGATTTACAAAATTTTCCAGACTTACAGGTGAATTATTTACTCTATATTTCTTCCATGTCTGTTATGTACTTATTTATGTGACATACATACTCGGTACATTATTCGTACTGACGTCCCTTTTGCCTGAGGACAGTGCGTTTCATGTCCGCAGGTCCCGATAGACAAGTCGAGAGCCCTCCAAGTAGGCTATCAGCTCAGCGGAAGATTTTGATGCGCTCCATTTGCTTCGGAGTTGCTTGTTTGGTTAGTATGATTTAGACGTGTACTATTTGGTATCGCGGGACTCTTTCTCAACCTTTATGAAAATTATGTATTCATAGAGGCTTGTAGACAGATGTCATGTACGTAAAAGATTGTATGGCCTTGTCGGCCTATGTTTAGTATACGAGTGGTTATTTTGGCTTTATAAGCCCGTATGTCTTATGTATAAATTGGTATCACATGTTATATTCTACTGACTCACAGCAACCTTCCGGCACAGTTATCTATGATAGTATGAGATGAAAAGTTACGTTATATTGGTACTCGGTTGGGTAAGGTATCGGGTGCCCGTCGCGATCCATCGGTTTGGGTCGTGACAATAAACATAAAATTAAATTAAATTTATCATATAAATTTTTTTAATAATTAAAATTAAGTTCTGAAGTTATACAAATAAATAAGGAAAAGAAAACATGTCATTGCTTATTGCATATAAAACGAAAGTAATAATTATTAAAAAATATTATTAGAATTTATTAAAAAATAATAAAAGAACTTCCATGCTTATACCTCGGGCGTATTTATATTCAATGTTTTATATTACATATGAAGTAATTATTTCAATAATAAGTAAAATACTATATGGATAAAACTAATCACAGTAGAATAAAAGAGAGGGGTGAAGACCATGCGGCGATATTTATATTTTGAATTCACTTAAAAAATAAAAAAACTAGGTAATTGGTATTAACAATACTATTCATAAATCTAGACAATTAAATAATTATGAACAATAGAATAAATTTTAAAAAAAAAATATTTCACGAGAAAGAAAAAAAAAATTAATAAAAAGTCATAGTGCAAAGTAGTAATACCAAGCAGTAGATAATCTAATAAAGAAAACTGAGGAACAGAAAATTATTCGATGATTATTTGATTTGCTTCCTTAATTTTATAGATATTTTACTATTGGGTATGTTGCATTGATTTGTTAAGCAATAATATTTATAATTTGTTCAAACAAGTTAGATGTCAATTGTGCATAATTAATACGCTTTAATATTATTAGCACATCGTGGAAGTTGTATACTAGTTTATCTTTTAAAGGCGTACACTTCTGATTTTAATAAGGCGAGAACTTATAAATTGGAAAGCGACCAACTGATAGCTTCGCACCAAACTTTCTGAGGCACGAGTTTAATGGAATGATGTAACCAGTGAGATTGTGCATTATAACATAATCTTGTTACTGTTTTGACTGCTTGAAAATAACTTTGAACGCATAAGAGATTATTGAAGTAATGTGTGAGGGTTAGGTATATGTCTTATAATCTTGCCCAACTATCAGATGACGAATTACATTATTGTTAGAAACTTAGAATCAACTATAGGATTACACTTAAATGAGCCGTATGGTGTGTGAATCCGGATATAATGGAATGCATTAAAAAAAAATCGACAAGCAACATAGACGGATCAGTTACCAACGATTCTGTCAAAAATTGCAGTTACCAACGGATTTGCCACTGAAATTATTGTCAAGATGGAAAGGGTAGGGAATGAAAAATGTTAGGCACGTGGATAGTTTGTATTTGTATAGGGGCAGAAAAGTGTGTGGCAATGGGCAAAGCAGACAGAAGCAGGCAGGAAGATTCTTATTAATAGTACTATTTTTTACATACAAGCAGAAAAGAGAAGCGGCCTTATTATTTGGACAACAATCATGATCTTGCATTACTGTCTCTAATCCTATTTACTTATTCTTAATTCTCAGACAACTAAACAGTAAATTCAGTACGTACTACTCCAAATTCCTTTCCAGTAAATAGATAAAATAATTGTTGTTCGTCATTGGTTGATCCGATTGTTAAGAGTTGTTGTCTTTGTGGTTGACAAAGCTTCTTGTTGTCTTTTTTATTTACTCTATACAAATATTCCCTTTTTCCTTGCCTAGGTTTCTCATTATTTTCAATTGAGCATAATAATACGATATTCTTTTAATTTTGAACCTTTTTATTATACTTTCTTTCACTTGCATACTAGCTATAAATGCTCATACCTTTTTTAAGAAATATAGCAAACCCACATGGAACCCATTCCTTATCCTATCCATCTCATTGCAACGGCCACGACTCATATATATGGTTCTTAATGTAACTCATGACATCCCTTTTCCGGCCTTAAAACTAAAAATGGGAAATATTATACCAAATCTGGATATCTAACTTCTCATTAATATGCTCTCTCGTAGTACCAAATCTCCACTAATTCCCCATATCAAACACAAGTTCCAAAGAAATATTTCTGAATTAGTTCTTTGGGCTCCAAATCAGCTCAAATAATAAATTGCTTTTAACATATTTTTTTTACATTTGTTATCATAAACCTTTGGTTATCTATGGATTGATAAAGCCTGTGATGTCAAAGAGACGTTCAACATTTTTTACTCTTTGGGGTCGTTTGGTTGGTGGGATAAGAGATAACAATTAAGGGATAGATTAGTTATCCCATATAGAAGGTAAGATATTTAATTCAATGGAATATTCTTGTAACGACCCGACCAGTCATTTTGATCATTTGTATTTTCGTTCGATGGTTCGAGGTTGCGGGTAGCTTCATATCATGATGTATTGTGACTTGCGTGTATGGTTGGTTTCAGTTTTTGAGCGGTTCAGGATTGATTTGAAAGAATAATTCTCATTTTAGAAGCTTTAAGTTGGAAGAGTCGACCAAGTTTGACTTTTGCGTATTTGATCTCGGATTAAAGTTCTGATGGTTCCTTAGGCTCGGATGGTGATTTTGGACATAGCGTATGTCCAAATTTGGATTTGGAGGTTCCTATGTTGTTTTGGCTTGAATTAGTGAAAGTTGAATAGTTGAATGTTTGAAAGGTTTGACTAAGAATTGACTTTGTGGATATCAAGTTCATATTGCAGTTTTGGGAGTTGAAATAGGTCAGTTGTGTCATTTGAGACTTGCATGCAAAATTTGAGGTCATTTCGAGTTAATTTGATATGGTTCGGCATGAGTTTTGGAAGTTGAAAGTTCATTAGTTCATTAGGCTTGAATTGGGGTGCGATTCGTAATGTTGATGTTGTTTGGTGTGATTGGACAGGGTCCCGAGGGCCTCAAGTGTGGTTCAAATGAGTGCGGATCATTTTCACTCATGTTTGGATCGCAGATTTTTGGTGTTCTACTGTTCATTGCGATCGTGGAGTGTAATTTGGTAGGCATCTGTAATGGTCACGACATTCGCATATTGATCGTTGCGATCGCAGAGCACTGGCGAGTTGTGCTCATCGCGTTTGCGCCCTAGTAGTCGCATTCACATAGAGGGTGAGCTGGATGAGGCACCAAGTTAATGGCCTTCACGTTCGCATGTTGGTGACCGTTTTTGCCTAGGCCAGTAGGGGTGAGCATCGCGTTCATTGGTGTCAGACCGCGTTCGGGAGGAAGGATTGTGGGAGGAGCTTGATTTGTTCTTCGCGATCGCGGGATCACCGGTCAGAATCATTTAAGTATTCTATTTCGAGGGCTTTGTTTATTTTATCATATTTTGAGTTAGAGAGCTCGAATATAGGCGATTTTGGAGGGGATTTTCATGATTTAGATTAGGGTAACTATTTTTTATGCGGATTTATTTATATTTCATGATTCCAACCTTGAATTTAGTGATTGTTTGATGAATCAAATTGAGGAAATTGAGAATTTTAGTAAAAACTTTTCTAATACATAAATTGATGAATTGAAGGCCAATTTGGATGAAGTTCGTATGGTTGAACTCGTATTTGAATGGGAGTTCAAAATTTGTGAGTTTTGTTGGTTTTTGGGTGCGGGCCTGGGTTGAATTTTTGGGTTGACCACTTGATTTTAGTTAAAGATCAAAGCTTTATTATTCATAATCGCTTCCTATGGCAAAATTATTTTGGCTAAATTCGAGCCATCTGGTGGTTGAATTGCATAGGAAGGGCTTATTAGTGGATTAATTTAGCTTATTTGAGGTAAGTATCTTGACTTTGTATGGGAAAATTACCCCTTAGGATTGGCTTAATTGCTTATTTGTTCATGTGGCGAGGTAAGGGGGTTAATTATTAAAACACGTGTGAAGAGATAAGGTGGGCATTTATTTTATTATTGCGTGGGCGGTGAGATAAGGGTGGCTATGTGGGGATGATATGTGATGGTCTGGGGGCGTATTATTGATGAAAAAGGGAGTATTCTTATTTGTGCTTAGGACTTCCTTGTGTGTGTCATGTATATTATTTGATTTGTTGTGTTTTTCCCAATGTGCTACTTGGTATCTCTATTATTACGTGATAATTTGGCTGTCAGGATGGATTTTACGTACGTGAAATTTTTATCTCACATTATGTTGAGCTAATTGTAACATAACAGATTTAAATAAAAGGAAGTCTTTATAATTCTTTGTTTTATTTGATACTTGATGAATTCTTCTTGAACATGTTATTGGTAATTGGCACGAGGTCTTTGCCGTGCAATTGCGGTATATGTTGAGGCACAAAATATTTTCCGTGCGAGTGTGATTTATTTTGTGGCACGAGATCTTTGTCGTACGGGTGTGACTTATGTTGTGGCACGAGTTTTTTGTTGTGCGAGTATGACATATATTGTGGCACGAGGTCTTTGCTGTGCGAATGTGACTTATATTGTGGTATGAGGTCTTTGATGTGCGAGTCTGACTTATATTGTGGGATGAGGTTTTTGCCATATGGGGTATGTCTTATGTTGTGGCATGAGCTCTTTGCCGTAGTAGGGTGATTGATAATGTGCGCAAGAGGTGACGTGAGTGTGTGGCTCTATTTGATGACTTATTTGTCGAAATTGGGATTTTTATTTTATGTAAATAGTTATCGCTTAGTTTGATGATATTATAGTTATTGCTTTTGTTATCATTCCTTTTTGCCAGTTTTTAATATTTGCATAGGTTATTTGACTAGTGAGTATCTTGACTTGAACCTCGTTACGACTCTAGTGAGGTTAGACTTGATACATACTAAGTACCGACCATGGTATACTTATACTACACTTCAATATATTTTTGTATAGACACAGGTGTTGGAAGTAGTGGGCCCAAGTAGTGTTAGCTCTTGATCGCGAGGATTCAAGGTAGATCTGCTTTATCGTCGTAGTACTTTGGAGCCCTTTCCTTACATTTATACTGTCAATTATCTATCCAAACAATATTCTATTTTTGTTTTGAGATATTTCTATGTATTCAGCTAGAGTTCGTGACTTTGTACTACTTATTCTTGGGGAGTTATTGTGATTATCGTTGTGTTGGCTTGTATAACCTTTATTTCCACTTTTATATTAAACTCTACTTCATAATATTATATTTTATTTGTTTATCTATTGTAAGTGATTGACTTACTTAGTTTTAGAGACTAGGTGCCATCACAATCCTTAAGGTGAGATTTGGGTTGTGAAAAGTTTAGTATGAGAGCTCTAGGTTCATAGGTTATACTAGTCACGAGAGAGTTTAATAGAGTCTTGTGAATCGGTACGGAGACGTTTGTACTTATCTTCGAGAGCCTAAAGAACTATTAGGAAAATTCCACTTCTTTCATTCCTTATCGTGCAGATTTATTGATTTCGGAGTTTGAGCCTTTGTTTTTCTATTCCCTCATAGATGGTGAAGACACGAATTGTAGTTACTAATGATGCTTCCCCCAAGGCCGATGTTGCTAGGGGTCGGGGCAGAGGTAGAGACCGAGGTTGGGCATGTGCCACAACTATAGCACCTACCAGAGCAACAATTGAGGAGCCGAGTCACTTCACACTTTGTTGGGCAAATGGGAGGGAATTTGTAAGAATGAATCACGTATTAATGTTTGTTAGAAATGAAAATGTGGTTTTATATTCAAAAATCCTAGAAATGGATATTTGAATCTTTCTTAAGAAGGAATATGTGGAATGGATATTTAATTTTTTTCTTAAAAGTGGGTAGGTGACTCATGTTATAAGACATGACAAATTTTCACATTTCTAACTTGCCACCTATCAAGAATGACTAAGAGTCATCGTAAACTACAAGGGGGATGCCACGTTTTGACTTGTTAAGACTTATCCCAATATCCTAATTAATTACTCACTAATCCTTAATTAACTAGTTAATCTCCCACTAATTAATAATTAACCAATTACCCGATTATCTACATAATTAAGAATTATCCCAAATTACTTATAATACTACTTACTTTTAACACACCTTATACACCTTACTATGAAGGCGCTGGCTGTGGCGCGGTTTACAGCAGCTGAAAATTTTGA
The DNA here is from genome assembly GCF_000393655.2 of Nicotiana sylvestris. Classification (NCBI taxonomy): domain Eukaryota; kingdom Viridiplantae; phylum Streptophyta; class Magnoliopsida; order Solanales; family Solanaceae; genus Nicotiana; species Nicotiana sylvestris. The sequence continues at coordinate 134,843,272 of NC_091064.1, read as the reverse complement.
GCCCCAGGGCTAGCGCCCCACGCTGCCCTGGACGCTCGAGACGTGAATATGTCCTATTTCGACTGGGACTCAGTTATTTCGATCCTAAGACGCCTTCAACTCATATAAAAGCCAACGTAAACTAATTTTTAAAGGCATGACGTGATTTTTAGAGGAGAACAAAAAGTACAAATTACTCGAGGAGGACGTTTTTGAGAGGAAAATACAAGCACAGAGCCACCGTGGAGGCCTGAATTCATCAAGTTCTATCTTTCTTCCCCGAATTTTTGTAATTTTTATGTTTCTTTGTATGATTTGTTGTTTTGCTACCATGTCTATGTGGAGCTAAACTTCACGTTCTAGAGTTGTGGTTCTTTCATGACTATTGTTATTCAGATATTTTATCTTGATTTCTTAATTTGTCGTATTAGTTTATTTATTTAATCCTGCGCTTAATTATTTAATTGTTTGATCACCAATTGAATACTATCTATGAATCTAGAATTGGACTCGAATGTGGGAATTCTAGATTGCATATAGAATTGAGTATAGCAAGTTATTAAACCTAGCATCGGAGAATGGATTCGCGGTTAGGATAGATATATACCTAACTGCCTTGCTTGGTTGATGTACAGGAATTATAAATACGTTCTTGTTGATTCTAACTCCATAGACATATAGACGTTAGGTTAGCTTGAATAGGCGAGTAAGAACTTGACAGATTCTTATGAGCAATATTAACCCTGTTCACCAATAAACTAGATAAATTAGTTAGCCAATTCAATTGAAGAATACAATAAGAATGTTAGATAGCCCATAGGCCTAGATCGTTTTCATAACATCGATAACATAAAAATCTACTCTTCTTTTGTTCAGAGTTCATTATTTGTTTTCTTTTTATTTAAATTAGATTAGAATCAAATACTTCTCGGTTTAATTATTATTTACATAATTAGGATAGGCTAATTTAGTTAATTGTTAATCACAAGTCCTCGTGGGTTCGACATTCGACTTTTAGTCACTTTATTACTTGACGACCGCGTATACTTGCATGTGCGTTTAGCTACAATAAGTTTTTGGCGCCATTGCCGTGAACTTAGAAATTAGCTAATTTTCTAGATTAGACATTTACTTTTTTATCTATTCATATTTTTTGTGTTTTAGTTTAGTTAGTATTTTTTATTTATTTTAGCATGTCATCATGGAATGAAGATTATTCGAATGATGGTTATTCTTATTTTGAATATCCCTGTCAATATTGTGGAGGACCCCACTGGTGGAAAAATTATCATAATATTCCCGGGAGTGAGTTGTACACACAATCTCAATCCTTTGAGTGTAATATTTCTAATATGTGTGGTGGTCAACATGGCCATTGGGATGGTTGCCCTAATTCTTTTGATCCTTCTCTGAGCCCATATTATGATCTTTCTAACAGTGTTTGTGAGTTTGATAGGGGCAATGGAGTGCAGAACATGGAACGTAAAGCATATATTAGGTATATTCTGAGGCAAGTAGATGAGCAACAGGGTGAACTCAAAAAAGATATGAAAAGAATGAGGGTAGCAATCACAAGAATGAAGGCTAATATAGAAGAATCGAATTAAGAGAGTGAGTTCCAACAAAAAGAAAATTTTGAAAAAGTGGAGATTTTGAGCCAAACTTGGCTAATGGAACAAACTGAACTATTAGAAATATATGAAGCTCGATGTGAGAAAACTACAGATGAGATGAAAGACTTAATGGAAGGAAGAGCTGAACTGGGAAAAGATATCGAAAAGGTTGGCACTACTATTCACAACTTGGAAGCTCAATTGATTGTAAAGGTTGATGCGTCTAACGCCCAACAAAATAGTTCTGAGTTGTGTGAAACTGAAAAATAGCTTATACGCCAAATTGAGGAGTTAAAAGTGGAGAGTCAATCATTCGACCATACTTTTATTTATGATGTCCATGTTGAAGAAAGCACTCTAGAGTCATGTGAGAAAGTAGATAAATATTATAATTGGAGACTCTAGTGTGTGTAAATATGAGGATGTAAAGAGTAATATAATTCTAGAGTTAGGGTATATTGGTCCTCATTCCATACATTTTTCAACATTGTGTTTGGATGTTGACGTGGAAATCGAGTCATCTGAGTCTTTGGAGGAGCCAATGGAAGAGGAACGAGGTGCTTACATTCTTGAATTATTCGTGCCAGAGAGACTTAATTACATACCTCATCCGAAGGCCAAGAAGTGCAGAATGCGATATTGGTTGCTTGGCCCAATTAAATTTGTCCCACCACCCCGAGAGCATAGCAAAAAGCTTGAAGCCAAATTGGGGGCGCAATTCATAAATTCGAGGTGGAGGCAAAAAATGGTTCACGTCATGCCGCAACGTTAAATTAGGTGCTTGTTGGGAGGCAACCCAGCTTTACTGCTTTCTTTTATTTTTTATTTTTTTTCTTATTGTATTATTTTTGTAGTGTTGTTTTATTTTGTAGAATTTTGAGCATAGGGAGCAAATCCATAGGAAGTGTGAAAAAGTGAGTCATGTGGTTGGAACTAAGTGTGGGGAGCCCACACAAAGGATCATACCTGAGAGAAGTCTGAGTATCAGTGAGCTGCTAATGCTTCGGCCTTTGGCCTACCAGGGAGTCTCTTTTACCCTCTTATTATTTACAGTGTACATTGAGTATATTGCACAATTTTAAGTGTGGGGTGAGGAAATTGTTTGGATGATTTTTCCTGTTATCCTAGGTTAGGTGTAATATTCTTTCTTAGTGCAGTAGTTTTTATGTAAAAAAAAATATTTGAAAAAAAAATAAAAATTGGAAAACAAAAAAGTAAAAATTTTTGACTTTTCCTGACGATGGATTTTGTGGACACTTTTCTTGAGGGATTAACGTCTAAACAAAAAAATCCAAAAATATGTCTTTTAGCTTTCCTTAGGTAGTAATGATCCCTCGTAGTCTTTCTTTGTGCATCGGTACTTTTCCATGGGATGTAATTTGAACCGGGTAGTTTTTTTTCTTTTAGAGTAGATAGAATTTAGGGAATAAATGGAAGAAAGATGAGATTTCTAGGCGCCCTTGACTTGTTTGATAGTAGCATATTTAGGCTTTGGCATGTGTAGTATCTTTCCTATGATTTGAAATTATTGATGATGCCTTGCTTACTTGGATAGCATGTTTTGTGGTGCCTATATCTCGTTTACTTGACTTATGTTCACTTTGCGCTCAATGCTTAATATCTCATGGCTCCGTGAATACTTGCACTGTTTGAGAGTCGGAATGGGACCGTCCATAGTGAGTCATATGCCATGTGTGGTGAGGTTTTTGTGTAGTCCATGTATTGTACTTGTGTCTAAATCTTGCCTGGTATGTGAGTTGAAGCGAAATTTTAGATGATGCTCGGTTTGAAAAATGATTTTAGGCTTTCTTTGATCTTTTTTGAGCTTTATTGCTTATCATGAATAAAATATATCCCTAGTTAACCTTTTTGAGCCTATAGACTTTTATTTGACACCCACATTACAAGCGTATACCCTTTTTGTTCTTAAATTGGAATTGTTTTGATCCTTTTACCTCTTAAAGCACTTTAATAGGAAAATAAGCGCTAAAAGAAGTAAGAGGAGACTATGTGTGGGGTGGATTTTGAGTGAAACCAATGAAAGGAAGAAGGTGCACCTGTTTTTAAAATAATACACCAATAGCGAAAATTGAAAAAGAAAATAAAAGTGAAAAATCTGGAAAAAGAAAAGAAGAACAATATAGATGAATAAATTATTGTCTTGTTCTTGCTAGTGAATAAATTAAAGTAGTGCTTAAAGAAAGAGGGAACATTGTTGGGGGTAATTGTAATTGTGAAATTAAAGTGGATTGAGGAATCTGTGCTTAAGTTATCATGTGATATGTTAAAGTGCTTAGGAGGTTGAGCCACTATTCCAAAGTACATCCTACCAGTCCCCTAGCCCACATTACAACCATGAAAAATCCCTAATTGATTTTTGATCGAACAAGCTTACATTAGCAAATATTTACATTAAGGGCAAACTTATGGTACCAATTACATGCATGTGACTTCTTTTGTGAGAGTGAGCGATTTTCTTTGATATATGTGAGCATGAGATTCGAATGTGTGGATTGATTTTACTCTCTTTGCTTTTGTTGTGAGGGCACATGGTTATACGAGGGATAGGTAACATTATTAGTTTTCTCTACGACGTTGGGTGTTCAAGTCACGAGTACATTGTGACATTGAGTCGATTTGTGAGGCTAGGATTATTATGAGCATATCGTTTTTGTTTGAATATTTTTGAAGTATGGCATAAGTTAAAGGGAAGTGTGTGGTGATTGCATATACTAGAGTTTAATTGATGCTATCAACCATGGTCATTGGTGTAGAGTGCTAAAAAGTAGAGTTATTTGTTGGTTGACTCGAGGACGAGAAACGTTTAAGTGTGGGGTGTTAGTAGTCAGCTTAATGTATGCATGTTTTGATATAAATCGCCTCACATTTTTCTCATGTCTTGACGATTTGAGATGTTTAATATGATGATTTGTGCAAAATTGTGGTATTTCTATGTGTAAGAATCATTCATATGCAATTTGGGACGAAATGGTGCGAATTGGAGCGAAATCGGGACAAAAGGCAAATAGTGAAATTTGAGGGCCACAACTAGCGTGGGCGCTAGCTGTGGCGTAGTTTACAGCAGCTGAAAATTTTGAGCCCCAGGGCTAGCGCCCCACGCTGCCCTGGACGCTCGAGACGTGAATATGTCCTATTTCGACTGGGACTCAGTTATTTCGATCCTAAGACGCCTTCAACTCATATAAAAGCCAACGTAAACTAATTTTTAAAGGCATGACGTGATTTTTAGAGGAGAACAAAAAGTACAAATTACTCGAGGAGGACGTTTTTGAGAGGAAAAGACAAGCACAGAGCCGCCGTGGAGGCCTGAATTCATCAAGTTCTATCTTTCTTCCCCGAATTTTTGTAATTTTTATGTTTCTTTGTATGATTTGTTGTTTTGCTACCATGTCTATGTGGAGCTAAACTTCACGTTCTAGAGTTGTGGTTCTTTCATGACTATTGTTATTCAGATATTTTATCTTGATTTCTTAATTTGTCGTATTAGTTTATTTATTTAATCCTGCGCTTAATTATTTAATTGTTTGATCACCAATTGAATACTATCTATGAATCTAGAATTGGACTCGAATGTGGGAATTCTAGATTGCATATAGAATTGAGTATAGCAAGTTATTAAACCTAGCATCGGAGAATGGATTCGCGGTTAGGATAGATATATACCTAACTGCCTTGCTTGGTTGATGTACAGGAATTATAAATACGTTCTTGTTGATTCTAACTCCATAGACATATAGACGTTAGGTTAGCTTGAATAGGCGAGTAAGAACTTGACAGATTCTTATGAGCAATATTAACCCTGTTCACCAATAAACTAGATAAATTAGTTAGCCAATTCAATTGAACAATACAATCAGAATGTTAGATAGCCCATAGGCCTAGATCGTTTTCATAACATCGATAACATAAAAATCTACTCTTCTTTTGTTCAGAGTTCATTATTTGTTTTCTTTTTATTTAAATTAGATTAGAATCAAATACTTCTCGGTTTAATTATTATTTACATAATTAGGATAGGCTAATTTAGTTAATTGTTAATCACAAGTCCTCGTGGGTTCGACATTCGACTTTTAGTCACTTTATTACTTGACGACCGCGTATACTTGCATGTGCGTTTAGCTACAATAAGTTTTTGGCGCCATTGCCGTGAACTTAGAAATTAGCTAATTTTCTAGATTAGACATTTACTTTTTTATCTATTCATATTTTTTGTGTTTTAGTTTAGTTAGTATTTTTTATTTATTTTAGCATGTCATCATGGAATGAAGATTATTCGAATGATGGTTATTCTTATTTTGAATATCCCTGTCAATATTGTGGAGGACCCCACTGGTGGAAAAATTATCATAATATTCCCGGGAGTGAGTTGTACACACAATCTCAATCCTTTGAGTGTAATATTTCTAATATGTGTGGTGGTCAACATGGCCATTGGGATGGTTGCCCTAATTCTTTTGATCCTTCTCTGAGCCCATATTATGATCTTTCTAACAGTGTTTGTGAGTTTGATAGGGGCAATGGAGTGCAGAACATGGAACGTAAAGCATATATTAGGTATATTCTGAGGCAAGTAGATGAGCAACAGGGTGAACTCAAAAAAGATATGAAAAGAATGAGGGTAGCAATCACAAGAATGAAGGCTAATATAGAAGAATAGAATTAAGAGAGTGAGTTCCAACAAAAAGAAAATTTTGAAAAAGTGGAGATTTTGAGCCAAACTTGGCTAATGGAACAAACTGAACTATTAGAAATATATGAAGCTCGATGTGAGAAAACTACAGATGAGATGAAAGACTTAATGGAAGGAAGAGCTGAACTGGGAAAAGATATCGAAAAGGTTGGCACTACTATTCACAACTTGGAAGCTCAATTGATTGTAAAGGTTGATGCGTCTAACGCCCAACAAAATAGTTCTGAGTTGTGTGAAACTGAAAAATAGCTTATACGCCAAATTGAGGAGTTAAAAGTGGAGAGTCAATCATTCGACCATACTTTTATTTATGATGTCCATGTTGAAGAAAGCACTCTAGAGTCATGTGAGAAAGTAGATAAATATTATAATTGGAGACTCTAGTGTGTGTAAATATGAGGATGTAAAGAGTAATATAATTCTAGAGTTAGGGTATATTGGTCCTCATTCCATACATTTTTCAACATTGTGTTTGGATGTTGACGTGGAAATCGAGTCATCTGAGTCTTTGGAGGAGCCAATGGAAGAGGAACGAGGTGCTTACATTCTTGAATTATTCGTGCCAGAGAGACTTAATTACATACCTCATCCGAAGGCCAAGAAGTGCAGAATGCGATATTGGTTGCTTGGCCCAATTAAATTTGTCCCACCACCCCGAGAGCATAGCAAAAAGCTTGAAGCCAAATTGGGGGCGCAATTCATAAATTCGAGGTGGAGGCAAAAAATGGTTCACGTCATGCCGCAACGTTAAATTAGGTGCTTGTTGGGAGGCAACCCAGCTTTACTGCTTTCTTTTATTTTTTATTTTTTTTCTTATTGTATTATTTTTGTAGTGTTGTTTTATTTTGTAGAATTTTGAGCATAGGGAGCAAATCCATAGGAAGTGTGAAAAAGTGAGTCATGTGGTTGGAACTAAGTGTGGGGAGCCCACACAAAGGATCATACCTGAGAGAAGTCTGAGTATCAGTGAGCTGCTAATGCTTCGGCCTTTGGCCTACCAGGGAGTCTCTTTTACCCTCTTATTATTTACAGTGTACATTGAGTATATTGCACAATTTTAAGTGTGGGGTGAGGAAATTGTTTGGATGATTTTTCCTGTTATCCTAGGTTAGGTGTAATATTCTTTCTTAGTGCAGTAGTTTTTATGTAAAAAAAAATATTTGAAAAAAAAATAAAAATTGGAAAACAAAAAAGTAAAAATTTTTGACTTTTCCTGACGATGGATTTTGTGGACACTTTTCTTGAGGGATTAACGTCTAAACAAAAAAATCCAAAAATATGTCTTTTAGCTTTCCTTAGGTAGTAATGATCCCTCGTAGTCTTTCTTTGTGCATCGGTACTTTTCCATGGGATGTAATTTGAACCGGGTAGTTTTTTTTCTTTTAGAGTAGATAGAATTTAGGGAATAAATGGAAGAAAGATGAGATTTCTAGGCGCCCTTGACTTGTTTGATAGTAGCATATTTAGGCTTTGGCATGTGTAGTATCTTTCCTATGATTTGAAATTATTGATGATGCCTTGCTTACTTGGATAGCATATTTTGTGGTGCCTATATCTCGTTTACTTGACTTATGTTCACTTTGCGCTCAATGCTTAATATCTCATGGCTCCGTGAATACTTGCACTGTTTGAGAGTCGGAATGGGACCGTCCATAGTGAGTCATATGCCATGTGTGGTGAGGTTTTTGTGTAGTCCATGTATTGTACTTGTGTCTAAATCTTGCCTGGTATGTGAGTTGAAGCGAAATTTTAGATGATGCTCGGTTTGAAAAATGATTTTAGGCTTTCTTTGATCTTTTTTGAGCTTTATTGCTTATCATGAATAAAATATATCCCTAGTTAACCTTTTTGAGCCTATAGACTTTTATTTGACACCCACATTACAAGCGTATACCCTTTTTGTTCTTAAATTGGAATTGTTTTGATCCTTTTACCTCTTAAAGCACTTTAATAGGAAAATAAGCGCTAAAAGAAGTAAGAGGAGACTATGTGTGGGGTGGATTTTGAGTGAAACCAATGAAAGGAAGAAGGTGCACCTGTTTTTAAAATAATACACCAATAGCGAAAATTGAAAAAGAAAATAAAAGTGAAAAATCTGGAAAAAGAAAAGAAGAACAATATAGATGAATAAATTATTGTCTTGTTCTTGCTAGTGAATAAATTAAAGTAGTGCTTAAAGAAAGAGGGAACATTGTTGGGGGTAATTGTAATTGTGAAATTAAAGTGGATTGAGGAATCTGTGCTTAAGTTATCATGTGATATGTTAAAGTGCTTAGGAGGTTGAGCCACTATTCCAAAGTACATCCTACCAGTCCCCTAGCCCACATTACAACCATGAAAAATCCCTAATTGATTTTTGATCGAACAAGCTTACATTAGCAAATATTTACATTAAGGGCAAACTTATGGTACCAATTACATGCATGTGACTTCTTTTGTGAGAGTGAGCGATTTTCTTTGATATATGTGAGCATGAGATTCGAATGTGTGGATTGATTTTACTCTCTTTGCTTTTGTTGTGAGGGCACATGGTTATACGAGGGATAGGTAACATTATTAGTTTTCTCTACGACGTTGGGTGTTCAAGTCACGAGTACATTGTGACATTGAGTCGATTTGTGAGGCTAGGATTATTATGAGCATATCGTTTTTGTTTGAATATTTTTGAAGTATGGCATAAGTTAAAGGGAAGTGTTTGGTGATTGCATATACTAGAGTTTAATTGATGCTATCAACCATGGTCATTGGTGTAGAGTGCTAAAAAGTAGAGTTATTTGTTGGTTGACTCGAGGACGAGAAACGTTTAAGTGTGGGGTGTTAGTAGTCAGCTTAATGTATGCATGTTTTGATATAAATCGCCTCACATTTTTCTCATGTCTTGACGATTTGAGATGTTTAATATGATGATTTGTGCAAAATTGTGGTATTTCTATGTGTAAGAATCATTCATATGCAATTTGGGACGAAATGGTGCGAATTGGAGCGAAATCGGGACAAAAGGCAAATAGTGAAATTTGAGGGCCACAACTAGTGTGGGCGCTAGCTGTGGCGTAGTTTACAGCAGCTAAAATTTTTGAGTGCTAGGGTCAGCGCCCCACGCTGCCCTAGACGCTTGGACGTGAATATGTCCTATTTTGACTAGGACTCGGTTATTTCGACCCTAAGATGCCTCCAACTCATATAATCTAAACCTATTTTGAAAGGAAGGACGTGATTTTTAGAGGAGAACAAAAAGTACGAAACACCCGACGAGGACATTTTTGAGAGGAAAACACAAGCACAGAGCCGTCGTGGAGGCCGGAATTCATCAAGTTCCATGTTTCTTCCACAAGCTTTTGTAATTTTTATATTTCTTTGTATGATTTGTTGTTTTGCTACCATGTCTATGTGGAGCTAAACTTCACATTCTAGGGTTGTGGTTCTTTCATGACTATTGTTATTCAGATATTGATCTTGATTTCTTAATTTATCGTATTAGTTTATTTATTTAATCTTGTGCTTAATTATTTAATTTCTTGATCACCAATTGAATACTATCTACGAATCTAGAATTGAACTCGAAAGTGGTAATTCTAAATTGCATATAGGATTGAGTAGAGCAAGTTCTTGAACCTGGGCATCGAGGAATGAATTCGTGGTTAGGATAGACATATACCTAATTGCCTTGCTTGGTTGATGTACTGGAATTATAAATGCGTTCTTGTTGATTCTTACTCCATAGAACTATAGGCGTTAGATTAGCTTGAATAGGAGAGTAAGAACTCGACAGATTCTTATGAGCAATATTAAACCTGTTCACTAATAAACTAGATAAATTAGTTAGTCAATTCAATTGAAGAATACAATAGGAATGTTTGATAGCCCATAAGCCTAGATCGTTTTCATAACATTGATAACATAAAAATCTGCTCTTCTTTTGTTCAAAGTTCATTATTGGTTTTCTTTTTATTTTAATTAGAGTAGAATCAAATACTTCTATGTTTAATTCTTATTTAGATAGTTAGGATATTCTAATTTAGTTAATAGTTAATCACAAGTCCTTGTGAGTTCGACATCCGACTTTTAGTCACTTAATTACTTGACGACAGAATAGGAATAACAAATGATCAAACACATGATAGGGACAACAAGCGATCAAGTACCGTAAAAATACAAGTAAATAAAATGAAGAAAAGATAACGACTATTGCAAATCAACAAGCCTTTGAATATGGAATGTACAACAAGAATAACAACCGAGGTACCACACCTCACAATCTCATTTCACAAGTCACAATTACAATCTTCCTTATATTACCACGGGAGCCTTGCATTTATTTTTGAAAATATTTTTTCCGAAATAGCTACACGCGTTTTAGCCCCCTTATTTCACTGCGTGGCTTCAAGTAATTTTCTTACTAGCAACATGCATATAAATCCCACCTTATCTCATTGCATGCGCAACAAACCCCATCCTTATGCCACTACATGCATATCACATAACAATAATTAACTCGCGCCACACGTGCCCATATGCCGCAACACTTGCCAAAATCAATAATATCAATATTACCATGACATATAGTCCACGGATCAACCACAATATGAATAAGAATCTCAAAAATAACAAAATGAATGACAAATACTCAATGAGGAAAGATATCTTAATAATCCACAACTTCAACCTCAATGTGTTAATAGCTTTCACAACTTCAACTTCAATAACTCAAAATGAAGGTATTCCCACGAACCGACAACTTCCAATTCAAGCGCATAACTTAAATTTAATAAGGAAAGAGCTAGCACAAAATAACAACTATTTCTAAGGCATGAGAATAACTCGACAATTGCATGAATAACATGTCACAACAACTATAAATAAAGGCCCAGGGAAATCTTTGACAATGGAAACTAGAATATATAATAATAATTTCAAATAAGACATGTAGGAGTAAACTAGACAACGAAAGGCAGAATAAATAATTATAATTTCAATTAAGGGTTTAAAAGTAACCTAAGAGTGTCTACCGGTCAAATACTACATATAAGCCCGTGTATACACTTGTCACCTCGTGTACACATCTTTCACATAATTCAAATAGCTTAATCACTCCAAATCCTAAGGGGTAAATCCCTCACACAAAGTTAGGCTCAAATCTAATAAAAATGACTTAATAACATCAAACCATGCAGGAGAAACCAATAACGATAGATAAAGCTATGATTTTCCCCATTTCTCCAAAAGTCAACAGCGGGCGCGCTCGGTCAAAACCCGAGTCAAAGGGTAGATCTTGAGTATCCATAACCTACGAGTCTATATATGTATTTAATTTTCAAATCCATTTCCAATTTGACTCTCAAAACCCATTTTTATTTTTCAAATCTTGGACAAAAATCCCCAAAATATTTCTTTGATTCTCATAAATTTGATGTTAAATCTCATATATAATCATGAAATATATTGGAAATTGATTAAAACTATTTACCCAATGATCGTAATTGAAAATTCCCTCTTCCAATCGCCTCCTACCGAGTTTAGGGTTCTAAAATAAGAGAAATAAGATAAAATCCTGACTTTCTAACCTTTTGTTTAGTTGTAGTTATCGCAATTGCTACATTGGGTTAACAATTGCGAAGAAAGTCTCGCAAGTGCGGCTGCTGGCAGCCTAAGGGGGAAGTCACAAATGCAACATTGGCTTCGCATCTGCTAAGTCTGTCCCAATCGCAAATGCAACGAAATTACGACAAATGCGATACTACCTAGTCTAGCCTATTTTTCGCAAATGCGATCAAGGCATCGGAAATGAGATACATGAGGCCCCTTTGCTATGACCGCAATTGCGATGTTGGTGTTTGTAATTATGACATTAGAGGCACCAATACACCAGCAACCTGATTTAGTTCAAAACTATTCAGAAACACGTCCGAAACTCATTCAAGCACCCGGGGTTCCAAATCAAACATCCACACGGTCTAAAAACATCATAAAAAATCTCTCGCATGATAAAAAAACAAAAATAACATCTAAAACTACGAATCAGACATCAAAATGAATGAATTTCAAAAGAATAATAACCTCTAGAATTGCAACCAAGCGTCCGAATCATATCAAACTAACTCTAAATGACACCAAATTCACAGACAAGATCCAAATAGCAAAACAGACCTATTCCAAGTCCCAAAACAAAATTCCTAACCCAACAGTCAAAAGTCAACCTACGATAAAATTTGGAAAAACTTCTAAACTTCAAATTACCTACATTCGGCAAAATAAGTCAAATCAACCTAGGGATCTTCAAATTTTATTTCGGGCATAAGCCCAAGTCCAAAATCACGATACGAACCTATTGGATCCATCAAAACACTGTTCTAGGGTCATTTTCACAAAACTGAAACTTTGGTAAACATTTTTAATTTAGGCTTTTGAACCAAGAATCAAAGGGTCCAAATCAATCCAAATTCCTGGAGTGAAACTAACCAACCCTGCAAGTCATAAAATCACAAATAGACATGTGTGAATCATAAAAAAGGAAAAATGGGACTCAAGTACATAATACGACTAGTTGGATCGTTACATTATCCCCCTCTTAAAATAAATGTTCATCCTCGAACATGCATAGACACATACCTGAAGTGACAAAAATGTGTGGATAACGACTCCGCATGTCATGCTTGATGTCCGATGTTGCCTCCTCGACCGGATGACCCCTCAATTGAGCCTTCACTGAAGCAATGCTCTTTGACCTCAACTTTCGGACCTGCCAATCTGTGATGGCCACCGACTCCTCAACATATGTCAAATCCTTGTCCATATGGACTGAGCTGAAATCTAATAGATAGGAAGATCACCATAATACTTTCGGAGAATGGAAACATGGAACACCAGGTGAACTGCTGATAAGCTGGGTGCCAACGCAAGTCTGTTGGCCAACTCACCAACTCTCTTAAGGATATCAAAAGGACTAATATACATAGGGCTCAAATTTCCCTTCTTCCCAAACCTCATCACACCCTTCATGGGTGAAACCCGCAGCAAAACCCTCTCTCTCACTACAAATGCAACATCACGAGCCCTTCGATCAGCATAACTCTTCATCCTTGACTGTGTTGTACGAAGACTATCCTGAATCAACTTGACTTTCTCCATGGCATCCCAAACCAAATCAGTGCCTAACAACCTAGCCTCACCCTGGCTCGAATCAACCAACTGGATAATGGCAATGTCTCCCATATAAGGCCTCATAAGGAGCCATCTGGATACTTGATTGGTAGTTGTTATTGTAGGCGAACTCTGCAAGCAGTAGAAACTGATCACATGAACCTCAAAATCCATAACACATGGCATTAGAATATCCTCCAAAATCTGAATTCTGCACTCGGATTGCCCATCCGTTTGGGGGATGAAATGTTATACTCAACTCAACCCGTGTGCCTAACTCACACTACACGAATCTCCAGAAATGCAATGCGAACTACATGCCTCGATCAGAGATAATGGACACCCAAAAACCATGAAGACAAATGATCTCACAGATATAAATCTAAGCTAACTGATATGAAGAATACGTAGTCACCACCAGAATAAAATGTGCCGACTTGGTCAGCCTATCCATAATAACCCACATTAAGCCAAATTTCTTCAAAGTCTGTGCTATCCCAATAACAAAATCCATGTTAATACGCTCCCACTTCCAATTGGGAATCTCATGTCTTTGAAGCAAATTGTCCAACCTCTGATGGTCATACTTCAACTTCTAATAGTTCAAGCACCGAGCCACATACTCCACTTTGTCCTGCTTCATTCTTCTCCAGTAGTGCTGCCTGAAATCCTGTTACATCTTAGTGGCATCTAGATGAATGGAGTACAACGGACTGTGGGCCTCCTCAAGGATCTGCTGCGCCCCCTTTTTCCCCCTTCTGGACGGAGAGGAGTTTTCGGGTTTTGACATTCATGGGGTGTAATTACTCATTTCGTCTTTGGAAATTGGGTATTTTGAAGAGTCACCACCTAATGATTTAAGGCGCATTAGGACACCTATAGAGTTCATTTACAACTATGCTTGATAACCAGAGATTGGGTAAGGGATAGAAATTATCCTAAGAGGAATGTGTTAGGCACCCCTCAGGATCCACTAGTGTGGTTCCTGGCTAGATAGTTTTTGTGAATTTGTACAATTAGAAAGTAAACAAGTAAGGCTCAAGCAAGAGGGGATTTAAGTTAAACACACAAGCGATTGAAACAATTATTGAAAGGCAAGGTTTGAAAGAATTATAGACTAAACATGTTTGTAAAAAATAAAAGGGGGTCCTAGGCTTGTTTATAATATGGATCACCTCAATGCAATATCCAGTATGACACTCCTCAAAAGAGGGGATACACGTGGTATTAACGCACCGGTCATCATATCCATATCTACCTTTCCCACCCCGTTAAGGTAATAAAGAGCGGATTGGTCTCGACTTCTATTTCATGCTATTACACGTCCCATTCCAAATAGTTCCGGAGGAATTTAGGACTACTATTCCTATAAGAGGTAGAATTTTAGGCTGACTCTTAAGTAAAAAAGGCAAAAAGGCTAGGCGATATATAGAAAATATGTAGGACTGCATTTAGAGGGAAACATGTAAGCAGTTATAAGACTCATGTATACCTCCACAAATAAAGCACATAAATAGCATGACTTAAACACGCATAAGGTATGAGTTTTAAAATATACTAAAGCAAGAGTTTGAGTCAGAGCCAGATTCTTTATATAACTCAGAAAAGAAGTCCAAATCAGGTCTGCATGCTGGTTGTAGCAATTGGTTATTAACAAAGGCAGTTCCAGTTTTATTTAAGTAGTTACCTAAGGCTAGCCTAGGCGTAATAGTGAAGTCCTATAAGCATGATATCTATATTGATGCAGTAAAGCAGTGCTTAATTTTAAACAGGCAATTTGGATCCTATAGGCATGCTCTCTAATGATATGGCTTAACACGAAAAGAGTAGGTTATTTATTCTGATTCACGCAAGCATGAGTCAAACAAATTTTAACTAAGCTGGTTTTAGACCTTATAGGCATGATCTTTAAGGGAAATGATTCTGGATACATACTGTAATGAAAATTGAACTTCAATTGGTTTTAACCCTATAGACATGATATCTAATTACAAAGCTGATTTTTTAACCCTATGGGCATGATATCTAATTACAAAGCTGATTTTTTAACCCTATAGGCATGATAACTAATTATAGCCATTTAGATCCTATAGGAATGGTATCTAAGTGTGGAAGTAAAACATGCAAAATTTATTTTAAACCAGAGCAAACCCTATAGGCATGATATCTACCCAATTTACCTCACATGCAACTACCCACCCTTTTAACTAATCAACCCATAACTGTTTACAAATTATTACATCCCAAATGATTGAATTACAAAAGAAGTACAGAAATGAGAAATTACAACCAAAGGAAGCCTGATCTTAACTTCCTCTCTGATTTATGTAATGAACCACTTCAATGCCAAAATTTCAAAGACTTTCTCACACCTGGGTGTGTCAAAGGTCCCTAAGGATCTCAAGGGATCTCGGGCAATGCTTACACCCAGGTTTGCATAGCCAGACAGAGATGAGTGCAGTGTGGAAGGGTCATCCCTTATGTGTCCAAGTTCAGAGGGAGCTCAAGGGTCCCAAGGCAAGGATCACACAAGAGGGGCAGAACCTAGGTTCTAGGAATATAGTGGAAGTGCAGAACATAGTTGAAAAAGATTTTGTTTAAAATTAGACTGGCAAGTTCATTTGAAAGTAATCAGTAGCAGAAGTGTTTGAAATCAGTTGGGGTAATGAACAAAACTCAAACACACAGAATCAGTAGTCACACAAAGGAGTTAAGAGGTTTTGGGGATACATTGTCTGTAGGCACATAACCCCAACCGGGGCCTAGTCTGGTCATGCACAACAATAGCTGATGTTGGCATGGCCACAAAAGAGCCAAAGGAACACAAACACATAGAGGGGATATGGGGTTTGAGATTCATAATGTAGCAAGTATACAACGAGTGACTGACATAGCACACACATAGGGAAGCATTAAAGGAGAAGGGAACATATTACAACATGCTAATAATGTGACTTGAATACAAAAAAAAACATTAGCAGAAGTAGACAAGAATAAGAAACTGAGGCAACTAGAGAAAGCATGTTGTTGTTGAGGCTTAAAAATTAACTAGGACATACCAGTAGAGAAACAAAGTGCAGAAAGGAAAAGTAAGCAAGATTCCACAGTCTAGCCTTGGCTTTCAGCTGGCTAGATAAAGCAGCAGAACAAGTAGCAGTAAAGAAAGAGAGAGTTTTTGAGTGTAAGTGTGTGTCTTGAACTCAAATTGTTTGTGTTTTTGAAAGAAGAGAGTGTGGGTATTTATATATTGAAACAAGTGAAGAATAAGGTAATAAGTAAAATCTTAACACAAACATGGGAATAATCACAATTAGTATCAATTAACACAAGTGATTCCCTTCAATTAAGGAATCACTACTTAACGGATACTGGCAGGTTTAATTAAGGAAAGGAATCAGTTTTGGACAGATTGATTATTGTCATATAAGGGGGCATTAAAAGTATGAAGTAAACAATTAATACTTTGTACAAAAAATTATGCTCAGTTTTGGGAAAGGATTCAGCAAGATCAAACATCACGGTAAAGGAAAGAAATCAATTAATTTTAAACAAATGAGTAAAAAATTAGGGTTTATAAAGGAATCCTTTGCAATCATTCGTAAGATTGAGGGAGTCAGAATCAATCAAGAAAGGGTCATGATTTTGCACCTCAACACATAAATAGCAAGGAATGAACAGGCGTGCAGGGTCAAACATGTTGACAAAAAGAAGCAACACAAACATATAGTAGCATTAAGGGTAACCTAGGATTCAGTAGTAAGAAAAATATTCAAAGCACAGTAGTCAAGTAGGTCAAGTAGTCACGTAGAATCAACAATAAAGAAGAACATAGTAACAGGTAAGAGAGTCAGAAGCAAGTAAAGGTTTCACAGTAACAAGTGAGGCAAACCTTTTAAGAAATTAGGGCTTCAATAGTAGCCAGGTTTAAGAGATGATAAGAACTCAAAATCAGATAAGTCAGACAAGGAAAAGAGAGTTAGAAACAAAGAACTTAATCAAACAAGTACACATTTAAACAAACAGTTTCAGAACTCGGATAAGACCAAAAGGGCCTAGGGTTTTCAACATGCTGAATCAAGTAGAAGGAAAGCATAAATAGGTTGTTTGAACGTAGTAAAATTGTAAAACAACACCAAAAATCAGAGAAGAGATCTTTAAAAGGAGTTAAGAGAAACCCTAATCGTTGAAAAATGAAGAGTCATTTTGAAAGAAAATCAAAGAACCTTCAAGAAAACACTTAAGAAAATCGTAATAAGCACAGATCTAAGATAGATCTAAAAGAAAATTAAAAGACCTTAAAATAGGGTTTCAGAGAACCCAGAAAAGGTGAGAAAGACTTTGAAAGTTACCGATCTAACTAGAAAAAGTCAAGGATCTGCATTGAACGACCATGGATGGCCGGAGAAAGACTAGAGACAGAGGTTGAACAAGGAATGGACCAGGTCTCTTTGAGATATGGCCATGAAATCACGGAAACAAACATGCAGGAGCCATGGGAAGCCGATACACCTCTCAAATGGCCATGAGAGGCCATGGATTAGGCAGGGATTGAGGTGAATTAGGGTGGAATTAGATGGCGGCAACTAGGGTTCATGTGAGGTTGCAGATATAATTGAGAGGGAAGGGATTCAAAGGCAGCGGGTGGTAGAAAATGAGTTAGGGTAAGGGGTCATTTGGAGTTAAAAATGAAAAGGGGGAACGGTGGCTGTTGATCTGAACGATCAACGACCCATATTTAAAAGGGTAGGTGGGGAATCCGGGTTGGGTTGATTTAATTGGGTTAGGGGTCGGGTTAAAATTGAATTTGGGCTAGGGAAATTGGGGCCTGATTTGGGTTATAATTGAAAACTAATTTGGGCTAAACTTTAAATAGCCACTTTTACCTTTTAATTTATAAAAAATAGTAAATAAATGTTTGAAAACAAACTGAAAGAACTAAAATTATTTATAATATATAATTAACAATCTATAAATATAGGATCCCATTTTATAAACATGAGATAAATTTAAACCTAAAATGGCTAATATTGCAATTTTGTGCAATTAGCTTTAAAAAAATACTAAATGAAACTGTAAAAATTACCTTAGCCATATTTTGGCATAAATATAAGAATACAATAAATGAATCATCAAAAATAATAATTTTGGAAATAATATTGAGATTTTGTGGATAAAAGAGGGAAAAATAAATCAATTTAAACCTTTCAAACATATGGCAAAATAGTAAAACATTGGACATGCTTATATATGCATATATGCTACTTTGAAGGTATTTTGTATATTGAAAATATATAGGGAAAAATTGGGCATCAACAGCTGCCCCTCTTTACCCGGGAAGGATAGAGGAGTTTTCGAGTAAAGAAATGATGACCAATTTTGACCGAACGATACGGTTCGAAGAAGTTAGGCCACACCCTGGCTTCTGATCTACCTACATATCCCTGGTTTTACTGGAATCAGGGCAGGGTGAGTGGACGGCTTGTGGTAATGGTTAAGGTTTGATATGGCTTGGGGAACTGGAGCGGGATTGCTCCTGCTGGGATGGTCGTTGCTCTCCGATTTACCTGCAATGAAACAATACAAGCGTATTCGGTACATAAATTTAAACATGATGCAAATTCCCATCGTACCATGAATATTTTCTTTGGACGGTTAGGATAACGTCCTTAGACCATGACGTCCTGGACCATGAAGCGTATGATAAAGGATTCGCAGGCCATAAAATGATGCTCTCGGGCTATGCGGATGGTGCCTCCAAACCATTATGCCTTTGAATAATGATATGAAAAAAAGATTGAAAGGGATCCTCAGGCCATGACATGGTATTCTCGGGCTATGAAGATAGTGCCTCCAAACGATGACACCTTCGGATGAGTTGGCGATATATCAGCCCATGAAGGATGCAGTATTATAATGCGGATAAGACAGAGCTTTGTCTTGCAAATTGAAGGGTAGAGCTTAGCCCATAAGAAAAACGAAATA
Source organism: Nicotiana sylvestris (assembly GCF_000393655.2). NCBI lineage: Eukaryota > Viridiplantae > Streptophyta > Magnoliopsida > Solanales > Solanaceae > Nicotiana > Nicotiana sylvestris. The sequence goes on along the minus strand of NC_091064.1, from coordinate 134,823,850 downwards.
AATAGTGCTTGGGATAGTGCTTAGTTTCGAAGAAAATGGGAGGCAGATGTTAGCCTCGGAAGGCAAAATAATAGCCTTATGCAAGATGCAAATGCAGAGAGAGGTAGAGCTTAACCTCGGAAGGCAGAATGGTAGCCTTATGCAGGATGTAGATGGAGACAGCGTTTAGTCTCGGAAGGCAAGATGGTAGCCTTATGTAGATTGGAAGGCAGAATAGTAGCCTTATGCAATGCAGATGCAAATGGAGACAACGTTTAGTCTTGGAAGGCAGAAAGGTAGCCTTATGCAGATCGAAAGGCACAATAGTAGCCTTATGCAATGCAGATGCATATGGAGACATCGTTTAGTCTTGGAAGGTAGAAAGGTAGCCTTATGCAGAAAGCAAATGCAGCTGGAGACAGCGTTTAGTCTCGGAAGGCAGAATGGTAGCCTTATACGGATTGGAAGGCAGAATAGTAGCCTTATGCAAAACGAAAAAACGAATGATAGTGGAGTTTTCCTATCTGATAGCAGATTGCGATATTGTGATTACTGAGAGCATGGTGACTACAGAGCATTACTTGTGTGTGCTGATAGTAAATATTGGCAAGTGCAAATGATTCGTAGAGTTGTATTCTCGAACGATGTTTGTCCCGTGGGCGTATAGTGTGTTTAAAGAATTTGCAATCCTAGTGCCTGCATCTAAAGAAAGATCGTGAGTTTTGTAAGGGGGGAAGGTTAGTTCGTATCCCCGCTGGCTTTGCTTGACTTTGATCTGGTGACACTCTATGTATCATTGGGGTAGCATTGCTAAACAAAGTAGTTTCGATAGTAAACATGCATGATTTTGTAAAAGTATGGAATAAGTGTGTAATAAAAAATAGCTTATATTTGAACCGACGACTATGACGTAGCTCGGGACATTGCAACCTATCCCGCTACAAAAATTTGAGGATCCTACTAAAAATTCTGCCTCAGTTTGATGGGTTGATGCTTCTGACTGTTTCTTGCAATGATAGGCTGAAATTACTCCTCAAAATTCTGCCCCAGATTCCAATTGTGGGGGGAAATGAAAATTTTATTGAATTGTGACCTAACCCATAGGGCTGCCTACGTATCCCCTCTTAAACTGGAATCAGGTCAGGCGTAGTTCAATTTACATCATATAAGGAAAGCATAAAGATTACACATAGTAACGCTAGACTGCATCTGAATTAATCGGCTTTGGCCAGACTTCTCCATCCATTTCTGCAAGTGTGAGGGCTCCTCCTGTTATAACCCGGTGAACCATGTATGAACCCTTCCAGTTAGGAGAGAACTTCCCCTTAGCCTCATCTTGATGTGGAAAATTTTCTTTAACACCAGCTGCCCCGGTGTGAATTATCTTGGCTCGACTCTTTTGTTGATGGCTCTGGACATTCTATTTTGATAGAGTTTACCGTGGCAAACTTCATTCATTCTTTTTCCATCTATAAGGGCTAGTTGTTCATAACGACTTTTTACCCACTCTGCGTCGTCGAGCTCAGCTTCTTGTATGATCCTTAAGGAAGGAATTTCTACCTCAGCGGGAATGACAGCCTCTGTACCGTAAACCAGCATATAGGGGGTTGCCCTGGTTGATGTGCGAACTGTGGTGCGATACCCCAATAGAGCAAATGATAACTTTTCGTGCCACTACTTATGCTTCTCTATCATTTTCCTCAATATCTTCTTGATATTCTTATTGGCGGCTTCTGCAGCTCCATTCATTTGAGGCCTGTAGGTTGTGGAATTCTTGTGTCTGATCTTGATAGTTTCACACATAGCTTTCATTATGTCGTTGTTGAGGTTGGAGCCATTATAAGTAATGATTGACTCTGGAATTCCAAATTGACAAACAATGCGGTCGCGGACAAAGTCTGCCATGACATTCTTAGTCACTGCTTTGTAAGACGCCGCTTCTACCCACTTGGTGAAATAGTCTATGGCTACCAGGATAAACTTGTGTCCATTGGAAGCGGCAGGTTTGATTGGTCTAATAACATCCATCCCCCAAGCAGCGAACGACCATGGTGAGCTTGTTGCATTAAGCTCATTCGGAGATACCTTTATCATGTCTGCATGTATCTGACAACGGTGGCATTTCCGGACATACCGGATGCAGTTCCTTTTTATAGTCATCCAAAAATAACTAGCCTAGAGTATCTTCTTTGCAAAGACAAAACCGTTCATATGTGGATCGCAAGTCCCAACATGAACTTCCTCTAGTAGCCTAGAAGCTTCCTTTGCGTCGACACGCCTTAGTAGTCCCAAATCTGGAGTTCTCCTATACAGGATTCCTCCACTATGAAAGAATTTGTTGGCCAATCTCCGAAGTGTGCGTTTCTGAGTAGGATTTGCAAGCTCTAGGTACTCTCCTTTTGCCAAATACTCCTTGATATCATGAAACCAAGGCTTTCCGTCTACTTCTTCTTCAACATGGGCACAGTAAGTTGGCTAATCATGGATCTTTACTGGAATGGAATCAATGAAATTCTTGTCTGGATAATGTATCATAGATGACAGGGTAGCCAATGCATCGGCGAACTCATTCTGGACCCTGGGAACATGTTGGAATTCCGTCTTTGTGAACCTCTTTCTTATTTCCTGTACATGATGCATATACGGGTATCTTGGAGTTCTTGGTTGCCCATTCTTCTCGCACCTGATGTTTAAGTATATCTGAATCTCCAATCACTAGCCACTCTTGAACGTTCAAGTCAATGACCATTTTGACTCCTAAGATGCAGGCTTCATACTTGGCCATATTATTGGTGCACGGGAACCTGAGTTTGGCAGACATCAAATAATGCTGACCGGTTTCTGATACTAGGACTGCTCCTATGCCAACTCCTTTGAAATTTGCTGCTCCATCGAAAAACATTCTCCAACCGTCATAGGATTCTGCAATGTCTTCTCCTATGAATGATACCTCTTCATTAGGAAAACACGTTTTTAGGGGTTCGTATTCTCCATCCACGGGATTATCAGGAAGGTGGTCTGCTAGTGCTTGTCCCTTGACCACTTTTTGAGTTATGTAGACAATGTCAAACTCACTCAACAGGATTTGCCACTTGGCTAGCTTTCCATTGGGCATGTCTTCTGAAAGATGTACTTTAAAGGATCCATCCTTGATATGAGATATGTAGTATAGGCACAAACGTAATGCCTCGGCTTCTATGCTACCCAGGTCAAAGCACAACATGTGCTCTCCAACAGAGAATACCGGGCCTCGTATGGGGTAAACTTCTTGCTGATATAATAAATGGCCTGCTCCTTTCTCCCCGTTTCATCGTGTTGCCTAGAACGCAGCCGAAAGCTACATCCAATACTGCAGGGTATAGTAATAATGGTCTACCTGGCTCGGGCAGGACTAAGACTGGTGGTTTTGACAGGTACTCCTTGATTCTATTGAAGGCCTTTTGGCAGTCATCAGTCCATTTGGTAGCGACGTCCTTCTTCAACATCTTAAAGATTTGCTCACAAATAACTGTAGACTGTGCTATGAATCGGCTGATGTAATTGATCCTTCCCAATAAGCTCATCACATATTTCTTGTTCTTTGGTGGTGGCAATTCTTGAATATCTTTGACTTTTGATGGATCCAGTTCTATTCCTTGGTGACTCATAATAAACCCAAGCAATTTTCCAGCAGGGATTCCAAATGCGCACTTTGCGGGATTAAGTTTCAGGTTGTACCTTCGCAATCTATTGAAGAACTTCCTCAAATATTCCATGTGATCAGTGGCCTTCTTGAACTTGGTGATGACATCATCTATGTACACCTCAATCTCTTTGTGTATCATATCATGGAAAATGGTAGTCATGTCCCTCATGTAGGTGGACCCTACATTCTTCATGCCGAACGACATCATCTTGTAAAATTACATTCCCCATGGCGTAATGAAAGCCGTTTTCTCAGCATCTTCTTCATCCATCAAGATTTTATGATAACCAGAGAAACAATCTACAAATGACTGCAGCTCATGCTTGGCGCAATTGTCAATAAGGATATGTATATTCAGCAAAGGGAAGTCGTCTTTTGGACTGGCCCGGTTGAGATCCCGGTAGTCGACACAGACTCTGACCTTCCCATCCTTATTTGGCACTGGTACAATGTTGGCTAACCATGTCGAGTATTCTACTACCCTGAGAACCTTAGCTTTGACCTACTTGGTGACTTCTTCCTTGATCTTCAGACTGATATCAGGTTTGAACTTTCTGAGCTTTTTCTTTACTCGCGGACATGTTGGATCGGTTGGCAGTTTATGAGCCACAATAGACGTACTCAGCCCAGCCATGTCATCATACGACCAGGCGAATATGTCCTCATATTCCTTTAAAAATTCAGTGTATTATTCCTTTTCTGATGGCGATAGGTGAACGCTGATTCGTGTTTCCTTGACGTTTTATACATCTCCCAAATTTACAATTTCGGTCTCGTCCAGGTTGGACTTAGGTCTGTTCTCAAAGTTCTTAACTTCTTTGACAATCTCATATGGTATGTCATCTTACTCTGAATCAATGTCCGTTTGTTGGGTTGTCTTATTGCATGTCACAGTCATTAGTTCATCAAGATAAGTAATAGTAATGTTGTATAAGAAAGTAATGAGAGAAAATTATAATAAGTGTTGATTTATAAGAAAAGTCAAAATGCTTTGATAAATTGCATAACTTTTTCGAACAATGAAGATCTTATTTCGAGAATTGAAAATGTGAAAAGAAAATCATTTAGTAAATAAAACAGTAAATGATGCTTGCTTTAGCCTTGCTACCCCGAGGCTCATCGTGCTCTGGTTGTCTTGATGGTCCAATTGTTGAGGTGTGCCCCTTTGCTCGCAGCCTATATGGAAGGGCCTTCCTCCCCCTCCTTCTCGAGAACAACACAACAATTCACGTCATTGTCTTCTAGGAACAATTTCTTCACCGTTGTAAGTGCTTCTTCTTCGTCTGATCCATAAACAATGTCAGCCTGCTGGAAAATCTATTCCAGATGCGGTATTGGCTGCTCCATTGGATAGTAAGGACCGCGCCATGATGGTGAGCAGTTGTTGAATTCTTCCCAGGTGCAATCATATTCCAAACCGAAGGTAGTGCCATGCTTCTTGAGTTTTATGGGCTTGGCGATTCCTTGGAGGTTCTTGTTGAGCCCCTTGATTCCTTTACTTACTTCAATGCCCCGAATCCGGCTAGTCAATTTCTTAAGTTCCTCAGCCTGGTTCCTGAAAAGCAGATCCTTTTCATTAGACTTGGGTGTGCTTGAGATAGGTTGGGTGGAGTGTGGCATGGTTTCTACGTAGATAGGGGAGTTATAGTGGCCTAGTGTGTGGGTGTGGAAATGGTCATTTGTGGAATTTTGAGGTTCTAGGATAAGTAGTGGAATGTTGTTTGGGATATGGTAAGTGTTGCATTGGGTTTTTGGTGGAACAGTGTGATGGTGAGGAGCGGGATGATTCTGTTACTTTGGGATGTTTTGAGGAGGTGTAGGGTTTTGAGTGTTGGGGAAACTGATATTTGGGGTGCTGAGGGAAAATGACAGGCTTGCCAGATTCCGAACCTGATCGAGCTCTTCTTGGAATTTCAGTAGCTTCGGTTCAATTTGGGATACATTCTCCTTAGTAACCTGAGTACCATGGCCATTAGTGGCCTCTACCTGTTGAGTTGGATTCTCCTTCCTGACGTCGTTCAAATCTTCCATCTTGCTTTTGTTCTTGTTTTTAACAGGACTAAGATGAGGAGTGGGTGGAGGGCCCCTGGATCTCGTGGAATAGGATGATGATACCAGAGTGCACGAAATAACCTTTGGGGAGGGTAATAATAAAACAAAAAGTAAAAACAAAAGGTAACCAAGTTAGTGAGGATCATAAAAAGTATTGCAATATTTAAACACATAGTGCGGGAATGTAAATCGTGTCCTAATTTGGGGACCTCTTTGACCCGAGATACGCCTAGTGACAAGTTGATTTGGAGAACTTAGAATGCTAAATGCATCATTTTATTGATAAAAACAAGACTAATCCCAAATCGACAGGAAATAAAAAGTCACTAATGGCCATTGGCCTTATTACATTTTATAAAGTGAAAAGATAAACTCCTATCTACTTGGTCCCAGAAGGACCTTCCTCAGGTTGAATGCTCTCGTTGATTAAATCCTCCAGTTCACATAGGTTTACCAGTAAAAATGCCTTTGCCAAATGTTCTCCTTCATTTCCCTCGGCGTTCTGGCAATCGGTGACTCTCTTTCTCGCCTTTCCTTCCAATTCCAACAGGCTGTATTTTAGATACTCCAGCTTTTCGCTGGATTTGGCATCCCTCTCTTTCCATTCGTTGATTTGGTCATTTGATGGAAGACTCCTCCACCAGTCTAGTAAGAGTAAGGGTGTGCTAACCATACCGAAGTTGGGGACATCGTGCGTTATTTTCTGCAAAACAAATAATGTTAGGCCCTTAGCCCTACCGGACTAGGCTATTTAATATCAACAATTAGCATGAAGCATTTAGTTCTCCAAATAAATGCACAGGACGTGGTGATGTCTGTTTGGATTTAGGAAAACCCGATGGACTTTGGACAAGGCTATCTTAAAGGATCATTATGTGGACAACATAACTGACCAAGCTAGGTTTGACCATGATGCATGCACAGTTTGAACAGAGTAAGGTTTCTATGGGGTTTTAGACTCGTACCATTGAGTGGACAACTCAAGGGGGAAGGCACGAAACTATCAATTGCACCGCTGATCGACTAGTTTTACCGCAAATATTCCTTTTCGAATTTAGGGGGTAATGATATAGGAAGAGCGCAACCACTCATTATAACCGTTGCTATAGTATTTGTTTGGCATGAGTGGAGTATGATGTTGATCATGATTATGCAATAATTAAAAACATGTTGACATGTATTTGAACATTAAGAAAGCAATAAATACAATAGTTTTATAATTTAAAGCGGCAATAAAGGAAAGAAACAAGGAAGACATGTCAGTTTCGCATTTTAAAAAGAAACTAAATGCTTAAAGAAATTTAAACAGGTAATTGCACATAAAGGATGTAAAAATTCACAAGAACAATCTGAAATGGTAAAAGCCTATAGATCCCCAGCAGAGTCGCCATGCTGTCGCGCCCCCTTTTTCCCCCTTCCGGATGGAGAGGAGTTTCCGGGTTTTGATATTCATGGGGTGTAATGACTCATTTCCTCTTTAGGAATTGGATATTTTGAAGAGTCGCCACCTAATGATTTAAAGCACATTAGGACACCTATAGAGTTCATTTACAACTATAACCAGAGATTGGGTAAGGGCTAGAATTATCCTAAGGGGAAGGTGTTAGGCACCCTTCAGGATCCACTAATGTGGTTCCCGGCCAGATAATTTTTTTGAATTTGTACAATTAGCAAGTAAACAAGTAAGGCTCAAGCAAGAGGGGATTTAAATTAAACACACAAATGTTTGAAACAATTATTGAAAGGCAAGATTTGAAAGAGTTATAGACTAAACATGCTTGTAAAAAATAAAAGGGGGTCTTAGGCCTGTTTATAATATGGATTACCTCAATGCAATACCCGGTATGACACTCCCCAAAAGAGGGGATATGCATGGTATTAGCGCACCAGTCATCATATCCATATCTATCCTTCCTACCCTGTTAAGGTATTAAAACGCGGATTGGTCTCGACCTCTATTGCATGCTATTACCCATCCCATTCTTATTAGTCTCGGAGTAATTTAGGACTACTATTCCTATCAGGGGAGGATTTTAGGCTGACTCTTAGGTAAAAAGGCAAAATGGCTAGGCGATATACAAAAGATACGTAAGACTGCATTTAGAGGGAAACATGTAAGCAGTTATAAGGCTCATGTATACCTCCGCAAACAAAGCACATAAATAGCACGAATTAAACACACTTAAGGTATGAGTTTTAAAAAATCCTAAAGCAGAGTTTGAGTCAGAACCAGATTCCTTATATAACTTAGAAATGAAGTCCGAATTAGGCTTGCCTACTGGTTGTAGCAGTTGGTAATTAACAAAGGCAATTCAAGTTTTATTTAAGTAGTTACCTAAGGCTAGCCTAGGCGTAACAGCGAAGTCCTATGAGCATAATATCTATATTGACGCAGTAAAGCAGTGCTTAATTTTAAACAGGCGATTTGGATCCTATAGGCATGCTCTCTAATGATATGGCTTAACACGAAAAGAGTATGTTATTTAATCTGATTCAGGCAGGCATGAGTCAAACTGATTTTAACTAAACTAGTTTTAGACCTTATAGGCATGATATCTAAGGGAAACGATTCTGGATACATACTGTAATGAAAATTGAACTTCAATTGGTTTTAACCCTATAGACATGATATCCAGTTACAAAGCTGATTTTTTAAACCTATAGGCATGATATCTAATTACAAAGCTGATTTTTAAACCTATAGGCATGATATCTAATTATAGCCATTTAGATCCTATAGGCATAGTATCTAAGTGTGGAAGTAAAACATGCAGAATTTATTTTAACCAGAGCAGGCCCTATAGGCATGATATCTACCCAATTTACCCCATATGCAACTACCCACTCTTTTAACTAATCAACCCATAACTATTTACAAATTATTACAACCCAAATGATTGAATTACAAAAGAAGTGCATAAATGAGAAATTACAACCAAAGGAAGCCTGATCTTGACTTCCTCTCTGAGTTATGTAATGAACCACTGCAATGCCACAATTTCAAAGCCTTTCTCACACCTGGGTGTTTCAAAGGTCCCTAAGGATCTCAAGGGATCTCGGGCAGTGCTTACACCCAGGTTTGCATAGCCAGACTGAGATGAGTGCAGTGTGGAAGGACCAGCCCTCATGTGTCCATGTTTAGAGGGAGCTCAAGTATCCCAAGGCAAGGCTCGCAAAAGAGAGGCAGAACCTAGGTTTTAGGAATATAGTGGAAGTGCAAAACATAGTTGAAAAAGAGTTTCTTTAAAACTAGACAGGCAAGTCCATTTTAAAGTAATTAGTAGCAGAAGTGTTTGAAATCAGTTGGGGTAATGAACAAAACTCAAACACACAGAATCAGTAGTCACACAAAGGAGGCAAGGGGTTTTGGGGATACATTGTATGTAAGCACATGACCCCAGCAGGGGCCTGGTCTGGTCATGCACTGCAATAGTTGATGCTGGTATAGCCACAAACCAACCAAAGGAAAACAAATACTTAGAGGGGATATGGGGGTTTGGGATTCATAAGGTAGCAAGTATACAACGAGTGACTGACAGAGTACACACATAGGGAAGTATTAGTCTACAAGGGGAAGGGAACACATTACAACATGCTAATAATATGACTTGAATGCAAAAAAAAAAACATGAGCAGAAGTAGACAAGAATAAGAAACGGAGGCAACTAGAGAAAGCATGTTGTTGTTGAGGCTTGAAAATTAACTAGGACATACCAATAGAGAAACAAAGTGTAGAAAGGAAAAGTAAGTTAGATTCCACAGTCTAGCCTTGGCTTTCAGCCGCCTAGACAAAGCAGCACAACAAGTAGTAGTAAAGAAAGAGAGAGTTTTTGAGTGTAAGTGTGTGCCCCGAACTCAAATTGTTCGTGTTTTTGAAAGAAGAGAGTGTGGGTATTTATAGTTTGAAAACAAGTGAAGAATAAGGTAATAATCAAAGTCTTAACACAAACATGGAAATAATCACAATCAGAATCAATTAACACAAGTGATTCCCTTTAATTAAGGAATCACTGCTTAACGGAAACTGGCGGGTTTAATTAAGGAAAAGAATCGGTTTGGGACAGATTGATTATTGCCATATAAGGGGGCAGTAAAAGTATGAATTAAATTAGGGATTAATTAATTTTAAACAAATGAGTAAAAAATTAGGGTTTATAAGGGAATCCTTTGCAATCAGTCATAAGATTGAGGGAGTCAGAATCAATCAAGAAAGGGTCATGATTCTGCACCTCAACACATAAATATCAAGGAATGAACAGGCGTACAGGGTCAAACATGTTGAAAAAAAGAAGCAACACAAACATACAGTAGCAATAGGGGTAAGCTAGGATTCAGTAGTAAGAAAAATATTCGAAGCACCGTAGTCAAGTAGGTCAAGTAGTCACATAGAATCAACTGTGAAGAAGAACATAGTAACAGGTAAGAGAGTCAGAAGCAAGTAAAGGTGTCACAGTAACAAGTGAGGCAAACCTTTTAAGAAATTAGGGCTTCAACAGTAGCCGGGTTTAAGAGATGATAAGAACTCAAAATCAGATAAGTCAAACAAGGAAAAGAGAGTTGGAAACAAAGAAGTTAATCAAACAAGTACACATTTAAACAAACAGTTTCAGAACTCAGATAAGATAAAAAGGACCTAGGGTTTTCAACATGCTAAATCAAGTAGAAGGAAATCATAAACAGGTTGTTTGAACGTATTAAAACTGTAAAATAACACCAAAAATTAGAGAAGAGATCTTTAAAAGAAGTTAAGAGAAACCCTAATCGTTGAGAAATGAAGAATCATTTTGAAAGAAAATCGAAGAACCTTCAAGAAAACACTTAAGAAGTTTGTAATAAGCACGGATCTAAGATAGATCTGAAAGAAAATTAAAAGACCTTGAAGCTAGGGTTTCATAGAACCCAGAAAAGGTGAGAAAGACTTTGAAAGTTACCGATCTAACTAGAAAAAGTTAAGGATCTGCCTTGAACGGCCATGGATTGCCGGAGAAAGACCAGATATAGAGGTTGAGCAAGGATTGGACCAGGTCTCTTTGAGATCTGGCCATGAAATCACGGAAACAAACACCCAGGAGCCATAGGACCGATACACCTCTCAAATGGTCATGGGAGGTCATGGATTAGGCAGGGATTGAGGTGGATTAGGGTGGAATTAGATGGCGGTGGCAAGGGTTCATGTGAGGTTGCAGGGAGAATTGAGAGGGAAGGGATTCATAGGCGGCGGGTGGTGGGAAATGAGTTAGGGTAAGGGGTCATTTGGGGTTAAAAATGGAAAGGGGGAAGGGTGGCTGTTGATCTGAATGATCAACGGTCCAGATTTAAAAGGGTAGGTGGGGAATCCGGATTGGGTTGGTTTAATTAGGTTCGGGGTCGGGTTAAAATTGAATTTGGTCTGGGGAAATTGGGGACTGATTTGGGTTATAATTGAAAACAAATTTAGGAATTTAAATAGCCACTTTTCCCTTTTAAATTATAAAAAATAGTAAATAAATTTCTGAAAACAAATTGAAAGCACTAAATGATTTATAATATTGCTAATTTAAACCTAAATCAATATCCCATTTTATAAACATGAGACAAATTTAAACCTAAAAATGGCTAATATTGCAATTGTGTGCAATTAGCTTTAAAAAATACTAAATAAAACTGTAAAAATATGTAAAAATTACCTTAGCCATATTTTTGCATAAATATAAGAATCCAATAAATGAATCATCAAAAATAATAATTTTGGAAATAATTATTGAGATTTTGTGGATAAAAGAGGAAAAAATAAATCAATTTAAATATGTAAAAATAATGGCAAAATAATAAAATATTTGGACATGGTTATATATGCATATATGCTATTTTTAAGGTATTTTGCATATTGATAATATATAGGGAAATATTGGGTATCAACAGGATCATCTCACACGACCCATCCATATTGGGCATACATATCCAGCTCTACATCCTCAACACCCCATCATCTATAATGGAAACCTCTTTGGCATCACCATGCTATACCATGTCCTTACGGACAAGCAAAATGGTGTCGTCATGCTGACGAGCTCTGATTCATACAAAGATGACCGAGAAACCATACAAGCAAGAATACAACTAGGCTCTGAAACATCAAGTCTCACAAACTGATTGGCCAAGGTGTGAACATCCATGGCTAGTAGCCTCCCTATTGCCAGTAAATATGCAAAATTGCTCATACTCCCCACCTTTTTACTCAAAGCATCAGCTACCATATTGGCCTTTCTGGGATGATATAGTGTGGTCATTTTGCATATAATTTCTTCTACCTCAAGGTCTTGAACATGATCCTCAAATGCTTCTCATGATCCTCCCAACTGCGAGAATACACCAAGATGTCTCAACGAATACAATGATGAAGGAATCAATATACGGCTAGAATACACTATTCATCAGGTGCATAAATGATGATGGGGCACTGATCAGCCCAAATAACTTCACTAGAAACTCGTAGTGACCATACTGAGTCCTGAAAGCAGTCTTTAGAATATCTAAATCTGGAATCTTCAGCTGTATGATACCATCACCTCAAATCAATATTTGAAAACACCGTAGCACCCTAAAGCTAGTCAAATAAGTCATCAATGCGCGATAATGGGTGCTTGTTCTTGACTGTAATGTTGTTCAGCTGCCGATAATCAATATGCATCCTCATAGTACATCATTCTTCTTCATAACCAAAACTAGAGCACCCCAAGGAGAAACACTCGGTCGGATGAAACCCTTATCAAGCAACTCCTGAATCTGTTCCTTTAATTCCTTCAACTCTACTGGTGCCATATGGTATGGTGGAACGGAAATGGGTTGAGTGCTCGACACTAGGTCAATACCAAAATTGATATCCCTATTGGGTGGCATGCCTGGTAGATCTCTTAGAAAAGCATCTGGGAAAGTCTCTCACCACCGAAATAGACTCAAGGGTAGGAGTATCAACAGTGACATCCATCATAAAGGCTATGTATGCTTCACACCCCTTCGCAACCATTGTGCCTAAAGATAGGACACAACCCTGATCGAAATATAATTCAGTGTACCCCTCTAATCAAACTGCGACAACCTTAGCATAACCAATGCCATAGTGGAGGTGCACTGGGATGTGGTTGTGCATAATAGGCAACCTGAGACATCAGAATAGCAGGAGCACTGCTAGTTCCTGGAAGTGCTTAACGAACTGGGCTGCTCAAATAGCCTCTACCATGACGAGATGCAATTAGAGCTCGGTCAATGCTATATCCTCCAAAATCTCGAGGCCTCTTTTCCTCCATGTCCTCTCTCTTTCGGACCCGTATACCCTCCAGCCTCTGAGCAATCTCTACCACCTGCTGAAATGGAGTATCCATCTCCAGCTCCCGAGGCATACTAAACTTAAGACCATAACTGAGCCCCTCGATGAATTTGCAAGCTCTCTCTCACTGTAGAAACCAAGGTAGGTGCATATGAAGATTACTCATTGAATATAATAGCATACTCTGACACTGACATAGTCTCCTGATGCATCTGCTAAAACTTTATGTGCCATGCATCCCGAAGGGTTTGGGGAACAAACTCTCTCAAGAACATCTCTTAAATCTGAGCCCAAGTGAATAGGACTGCATCGGGTGGCCTACTCTCCCCAAAAGCCTGCCACCACCTATACATTATTCCTGATAGCTGAAATGTAGTAATAACAACTCTGCTCACCTCCATGATACCCATGGTGTAGAGAATACGGTGGATCTTCTCTAGAAAACTCTATGCATCCACGGTAGTTATGCTAATGAAAGTAGGAGGATCATACTTCGTGAACCTCTCAAGTCTCCTCTGCTCCTCCTAAAATACCTCTGGCATAATTTCAGGATAAACCGGAATAATGGGTTATGTTGGCGTAACACTTGGAACCTAATCAAGCCTAACCTCGGTAAAGTAGTGACAAGGCCAGGTCAAGACACCTACTGGGACAAGAAAAACGGAACAAAGTATAATATAATCTAACAACGGAAAAAATGAGGAAATGAATGACAACAAAATAGTACAATAATGTAGCCAAACAACGTAATTTTAGGCAATAAAGGCAACAAAAATTGAACACACAATAGGAACAATAAATTATCAAACACATGATAGGGACAATAAGTGATCAAGTACCGTAAAAATACAAGTAAAAACAATGATGAAAAGATAATGAGTTTTCCTAATCAACAAGCCATTTAACATGGAATGTACGGTAAGAATCACAACCGAGGTACCGCACCTCACAGTCTCATTTCATAAGTCACAAGTCACAATCACAATCTTCCTTATATTACCGCATGAGCCTTGCATTTATTTTAAATATGTTTCCCAAAAATAGCTACATATTGTTTAGCCCCCTTATCTCACCGTAAGGCTTTAAGTAATTCCCTTACTAGAAATATGCATATAAATCCCACCTTATTTCACCCCACGCGTATCAATCCCCACCCTTATACCGCAGTATTTGTATCAATATCACAACATAATAATCAACTCACACCACACGTGCCCATGTGCCACAACACTTGCCAAAATCAATAATTCCAATGTTACTACAACATATAGGCCATAGATCAACCACAATGTGAAGAAGAATCTCAAAAAATAACAAAAAGAATGAGAAATACCCAACGAGGAAAGATATCTTAATAATCAACAACTTCAACCTCAATGTATTAATAGCTTTCACAACTTCAACACCAATAACTCAACATGAAGGTATTGCCACGAACTGACAACTTTCAATTCAAGTGCATAACATAAACTTAACAGGGAAAGAGTTAGCATGAAATATCAACTATGTCTAAGGCATGAAAATAACTCGATAATAGAAAGAATAGCATGTAACAACAACTACAAATAAAGGAACATAAGGGGAAAACTTTGACAATGGAAAATAGCATATGAAACAACAATTTAAAATAAGGCATGTAGGAGTAAACTGGACAACGAAAGGCAGAAAAATAATTATAACTTCAATTACGGGCTTAAAAGTAATCTAAGAGTCTGTACCAGTCAAATACCTCATATAAGCTCGTGTACACATTTGTCTCCTCGTGTACACGTCTTTCACATAATTCAAATAGCTCAATCAATCCATTTCCTAAGGGGTAATTCCCTCACACAAAGTTAGGCTCAAATCTCATAAAATGACTTAATAACATCAAACCATGAAGGAGAAACCAATAACGATAGATAAAGCTATGATTTTCCCCATTTCTCCAAAAATAAATACCGGTCCTGCTCGGTAAAAACCCGAGTCAAAGGGTAGATCATGACTATCCATAACCCACGAGTCTATATATGTGTTTGGTTTTCAAATCCAAGTCCAATTTGACTCTCAAAACCTATTTTTATTTTTCAAAACTTAGACAAAAATCCCCCAAATTTTTCTTTGATTCTCATAAATTTCATGTTAATCATGAAATATATTGGAAATTGATTAAAACTACTTACCCAAGTATTATAGGTGAAAATTCCCTCTCCCAATCGCTTCCTACCAAGTCTATGGTTCTAAAATGGGAGAAATGAGATGAAATCCTGACTTTCTAACCTTTTGTTCAGTTCTAGATGTCGCAATTGCGACAACCTGTTCAATTGTTTGAGACATGATAGGGTTATTTTCGCCATGTTGAGCTATTTGCCTTAACTGCTGTCATGCTGTAAAATCACGATAGTTATATTTGCACGTTATATCTTGGTCTCTGTGCATTCTAGTGCTGTCTCACATGTTATTGGTGCCCATGTATGTGACACAAGTTAGAATTGTATTTGAGACATATTGTGTTATACTGTGTTATATAATTGGATGGTCTTTCTATAAGATACCTGCATATTAAGACTTGAGCGGATTGATGATTGAGGTAGGCCATAGAGCTGCATTTATATTGATATTTGGATCGGGTTGCACACCAAAACAATTATATTGATATTGAGGTGACGTGTATTCCACACCCCACCTTGGGATAAGCGGTACTGATTTGAGGGTACGCGTGCACCAGGCCCCACTATTGGGCTAAGTGATTATGATTAGCTCTTGGGTAGGATCCGCCCCTCCAGAGTCTGACATGCCAACACTCGGCGCAGGAACAATATTTCATATACGTGTTTTGGTGATGGGCAGTTATGTCAGGCACCTGCGTAGTGCTAAGTGTGACTATTTTATTGATCCATGGTAATGTTGTTAGGGCATTTAAGACTGGCACCTAGAGTGTGCTAAGATTGTGTGTGCTTAATGAGTTCATTGTGAAACTGAGTTCTTGACATATTTACTTGACATGTAGGTATAAAGAAGTACCTTCTTCATGCTAGACAGTGACATGACATGACATTTGACGACTTGACATGTATACCTGCCATGTAGGAATAGAGATGCAATTTCCTCATGCTAGATGGTAATGTGATATTTGTGATTTGATATGTAAGCATAGATATGTATATTCCTCATCCTAGACGGTATATGATAATTGGTGACTTGGCGTGTATATTGACATGTAGGCATAGAGATGTACTTTCCTTATGCTAACTGGTAAAATTCTTATTTGGTATTGGGAATTGAGAAAATGGTTCTTTGGATAATCTCATGATTAGTTGTTTCTCAGTGGTAAGATTTTGGAATTGACGGATGTACTTGAAAAGCATGCCTACGTTCCCGTAATTATGATCTTGTTGAGCATATATTTCCTGATTCATATACTGTATTAGCTTCACTACACAATTATTGGCTATTGATGTTGCCACTAACGTTCTTCCAAGATCGTCATTGGTTTCAACCAAAGTTTAGGTTAGTTGCTTATTGAGTATATGGAGTCTATTGTACTCATACTACATCTTTTGCACCTTGTGTACAGATTTTGGAGCTGATGTTGCTACGTATGGTGGGAGTTGGCATTGGAGATGTATCTGCATTTCGTTATAACTGCCATTTGTCCTTGGTAGCTTTAGAGTTGTAAATTTATTTATGTATATTTCGAACAGATGATGTATCTATTTCATCCTAACTTTGAAAACTCTATCTAAGAAGCTCATGATTTATACTACCTGTACTTGGGTTGTTGTATATAATTTCTATTGTTTCCTCATTCATTTCACAGTTAATCTCATTTGAATTGGATTATTATTAATTGTCTTACCTAGCTAGTTTGGTTAGGTGCCATTATGACTAGTTGAATCTTTGTCATGACAAGTTAGTAACAGAGCTCTAGGTTCATAGGTTCTATGAGTAATGAGAAAATTTCTTGTAGAGTCTTGCAGAATTGTTTGATGATGTTCATACCTATCTTTGAGAGTTTACTGGGCAATTCGGATAAACTTCCCATCTTTTTTTCCTTAGCGTACGACATTGATTCAGCTTGAAGCATATCTCTAGGAATTCCTTCCACTCACTGGTATACGTATGTGAGCACTCGGTATCAGCTATGCATCGACAAATTGTAATTCCATGGATGAGGTGCATGGTTTGTTTTGATGATGGACAAGTCTGGAGGACTTGAGGTCGGGATTTAACTGCGGTTGGGGCTTGGTGGTTTTACATGGGTGAGCATGTGCTTTTGGACATATATGTCCTGTAGTGTCCATATGAGAGGAATTTATGGCTTAGTGAGTGGTTGGGTGGCTATCTAATGAATATGAGGCGACGACAGGATGTGTTCCGATGACTTTGATATGGCGAGAAGGGTTTCTTGGGATGTAAAAAGGACTATTGGATGCTTGATTTCTGTTTTGTTATGTTGTACGCTCTCGGGTTATGATCGTGTTGAGGGATATTTTTTGTTGTCGAGTTATGAGATGAAGTGAATTCTTATGTCATGTTGACGAGTTTAGACTCAGGAGAATTAAGTGATTGCATGAAGCTGGTGACCATAGTAGGGCCTAGTCAAATCCCAGTTTGAGGCTAAGCGGGTGGGTTATCTCCCGCATAGTGGTCTACGGATATGGGATCCTAACGATGTTTGTGTGGAGAGTTTCTTTCTACTAGTGGGTTATATATCTTACGATTTGAGTTTGGGTCGATTAAGAAAGTTGACTTGACTATCACGAGGATGAATGCGAGCTTAGTATATGATTTTAGGCATTTTATCATTTGTGTTGCATGAGCTTATGAAGGATTTTGCTTAACCTCGGTGTGGGATTATGGCATTAATAAAGTATGGGTATTGTGAGTTATTGGATGTTTTGTTCTATGGCAATGAGCCAAGTGGGGGAGTCTGCTATCGATGATTTGATTGCATAGTTTTGTGTTATATTAGCTTCAGTCGTAGGCATACTTGTGGATCAGTTACGAGTTGTACATGTTGATTTTGAGGATGACATAAGCAAGGAAATTTTTGGGTGCATGATGTATTACACCTTATG
This sequence comes from Nicotiana sylvestris, assembly GCF_000393655.2. Lineage (NCBI taxonomy): Eukaryota > Viridiplantae > Streptophyta > Magnoliopsida > Solanales > Solanaceae > Nicotiana > Nicotiana sylvestris. Next base: position 134,805,768 of record NC_091064.1, on the reverse strand, counting down.
GATTTATGGAAGTCTTGGAAATGATTTGAGTTGTTATTTGTGATGGATGTAGTGCGCAAGGAATAAGAATTTACATGCTTAGAGATGTGGATTATTTCTTTGAGTGTTGGCGTGCTAACAGAGTAGAGGTCGTCCGACTCGTGTGGATAACTCTTGAGAAAGTTCTAAAGATTTCAAAATTCATATGTGGCATTTGAGAACTTTCCAGATTTGTATATGTCTAAGATATGAGATTTGCATCGTGTCACGCCCCAAAGTCGAAGAGCGCAACCGACGCTCAACCGAGTAAACCCGACTAAGCAAGCTTGCTATATTTCATTCTACCGAAAGTCATCCTTGAATAAAGAGGAGTTATACTCCATTATTCAAACTCTGAAAATATTTAATTAACAACTTTCATTTTGGTTCCATTAGCAGTTTCAACCGTAATATCCAAAATATTACTAATCCATATTTTCTTTAAAAACATTTGATTTCCAAATACCAACATTTCTACTTAAATCCCCAACTTCAAACACCACCCACAATCTGTCTACGGAGCCTCTAAGTAAAACTGAAGATTAATATGAAAATATCGGCAGCAAGGCTCCGGCTATACCTCAAAATACAACGTACATGATAAACAGATGAAACAGGTGTCACACCTCCTTTTTCTTACACCTCAGAAGGGAGTATAAGAGAGTTTTTTCCAACAAAAAGTGACAATCGAAATGGGATTATTTTATTAAAACTTCAGATTCGCCACTTGGGATAATTTTATGGTGTCCCAAGTCACCGGTTTCAAATCCCGAATCGAGGAAAAGGTTGACTCTGTTTTACAGTGTGAGAACACAGAATTCCGGATAAGAAATTCTGTTAACCCAGGAGAAGGTGTTAGGCATTCCCGGATTCCGTGGTTCTAACACGGTCGCTCAACTGTTATAATTGGCCTATTATCTGATTCTAATACATGTTTTAACCCATGGTACAATTTTAACTTTATAACCGCTTTTGTTTAATTATTTTTTGGAAAGATTTAATATCATCTAAAATACGTCTTGAACCACGTCACATAAATACACCCGCGGTCCACGACACATTTTATCTAACATTGTTGAGATTTGGATTTGGGTCACATAAATGCACACCCGAGTATAGGAAGGTAATTTTTAAAATAGCGCGCCTAAAGCAACTACGCATCTTCAAGCTACCATTTGAAATAAAACGGCATAATCACATGAATAAACAATTCGCTAGCTAAACCAGTAAGGGAGCTCAACAGCTAAATGAAATAAATTGTAAAAAAAAGGTACTTCATTCACACAAATTTCATACAGACTAGAAGCATGTAGTCATAAGTATAGACACGTTTGAGAGTCTTACATATACATGTCAGAATTGAGAAAGACTCTCCTATACATGATTTCATTTTTTATAATATATATGTTTATACTACACAGTTGGATAGGTAAATGAGCAAAATGTGCTTCTTTTTATGTTTTATTATTATTTTTGCCTCATTTAACTACACCTCTAGCAGAGACAGATTTTGATGTCATTGCCAAGTTAGTAAAGAAAAGCACAGTCAGAACTACTTACTAGCAATTTGATAGAAAAATAATTTTGTCACAAATTACCACTGAGCAATGTATCTTGTGGCCAATTTTAATAATAATAAAAAATATTAAAGAAAATAAACATAAAATCTTACAATTGAATTAAGAAAAATAAGAGCTAGTTAGAGTTATAAAATCTAATACCAACTAAAGAGCTGATGACATTTTCTAAGTTAATTAAACAATATGAAAAGTAAAGATAGCTATCGACAACTTTTCAGTAAAATCACCATTGTCCTATGACTCTCTTATTCAAAAAATGCAGTGTCAGAAGCCAACACATATGGTCATAATCTCATAACAAATCAGATACGGGCATACGAACAGAAATACATATCTAGTTGTGCGAAAATTGGCTAAAAACACCAAATGAATAGACGAAAGGACCAAATGAAGCTCAACAAGACAACAACTCTGTGGCTCAAAAAAACTTTAGAAACCCAAAAAGAAAGGAAAATTTCGAAATTAGTCCCCTTCAAATCCCATTGAGAATTCCAGTTTTCTCATTTCTCTTGTTCCAACAATTTTTTGTGTGCTTCTGATTTCTCTTTTTTTTTGATCGATTTCTTTTTTTTTTTTTGATTTTTTGAGTGATATTAGAGATGGGTGTCTAAGGTTTTTTTTGGAAGGGGAGGATTTTATTCTCTTTATCTGTGATTTTTTAGAAATGAAGAAGAAGGAGAAAGAAAGGGAATGTGCGTCGTTTTTGCTTTTTTTCTTTGTCTAGAAGGGAAGGGGTCTCAAGTGTGTGGAAAAATCTGATGCCCTTAAGTCTAGGTCTTGCCTTTTATAAAAAAAAGAGTTTGGGTCAAGAGGGTATTGGATATGGTATTGGGCTTGGCTTGTGGGAATTGGGTCAATTTGAATTCTAGCCCAATTTTAGAAGAAACAAGACCAAAAATACATTCTTCCTAATTTCCTTTTCTCCCTTTTCTTTTCTCTAATTAATTAATCTATTTTTGTAGAAATTAAAATTCTTTATTTATTTTTAACATTAAAACAACTAATTAACTTAAAACTAAAGAAAAATGCTAATGTAAAAGACTAAAAGTTAAATATGTAAAAATGACAATTTTTAGGATTTTTTCTATGATTTAAAAATATTATAAATCCATGAAATGAAAATAATTAAATAAAAATTCCTAAAATCAATAAAAATTATTTTTGGTCTATTATTAGGAGTTATTTTCATGTAGGGCAAAAATCACGTGCTTACAGCTGCCCCTCTTTGCTTGGAAACCCGAAGGGTTTTCGTGCAAAGATAAAGAGAGTGGATACGAGCGATTTTTGCCCGTTTGAATACTCCGTGAGAAGCATTTTTTGAAAGATTTGACCGTACCCTACTTCCGAGGTTTCCTATATATCCTTGGCCATAAAGGAATCAGGTCAATGTAGTTCGGAAAGTTCCAATAGCTGGGAATACCATGAAGCTGTGATTTCACTATTGATGCTACTGCTACTGCTTACTGAACTCCTTATTACACCATAACAAAACAAAAGAAGCTAGACTAAACTATGATCTATGCATTAAAAAATTCCTATCTGTATCTTCAAACTTGATCTTGTGATTCCCGTTGCCTTTTGACTTGTATTCCCCGGGTGAAGTTCCCTTGTTGCCGACTTGAATTGTGATCCGAAATGCTTTCCCTTTTCTTCAGGTGGGTGACTGATTACTGAACTTGAACTGTGTTCCGGTGCTCTCCAGGCGGGCGCCTGATTGCCAAAACGTTAACTGTATTCTCGTGTTCTCCAGGTGGGCGCCTGATTTCCCAAACTTGAACTATATTCCCGTGCTCTCTAGGTGGGCGCCTGATTACCAAAACTTTAACTATATTCTCGTGCTCTCCAGGTGGGCGCCTAATTGCCAAAACTTGAACTGTATTCCCGTGCTCTCCAGGTGGGCACCTGATTGCCTAAACTTTGACTGTATTCACGTGCTCTCCAGGTGGGCGCCTGATTGCCAAAACTTGAACTGTATTCTCGTGCTCTCCAGGTGGGCGCCTGATTGCCAAAACTTGAACTGTATACCCGTGCTCTCCAGGTGGGCGCCTGATTGCCGAAACATGAACTGTATTCCCGTGCTCTACAAGTGGGCGCCTGATTGCTAACACTTGAACTGTATTCCAGTGCTCTCCAGGTGGGAGCCTAATTTCCAAAACTTGAACTGTATTCCCGTGCTCTCCAGATGGGCGCCTGATTGCCAAACTTGAACTGTATTCCCGTGCTCTCAAGGTGGCCGCCTGATTACCAAAACTTGACCTGTATTCTCGTGCTCTCTAGGTGGGCGCCTGATTGCCAAAACTTGAACTGTATTCCCGTGCTCTCCAGGTGGGCGCCTAATTGCAAAAACTTGAACTGTATTCCCGTGCTCTCCAGGTGGGCGCCTGATTGCCAAAACTTGTACTGTATTCTCGTGCTCTTCGGGTGGGCGCCTGATTACCTAAACTTGAACTGTATTCCCGTGCTCTCCAGGTGGGCACCCGATTGCCAAAACTTTAACTGTATTCCTGTGCTCTCCAGGTGGGCGCCTGATTGCCAAAACTTGTACTGTATTCTCGTGCTCTCCGGGTGGGCGCCTGATTACCTAAACTTGAACTATATTCCCGTGCTCTCCAGGTGGGCGCCTGATTGCCAAAACTTTAACTGTATTCCTGTGCTCTCCAGGTGGGAGCCTGATTACCAAAACTTGACCTGTATTCCCTTGCTCATCAGGTGGGCGCCTGATTGCCGAAACATGAGTTGTATTCCCTGAAACTACTGCCTTTGAACCTGTTTACAACAAAACGAACAAAACAAAAGAAATTTTCCTGCCACAGTTTGGTGCTGGGAACCCCCACTTAGGGAAGAAAATACCCCAAAGCCTGCTAAGGAGAAAAAAAGAAAGAAGAAATCACCGGCGGGGTACCTGAAACAAAAGAAAGCTAAAACTCAAAAGCCCGAGGCCAACTCAGTGGCCTTAACTCTAGGGGCCGCCGAAAGTCGTTGTTATGCGGGTGAAGAGAGTGATGACTGTCAGATGGTATTTAGGGGGAGAAGAAGTGATGCTGCCTCGAAACTTATTGGGTTGAAGGTTACTTAGACGGAGGTTGCAAGAACTGAGGCTGCCAAGGTGATCCCGACCCGACCTGAGGGAATTGTTCAAGGGGGCTTAGATGAAGTCCCCGGACCTACCGTCGACCAGAACACACCAGATGCCGAGGGACACCTGGTTGACAATTAAGAACAAACCAATGATGAAGCCTTTCGTACGAGGGGGGAGGGCCCCTGCTGCCCCAGGCAAAGTGATCAATGTAGATGAGCCTCTGCCGGACCCATCATTCTTTGCTGGGTAAATACAGGATGTCTAAGATATGAAAACTCTTGTTACGGGGGAATCCACTGGAGAAAATAGTACATTTGAAGAATCTTTTACAGGGGTTGAGAAAGGCCCTGATATCGATGCCTTGTTGATCTTTGAACAAGCCAAGAAGCTTCGACAACAGGTAATATTGACTTGACCGCCGTATTTTGAGTTTTGATCCTTGTTTTTCCGACTTTCTTCCTCTGTGTTTTTAGGCCCTAAAGCTTTCCAACCAAACCTTTTCCAAGTTACAAGCGGAGTTGGCTCGTTGTTAGGACGAATTTAGGAAGCTCGTTTCTAGATTGGGCGAACTTAGGGCCCTTTATGCCAAGAAGGAGGGGGAGCTAGGTGATCTTCGAGCTCATTTGGAGAGGGTATCTCGAGAGCGGGACGGTATCGATGAGCATGTATTATGACCCTCGCGGGCTTATTTTTTGTTCTTCAGTCGATTGAGTGCGTGATATCTTAACCTGAATTTGTCTGCTAAAGCAAAAATATGATTTAATGCGAGAGGAGCTTAGAGTTAGAGATACCGAAATCCTCAGGATGAAGTAGTGCATATACGAGGTGTCTTATGATAAAGAAACTCTTCGAGAGAGGCTAGACTCAGTTGAATGCCAGCTTCAAGGGGCGAGGGAAAAAAGTTGCAAGTACAAAGACTTCCATGCTGAACTAGTTGTTGAGTTATCTGCAGATAAGTTCGAATCCAATGAGCTCATGTTCGCCTATAGAAAAGATGTCGCTGCTGGAAATGCTCGAGCCAGGAAGATATCCGAAGAGGCCGAGCTTAGACTATCCTGAGCCTTGGAACTTGCCCCATTAATATCTCAGAGACAGGCTCTCGAGGACGTATATGCATGGGGCATCAATTTGGCTGCCGAGATTGAGAGGGTGAAGGCCTTGGAGGAAGGATCAGCAATTCTACTTTCTCCCGAGGATGGTTCACCTAGTGGTTCGACCAACGACTCTGAGGATGATGAATATGAAGGTGAAGTCCCCGAGAGGGAAGAGGCCATCGATGACCCGGGAGTCGAGGGCTAAGCCATTGAAAGCACAACTTCCGAGGGAGCTCCGTCTGGTCCAGTAACCCCGGCGGTAGATTAGGTTTTGATTTGTTCCCTTTAGGTAGCATATGGGTGTTGCCTCATTAAAAACCTTACCGGTAAAACCTGTTCGAGATAAAATTCGGTCTATGGGAAAAAGAGTGCAACGCATGCTTTTAACCCAAGGTCTTCGAGGTCTTTAAGCTAGAAGGTGCTTCGATTCCTCTCAATCGGACACCTGCAATAAGTTAGTACAAAACATAAAGGAAATGGGAGAAGGTTATACCTTAGCATTGATAGTGTTAGAGCTTTGATCCGTTTTTATTGCTCGCTCCGAGGACATGGCAGGGTCCTTTATTTACTCATTCGGATGGAACCGAGAACATAGGTTGTGGTTTCTACTTGTTTGCTTACTTGCCTTTTGACCTTTTCGACGTAGATGATGGTGCTGCGTCATGTACCGCAGACATTTCTCTTGATGCGTGATTTTCCCCATACACTACTTTTACTCCATCCTTGGTTGGAAACTTCATCATGTGACGAAGGGTTGAGGGTACTGCCCTCATACTATGTATCCACGGCCTTCTAAGCAAGGCGTTGGATCTCATGTCGCCCTCGATGACATGAAACTTGGTATATTGGGTTGTTCCGGCTACGTTGATTGGGAGGATGATTTCTCCTTTTGTTGTCTTGCTCGCCATGTTGAATCCATTGAGGACTCGAGAGATAGGTATGATCTGGTCGAGCAGTCTGAGCTGCTCCACCACCTTCGACCTGATTATGCTGGCCGAGCTACCTAGATCCACGAGTACACATTTAATCTAAATTTTATTCAAAAGAAAAGAAATTATTAGTGCTTCATTATGAGGCAAAGACAAGGTCTCGATGTCTTCTTCGCTGAACGTGAGAGCATCCTCTGGTATGTAACTCTGAGTTTGCCTTTCGCTGGTGATGGATATCTTTATCCTCTTGAAATGGGTTCTTGTGAGGTGCCGACCCCTCCAAAGATCATGTGGATGACGTGTTGTGGCTCTTCTGGTTCATTTTTCCTATTTTCATGTCTTTCTCGGAAATGGTTCTTTGACCGGTCAATGAGAAACTCACGAAGATGCCTTTCGTTGAATAAATGGGCTACCTCCTCCCTAAGCTGCCTACAATTTTCGGTCCTATGATTGTGAGTACCATGATACTTACATATTAAGTTGGGGTTCCTCTGTAAAGGGTCCGATAATACGAGTTTTGGCCACCTGAAATCTTTGATTTTCCCTATGGATAATACGATGCCCGAGACATCGATGTTGAAGTTATACTCAGATAGTCGGGGTGCCTCCATCGGTCCAGTGGGCCTATCGAACCCAGCTTTACCCATGAATCCCCGAGAATTTTGACCTTGATCTACCTTTCGATCGCCTCGAGACATGTTACACCTCAGTGCGTTTCTTCTATCTTCTACGCATGGGTTGTATCTTTCTTTGTTTGATCTTGGCTCCCTTTTTTTAAACCTTTTCTCCTTTGTAAGAAGCCTTCTGGGATACACTGAGCCCGAGGGGGCTCCTAGTTGGTCGTCTTCGACCCTGATCTTTGATTGGTACCTGTTGTGCATATCCGCCCAAGTCGTAGCGGGATATTCGATCAAATTTTTCTTTAAATGCCTTGAAGCTACCGAGCTTCGTTCGTTCAATCCTTGAGCGAAGGCTTGTACTGCCCAGTCATCGGAGACTAGTGGTAATTCCATTCGCTCCATCTGATCGAACCTTGAGTTATAAGTCTCTACTCTTTTATCTTTATCTTCTATCTTTTTTTCTCCTAATTCAATTCTTTTGGTGAGATCCTCGAGCATCTTCATAATAGTGGGTCCGTTGCTGACCCGTTGTTGCTCGATCTCTCTGGTACCTGCTCGACTCGAGGAGTTGTCTCCAGTTCCACTGTGCTTGGAGTTTTTTGTTGACTTTGCAGCTGAGCAATAGCCATTTGTTGTGCTTGCAACATTTCAAAAATGACTTGGAGGATGACTCCTCGTGCTTCTTGGCCTCCGGCCTAGTCTTCCCAGCGTCCATTCCTTACGGGGTCTGCGCTTGCTTCTGTGTTCAGTATGTTGTGGTATCCGTTATCATCTGGCTCTACGTTTGTACTCCCTCAGGGTTTATAGGTGGTACACCCAGCCCTATGCCGATGTTTTCTCCATGTTCTTCACTATTGTGAATAGGTGCATTTTGTGTGCTAGACATGATTAACCCTGAAATCAAAGATTTTTTGACAAGAGAAAGTGTGAAGCGTAACGTGTGTTATCAGAGAACTAACACCAAAATAATCACTATTATTTTAAACCCCACGGTGGGCGCCAAACTGTTTACCTTGAAAATGGTAACTACAATTATATTTGATTGTGTGGTTCTAAAAATATGTAATTTATCTTAACGCTAGTTTTTTAGGAATTAGATACCAAGTCTGAGTAAAGAAAATAATAAATGCAAACCAATAGGGTTATAGTGCTGGGCCTCGAGCTGGTAGGAGCAAGGCCTGGAGGTCTAGACGGGCTAATAGTGATAAGCGATTGATGGAGAATCAATGATAACGAGGGCCCTAACGATGACATTTTGCGGTTAATAATAAGCAATAAATGAAGAACAACAATGAATAATGAATGAACAATGAAAGAATAAACAATAAATGTGAAGAACAATTGTATAAGCAAATAGCAGAGAATGTTGTATTGTATTCAATATGTTGTGCAATAATCCGAATCCCTTACAAGATGACAAAGGTTTCCTTTATATACGAGGGGGAACCCCAACATATTACATGTATAATAATAAGGAAATGCTACTGGTACAGCTGTATAATGACTTAGTATGGACTTGTACTATTCTCACTGACCTGGGCAACTCTAACCACGTGTCTTTGGGAGCTTTCTCGCCTTTCCATGACGGTCATCGATTTGTGCTACTCCGAAATCGACCTCCAATGTGCTTCCTCGAGGGAAGCACCTCAGGGGCATTCTCCAAATTCTCCTTCGAGCTCCTCGATGACGGGCATGAAATGTTATGATAACCCCAAAGTTGAACTCTTCCGATTTTGGCCGTATACAGTACAACAACCATATTCTATAACGGCTCTTTGATAAAGCCAGTTAGAAAAGTTCCAGCCTCATAAGGAGTAATTATGAAACTCCCACTAGACTGTTGTAACGACCTGACCGGTCGTTTTGAGCTCCGGCGCGTTATTCAGCAGTTTGAGGCCATGAGCAGCTTCATCTCAGGTATATTGACTTGTGTGTATGGTCAAAATTAAAATTCAGGAAGTTTGGAGTCAAATCTAAATGGAAATTCTCATTTTGAAAGCTTAAAATTGAAGAAATGAACTAGGATTGGAATTTTGAGTAAACAACCTCGGAATTGGGAACGGAAGGTTCTAGCAGGTTCGTATGATGATTTCGGACTTGGGCGTATGCCCGGATCGGGTTTTGGATAACCCGAGAGCGTTTTGGCGCCTATTGTGGAAGATAGCATTTTAGAAGAAATTGCATCAGTTTGGTTTAAATAACCTAATGAAGTCATTTTGGAGCCGTTCGGCTAAAGATGGAAAATTGAAGGTTTTTGAGAAAATTTGCCCGGAAGTGGAAATTTTGATATCGGATTCAAAATGCGAATTTTATGGTTTGGATAACTTCATTAGGTTATTTGGGACTTAGGAGTGTGTCCGGAATATCTTTGTGTTGAAATATATGAATTATGGGGAAAATTTGAAAAATTTTGATATTTAATATTGTTAAAGTTGACTTTGGTCAACATTTTTTATAAACGGACCGGACACGTGATTTTTCGGTCTCAAAAGGTCCATAGAAAAATATGGGAGTTAAACGTGTTTCCGGAATCGAATTCCGAGGTCCCAGGCCCGAGAAATGAATTTTTTCGTGAAATTGTTTTCTGAAAATGTTTAAGGAAAATAAAAATGAAATTTTATCAGAAAGTAATGGTATCGGGATCGTATTTTGGTTCTGACACCCGGTACAGGTCATATATGTTGGTTAAGTATTTCCTGTAAAGTTTGGTTACAAACGGACGTTGTTTGACGGGTTTCGGCCTTAAATTGGAAAATTTGAAAGTTTATGAAATTTGAAAGAATTCTTGGATTTAAGGCTCAAATAATTGATTTTGATGTTATTTTGGCGATTTGATCGCTCGAGCAAGTTCGTGTGATGTTTTAGAGTCAGTGTTCATATTTGGTTGAGTGTTTCGGAGGTGTCTCGGAGTGATTTCGGACTTAGGAAAAATTGTAGAAAATTCTGCTATGCCCAGAAAATTTTAGGTGCGAGTAGTCCAATTTGGAAGCTCATATCTTGTAATCTATAAGAAATCAGAAAAAGTGCAAAACACGAAAGTTGTAACGACCTGACCGGTCGTTTTGAGCTCCGGCGCGTTATTCAGCAGTTTGAGGCCATGAGCAGCTTCATCTCAGGTATATTGACTTGTGTGTATGGTCAAAATTAAAATTCAGGAAGTTTGGAGTCAAATCTAAATGGAAATTCTCATTTTGAAAGCTTAAAATTGAAGAAATGAACTAGGATTGGAATTTTGAGTAAACGACCTCGGAATTGGGATCCGAAGGTTCCAGCAGGTTCGTATGATGATTTCGGACTTGGGCGTATGCCCGGATCGGGTTTTGGATAACCCGAGAGCGTTTTGGCGCCTATTGTGGAAGATAGCATTTTAGAAGAAATTGCATCAGTTTGGTTTAAAATGCATTTCAGTGTTATTGATGTCCGTTTGGGATTCCGAGACTGGGAGTAGCTCCGTATGGTGATTCTGGATTTGGGAGCACGATCGGAAGTGAATTCAGAGGTCCGTAGGTCATTTTGGAGCCGTTCGGCTAAAGATGGAAAATTGAAGGTTTTTGAGAAAATTTGCCCGGAAGTGGAAATTTTGATATCGGATTCAAAATGCGAATTTTATGGTTTGGATAACTTCATTAGGTTATTTGGGACTTAGGAGTGGGTCCGGAATATCTTTGTGTTGAAATATATGAATTATGGGGAAAATTTGAAAAATTTTGATATTTAATATCGTTAAAGTTGACTTTGGTCAACATTTTTGATAAACGGACCGGACACGTGATTTTTCGGTCTCAAAAGGTCCATAGAAAAATATGGGAGTTAAACGTGTTTCCGGAATCGAATTCCGAGGTCCCAGGCCCGAGAAATGAATTTTTTCATGAAATTGTTTTCTGAAATGTTTAAGGAAAATAAAAATGAAATTTTATCAGAAAGTAATGGTATCAGGATCGTATTTTGGTTCTGACACCCGGTACAGGTCATATATGTTGGTTAAGTATTTCCTGTAAAGTTTGGTTACAAACGGACGTTGTTTGACGGGTTTCTGCCTTAAATTGGAAAATTTGAAAGTTTATGAAATTTGAAAGAATTCTTGGATTTAAGGCTCAAATAATTGATTTTGATGTTATTTTGGCGATTTGATCGCTCGAGCAAGTTCGTGTGATGTTTTAGAGTCAGTGTTTCGGAGGTGTCTCGGAGTGATTTCGGACTTAGGAAAAATTGCAGAAAATTGCAGAAAATTCTGCTATGCCCAGAAAATTTTAGGTGCGAGTAGTCCAATTTGGAAGCTCATATCTTGTAATCTATAAGAAATCAGAAAAAGTGCAAAACACGAAAGTTGTAGACCATACATTCTAGTTTTCGAAAAGTTAAACCATTCGCGATTTGGATACCATCTCAGAAAGGTACTATGAATCGAAAAGGGCTGCTGGAGCAATTTCGGCAGAATTTACGATGCACTTTAGAAGCTCATATCTCGGGATACATAAAGAGTTATATGGTGTACAACCTATCAAATTAAATATCTTTGAGTCTAGTTTCTAAATCTTCAAACCGTTTGTAATTTGGATATTTATACAAAACGTTATGGGTGTTTAAACAGAAGATGTCCGATAAGGAATAATTTTAATAGGATGTACAACTTGTAAGAACAAGTGCAAGGTACAACTCGACGAAGCACATGCAGATTTTTTTATACACGGATTTAGCTCACTTTTCTTCATTTCTTCAAAGTATGGACGATTTTTGGGGAGCTTCAAGAGGGGATTTTCATCATCAATGTGAAGGTAAGTTATCCCCACCTATTTTGAGTTAAGTACATCAATTATGTATGGATTTGAGCATGAAAATTGTAGAAAAAATGAGGATTTAGGCCTAGGGATTTGAAAATAAGATTTGGTGATTTGAGGGGTCAAATGAACTCCGATTTTGGTAAATTTTATATGTACGGACTCATGGCGAGAAGAGGAATCCGGTGATGTGACTTTCGTAATTTTTCGAGAAGCGGGCCCGGTGCTCAGGTTTTGCTAATTTCGTGATTTTCGATATTTTTTGAGTCTTTTCGATTGGGTTATATTCCCTTAGTCTATTGTAATATATTCCTTGTGGTTTTGGCAAAATTCGACGCGCGAGGAGGTCGATTCGAAAGGAAAGGGCATCGCAGAGTAGACTTTTGGCCATCTTGAGGTGAGTAATAGATGTAAATGTTGTTCTGAGGGTTTGAAACCCCGGACTTTCACATCGTAACGCTATATTGAGGTGTGACATGCACTCCATGGCGAGTGCAGGGTCGGATACTATTGGGGATTGTGAATTGGTCCATCCTGTGTGATGTTTATACTATACTGGTGATTGATACACATACTTCATTGATATTACTGGGCTTGATGCTATGTTTGGGGCCTTGTGCCGATTTGTAAAATCCTTCGAGGATTGATATTACTACTTAGCATGATTTGCATATCATTTAATTTCAGTCCAAGGTTTTAAATGCTGTTTTGCAAACTCAGCCATAATTCTAAGTGTTGAAAACTTAAATGATATTTTAAATGTATTCCGGGCTGGGAACTTCTGTTTTGTAAATGCCCAAGGGGCTTATTATATTATTTTCTGTACTGATTATAAAGTGACTTGAAACAGTGGTAACAATGACACTGTGTGATATACTTGAAACAGTGGTAACAATGACACTGTGTGATATACTTGAAACAGTGGTAACAATGACACTATGTGATATACTTGAAATAGTGGTAACAATGACACTGGATGATATACTTGAACAGTGGTAACAATGGCACTGTATGATATAAATTGGTCAGGTAACAATGGCTGACCGGTCAGGTAACAATGACTGACCAAGATATTGCGCTTGGGCTGTAGGAGCCCCTCCGGAGTCTGTACACACCCCCAGTGAGCGCCGTCGACGATAAATAAATATGGATGGCTCGGGCTGCACGCCGCAGTGGGTACTGGAATGTACCATCATATGCATTGCATTGCATTCATGTATTTGTATTTATACTGGTGTTTAGCTGCTCAGTTTCATATGTTGCTGTATATTCGGATTGTAGCTTACTTTGTGTATTTACTGGATTTTCTTATCTTCGGACTGTAGTTACTTTTATTACTCACTGGGTCGGAGTACTCACTTTACTCCCTGCACCTTGTGTGCAGATCCAGGGCAGTCTCAGGCTCAGTAGATCCAGTTGATCAGCAGATCCAGCCTCTGGGAGTATCGAGGTAGCTGCACGGCGTTCGCAGCCATTGATCTTCTCCCTCCTATCCTATCTCTTTATTTCCGCATTATCGGACTTTGGATATACCGTGTATTAGGATGATATTCTGTATTCTAGAGGCTCAGATTCGTGACACCGGGTCCTAGTGAGATTATATTGTGTATTTTGTTAAAATCATTAGTACTTTAATCTTGCTTAATTGATATTTCTTTCCGCTATTTTTGATAAATTGGGTTAAGTGTTGAATAATGGTCGGGCTTGCCTAGTAGTGTGATGGGTGCCATCACGACCAGGATTTGGGTCGCGACAAGTGGGTATCAGAGCCTAGGTTACTTGATCTCGCGAGTCATGAGCCAGTTTAGTAGAGTCTCGCAGATCGGTACGGAGACGTCTGTACTTATCCTTGAGAGGCTGCCGAACCTTTAGGAAAACTTCACATTCTTGAATTCTTATCGTGCGTCCTTGATTCAGCTTGAAAAGAAACTTTTGAAATTCCTTCCGCGCGATCGTATGCACCAACGGGCCCTCAGTATCAGATGTGTCTCGATGGCTTTTGATTCCCCGATCGAGGGGCGAGGTGTAATCTCTGTGAGTTTGAAGTTAGACCAGTCTGGAGGACTTGAGGCCAAATCTTTGCCAATGGCTTGAGCACCGAGGTGCTGATTTTGTGAGCAAGTGTTTTGAACTCATATGTTCATTATTGTCCTTGTTAGCCGGAATGGCGGTTGGATATCCACGTGATGAGTATGTTAGTGTTGCGAGGTGTATTTGTACGACTTGGTAGTGGCGAAGAAGCCTACTGGATAGTAGATGAACTGTTAAGTGATTCGTTTCTTATTGTGATTTGTTGAGTAGCCCGAGTTATGGGCGCGTGAAGAATATTTTTCGTGTCTCCTAGTTAGATAAGTCTGGGAGCTGAGATCGCTTCCGTAAATGTATTATGACGAAATCGTTGAGTCAAGGAGACCACCTTGAAGGTCGAAAATATTAAAGGAAGAATATGTTCCTACTTGGTTGAATAGCCCAATAATGGAGGGTTGAAGGGTATTTTCTATGTGTTATGATTCAAATAGGTGCAACGCATGTCCATGTATCAATTTAGATTTATGTAATTGATATGCATTGTGATGCTTTGTCAAGTTGTGGATGTGTTGTTAGGATGGTTTTGGTGATTCTCTGGCAGGTGGATAGGACCAATTACAAAGGAGGCTCTGCCGAAATTTTTGAAAAATTTAGGACTTAAAAAAAAAATTGGTCGCCTAGAGAGTGGGCTTAACTGTTGTGTGAGTAAATGCAAGAATTGCAGAAGAGTTAAAATTCTAGATGATTCGTGTTTCCACAAGCTTATGATGGAGTGAGTTTAATCTCACCATGATATTACGACAGCAATAGAGTATATGTGTTGTGATCTATGGCTTCGAGCCAAGTTGGGGAGCTTGCTGTTGATTAGCTGATTGCACGGTTTATTACCTGCGTGAATTCTGGTTATTGGCGTATTGGTGGGTTATTGCAGCTACGGAAAAGGACCATGAGTGGTAATTTGAGTAAATGAATTGTTGGATGCATGCTATGGTTAGCCTTATTGGCTCATGTTCAGACTTGAGGGAAGATTCATGATTTATGCCTCGTATAGGTGCAGGCTTCGAGGGAAGTGATCCCTCTAGGTGCTTTATCGAGAGGGTATTCATATGTTATAAAATTCAGTAGAGTTGGTTGCATTCGGGGCCAAGTCAGAGCTGGGTGGCTCTCAATAGCGGTCCTAGTTAATTCAAGAGGTAAAGTGTGGTGCCTAATGATTTTGAGTCTATAAGTACGGTTAAGAGTCAAGCTTTTGAAGCAGCTTATGAAGAAAGGCACAGAATGTTCTATGATGTTTTGACTTGCGGTGTAGCATTTGAGAGACATGAAATGGTCATGGTATTTGAGACAGCATGGTCTCGTGATTTAAGGTCACTCGGGGTGAGTTTGGTTGAAATAAGTTAGGTGTTAAAGGGAGATATTATTATTTCTAAGGCAATCAAGGATAAATTGGAAGGAAGTAGATTGATTAGCCATAGTTGAGTTGGTATACTGGTGTCAGTGATCGGTTCGTTCAGCGTGATCGAGTTATGCATGTGAGGCTTGTCGGCCGCAGTGATTGATGTTATTCTGAAGCATTCTTTTGTTAGGGCCTATTATGAGTAGGCGGATCCCAGAAAGTGTTATGCTGGCTTGGACAACTACTTAGAGATTGGCATATTCGACGATTATGAGGATTCGCCTATATGCTGCTATAGTTCTCCTGAAGTGAGTTAAATGGAAAGTCTTATGTGATGAAGTATTAGCCTATCGGCGGTTCCAGAGTTGTGATGGAAATCACGTCTATCGTATATTGGCACGTGAGGTGCAGTGAGTGGTATGGAATTTGAAGTAAGGACCAAGGTTGCAGTTTGGTCAATGACTGTGATGTCACGATCTCGGATGAGCAGTATATGAGTTTCAGTGTTTTGAGTAAGATGGGTATTGACGTCAGTATCACCTGAGGTCGGTGTTCTGTGAGAAAGGCTTTGCATCCTGGTTAGGGATTCTTGATCGCTTTTCAGCGTTAGTGCAGCCGGTGGTTTGGATGTGCAGACCCGTTAATTATTTCGGAAGATGGTGGGAGCTTGTCCCACAGGAATATTGTATAAGTGTGACATGTAGTCACTTGATTAATTAGAAATTTAAACCAAGTATGAGGATTTTGGTAATATCATCCATTTGAGAATTTATGCCTGGAGGGCACTCTGTTTATTGGGTTATGGACTTGTGAAAGATTATTGGCCTAGCTTGGCATGATTAGGATCGACTTGAGGTCGGTGGATAGATTTAAATGTGGAAGTGAGCCTTACGTCAGTCCAGTTGTGTTTATTTCAGCAATGCGCTCTTTATGGAAGGATAGTCGCGGTCTTATTTCGTGGTCAGTTAATTCATGTAAAGATATATTGCACCGTATGAGTTATGAGACGGCTTGGTAAATTCCTTATGTGTTGAGGTTCCGCTCAGCGGTGATGTTATATGAGCAGGATGAGACTTATACCATGTATCGCACCTCAGTTGTGCTTATGTTTGTAGCCTATAGCGCTATATGTTTCCTTGGGAATGATATTATGCACCTTAGTGTGTTTATGACCGATATTCGGTATTTTGATGCGATGAGCTATTCAGCTCGACGTATATCTCCTTATGTGAGTTCTATATGTGGATCAGGTGGCACACCGCCATGGGTATGTTGTTTGGATCGGGTTGCACGCCGCAACAGTGTGATGTTCAGTTCAGTGCCCATATTTGCTTTTGTGTGTTCTGTTTTCCTATTTTCTGAGGAAGTCTATGTTAGTGTGCGAGTTGAGTAGTTCCTTCTAGAGTTCGCCTTCCTTTTGTATCGCGTTCAAATTGATAGCATACTGGCGCATTGTGGCGTCTTGTGGGATTTTTTATTATGTCTAAGGTGGCTTATTGCCTGAGCAGTTCGTATTGGGTGAGACGAGGATACTAGATTTGGGGTCAGTGCAAACTGATTATATGAAGTATATTATAGAGCAAAAATCATTCTTTGGTTTGGGACAAGGTAATGGACCTTGTCAGGAGTGTAGATCCAATGAATTGTTGATTCAGCAGTTGGTTGTGAATTTCGGCACATCTCTTCAGTCGTATCGGTGTTGAAAAAAAAAAAAAACTAGAGCAAGACCTGTGTAGATCATGAGATGCAATGGGAGCATCAGATTCGTGGAATTTCGACTATTATGTTTAAAGAATGTTATTGTGGTTCTATGAGTAAAGTGATGCAAAGTGTGAATTCAGCAAAGTTATGCAGTCATGTTTGGGTACAGCGTGTGGAGATTGATATGGTGGTCGTATGATGGAAACAGGCTTGGCAGGGAAATTCAGGATGTTGGAATTGGGCCTAATGGCTTATTTGCTTGAATAAATAAGTATATCTACAGAATTATCGAGCTAATGTGCTCAACGGAGTAGTGGTAGCATGGGAAGGTGCATGATGTGTTAAACAAGTGATTTCAGACTACTTCAGTGTAGTTCTCAGCACGTTCGAGGACGAACGTATGTTTAAGTGGGGGAAATTTTAACGACCCGACCGGTCGTTTTGAGCTCCGTCGCGTCATTCAGCAGTTTGAGGCCATGAGCGGCTTCATCTCAGGTATATTGACTTGTGTGTATGGTCAAAATTAAAATTCAGGAAGTTTGGAGTCAAATCTAAATGGAAATTCTCATTTTGAAAGCTTAAAATTGAAGAAATGAACTAGGATTGGAATTTTGAGTAAACAACCTCGGAATTGGGATCCGAAGGTTCCAGCAGGTTCGTATGATGATTTCGGACTTGGGCGTATGCCCGGATCGGGTTTTGGATAACCCGGGAGCGTTTTGGCGCCTATTGTGGAAGATAGCATTTTAGAAGAAATTGCATCAGTTTGGTTTAAAATGCATTTCAGTGTTATTAATGTCCGTTTGGGATTACGAGACTGGGAGTAGCTCCGTATGGTGATTCTGGATATGGGAGCACGATCGGAAGTGAATTCGTAGGTCCGTAGGTCATTTTGGAGCCGTTCGGCTAAAGATGGAAAATTGAAGGTTTTTGAGAAAATTTGGCCGGAAGTGGAAATTTTGATATCGGATTCGAAAAGCGAATTTTATGGTTTTGATAGCTTCGTTAGGTTATTTGGGACTTAGGAGTGTATCCGGAATATCTTTGTGTTGAAATATATGAATTATGGAGAAAATTTGAAATTTTTTTATATTTAATATTGTTAAAGTTGACTTTGGTCAACATTTTTGGTAAACGGACCGGACCCGTGATTTTTTGGTCTCGAAAGGTCCATAGAAAAATATGGGAGTTGAACGTGTTTCCGGAATCGAATTCCGAGGTCCCAGGCCCGAGAAATGAATTTTTTCGTGTAAGCGCTTCCTGTAAAATTTGGTTAAGCGCTTCCTGTAAAGTTTGGTTACAAACTGAAGTTGTTTGACGGGTTTCGGCCTTAAATTGGAAAATTTGAAAGTTTATGAAATTTGAAAGAATTTTTGGATTTAAGGCTCAAATCATTGATTTTGATGTTATTTTGGCAATTTGATCGCTCGAGCAAGTTCGTGTGATGTTTTAGAGTTAGAGTTCATATTTGGTTTGGAGGCCCGAGGGCTCGGGAGTGTTTCGGAGGTGTCTCGGAGTGATTTTGGACTTAGGAAAACTTGCAGAAAATTGCAGAAAATTCAGCTGTGCCCAGAAAATTTTAGGTGCGAGTAGTCCAGTTTGGAAGCTCATATCTTGTAATCTATAAGAAATCAGAAAAAGTGCAAAACACGAAAGTTGTAGAACATACATTCTAGGTTTCGAAAATTTAAACCATTCACAATTTAGATATCATCTCAGAAAGTTACAATGGATCGAAAAGGGCTGCTGGAGCAATTTTGGCAGAATTTACGATGCACTTTAGAAGCTCATATCTCGGGATATATAAAGAGTTATATGGTGTACAACCTATCAAATTAAAGATCTTTGAGTCTAGCTTCTAAAGATTCAAACCGTTTGAAATTTGGATATTTATACAAGACGTTATTGGTGTTTAAACAGAAGGTGTCCGACAAGGAACAATTTTAATAGGATGTACAACTTGTATAGCACAAGTGCAAGGTACAACTCGACGAAGCACAGGCATATTCTTTTATACACGGATTTTGCTCACTTTTCTTCATTTCTTCAAAGTATGGACGATTTTTGGGGAGCTTCAAGAGGGGATTTTCATCATCAATGTGAAGGT
The DNA here is from genome assembly GCF_000393655.2 of Nicotiana sylvestris. NCBI lineage: Eukaryota > Viridiplantae > Streptophyta > Magnoliopsida > Solanales > Solanaceae > Nicotiana > Nicotiana sylvestris. The sequence continues at coordinate 134,786,438 of NC_091064.1, read as the reverse complement.
AAGTTATCCCCACCTATTTTGAGTTAAGTACATCAATTATGTATGGATTTGAGCATGAAAATTGTAGAAAAATTGAGTATTTAGCCCTACGGATTTGAAAATAAGATTTGGTGATTTGAGGGGTCAAATGAACTCCGATTTTGGTAAATTTTATATGTACGGACTCGTGGCGAGACGAGGAATCCGGTGATGTGACTTTCGTAATTTTTCGAGAAGCAGGCCCGGGGCTCGAGTTTTGCAATTTTCGTGATTTTCGATATTTTTCGAGTCTTTCGATTGGGTTATATTCCCTTAGCCTATTGTAATAAATTCCTTGTGGTTTTGGCAAGATTCGACGCTTGAGGAGGTCGATTCGAAACGAAAGGGCATCGCGGAGTAGACTTTTGGCCATCTTGAGGTGAGTAATAGATGTAAATGCTGTTCTGAGGGTTTGAAACCCCGGACTTTCACATCGTAACACTATATTGAGGCGTGACACGCACTCCATGGCGAGTGCGGGGTCGGATACTATTGGGGATTGTGACTTGGTCCATCCCGTGTGATGTTTATACTATACTGGTGATTGATACACATACTTCATTGATATTACTGGGCTTGATGCCATGTTTGGGGCCTTGTGCCGATTTGTAAAATCCTTCGAGGATTGATATTACTGCTTAGCATGATTTGCATATCATTTAATTTCAGTCCAAGGTTTTAAATGCTGTTTTGCAAACTCAGCCATAATTCTAAGTGTTGAAAACTTAAATGATATTTTTAAATGTATTCCGGGCTGGGAACTTCTGTTTTGTAAATGCCCAAGGGGCTTATTATATTATTTTCTGGACTGATTATAAAGTGACTTGAAACAGTGGTAACAATGACACTGTGTGATATACTTGAAACAGTGGTAACAATGACACTGTGTGATATACTTGAAACAGTGGTAACAATGACACTGTGTGATATACTTGAAATAGTGGTAACAATGACACTGGATGATATACTTGAACAGTGGTAACAATGGCACTGTATGATATAAATTGGTCAGGTAACAATGGCTGACCGGTCAGGTAACAATGACTGACCAAGATATTGCGCTTGGGCTGTAGGAGCCCCTCCGGAGTCTGTACACACCCCCAGTGAGCGCCGTCGACGATAAATAAATATGGATGGCTCGGGCTGCACGCCGCAGTGGGTACTGGAATGTACCATCATATGCATTGCATTGCATTCATGTATTTGTATTTATACTGGTGTTTAGCTGCTCAGTTCCATATGTTGTTGTATATTCGGATTGTAGCTTACTTTGTGTATTTACTGGATTTTCTTATCTTCGGACTGTAGTTACTTTTATTACTCACTGGGTCGGAGTACTCACTTTACTCCCTGCACCTTGTGTGCAGATCCAGGGCAGTCTCAGGCTCAGTAGATCCAGTTGATCAGCAGATCCAGCCTCTGGGAGTATCGAGGTAGCTGCACGGCGTTCGCAGCCATTGATCTTCTCCCTCCTATCCTATCTCTTTATTTCCGCATTATCGGACTTTGGATATACCGTGTATTAGGATGATATTCTGTATTCTAGAGGCTCAGATTCGTGACACCGGGTCCTAGTGAGATTATATTGTGTATTTTGTTAAAATCTTCAGTACTTTAATCTTGCTTAATTGATATTTCTTTCCGCTATTTTTGATAAATTGGGTTAAGTGTTGAATAATGGTCGGGCTTGCCTAGTAGTGTGCTTGGCGCCATCACGACCGAATTTGGGTCGCGACAACTGTGTACCCACCAGAGGTGCAAGTATTATTGTAGAGCTTTAAGGTGTGGATGTAAATTCCACCAACGTGTAAGGGAGGTTATGAAAGTCACAGAAGATACGATGCAAGATTTAAAGGTAAGAAGGTAAAGGTAATGGAGGTACAAGATATTCAAGTGCATAAGGTTGTGAATAGTTAAGACTTTAGATATAGGGCTAGAAGCATCGAGATTCAGTATCCAGAAATGATAGTGGTTTCATCAGTAGAATATCTTTCACCCCATGGTTTCAAGGTATCGAGAAGTCTAGCTAAGAGAGTAAAGAAGAGTTAGAGATGACGTGATGAATCGTTTGAGGTTCCAGAATAACATAAGGAAATCTTAGGTACTATCAAGTTAAAGGAAGGTTGTGAGTAGTATAAATAGATATGTGTAGGTCGCAAACTAAAGTATGGTAGAGCGATAATGTTTTAGGTAGAGAGTAAGGATAAGAAAATGTAAAAAGAGAAGGTGACGAGAATATGTAAGCCCTTGGGATTAAACACATAAAAAAACAGAGTTGATGGTTTCCGTAAGTTATAAAAGAACTCAGTACACCTTCAATAAACTCGGAGGAGTTTAAGACTAGGAGCATTTAGAAAAGAGGGAATGCTGCCCTGATAGTAGAATAATGGTTTAATTGCGATAAATGTTAAGAGGATGGCATTTAGGCTTTCGATTGAGTAATTATTCAAAGAGAAGGGATTTCATGAATTGTATGAGATTAGAATACCCCCATAAGATGAATCATGTTGGGATGTGATAAAATATGGTTATTGAAGTATAGTATCGTCCCTAGGTGGATCAGGCAAATAACTTCAGATGTTCCTGTCACAACCCTAAACCCGAACCCGATCGTGATGGTGCCTCTCGTGAAGACAAGGCTAGCCGACAAATTTCCATCTCAATTTTAAGCAATTAAACAATAAGTATTAGGTCTTAAACTTGATAAAATAAATAATAAACAGTGAACATTACAGTTTACGGAAATAAAACCCAACAAGCCCGATACCGAGGTGTCACAAGTCACGAGCATCTACTAAGGTCTAAAATACAACGGAAATTTTGGAAATATACTAAGTACAGTCTAACGACATCAAGAGGGAGAAAAGCAGTGTTGCAGACGTTGGGCAGCTACCTTGCTCAACTCCAATGACTCTGCCTCTGATCAACCAATACCCGCTACCGGGTGCAGAAATACCTGAATCTGCACACAAGGTGCAGGGAGTAAAGTGAGTACTCCAACACAATGAGTAATAATCATAAATAAAAACTGAGCGATAAGAAATCATGAAAAGCACATCAACATGCTGTATAGAAGTAGTACAAAACCAGTAGGAACAACAATGAAGCTGTGAAATCTCTTAAAGCATCTTAGCTCGGTTTAAACTTCTTTAAAAATTTCTTTTTAACAGTTAAGCAATTAAATGCAAAGCAACTAGAACAAATAAACACAGAAAAATCTGGCCCTCGGGCACAAATACCAATAGAAACAACACCTCGGGCAACAACATAGAACAACAACAGCCCCTCGAGCTATATCTCACATCACAATGGGTACCCGCGCTCACTGGTGGTGTGCAGACTCCTAGAGGGGCCTATTACGGCCCAAGCACAATATCAAGCCATCTCATCGCATCATCACTAGGCTCTCAGCCTCAAATAAAGAAGCCACCTCGTGGTGTACATATCTCAGGCCCTCGGCCTCATAATCATAATCAGTGTATCATCGTTGCGGCGTGCAGCCCGACCCGAAAGTATCCTTACAACACAGGCCATCAGCCTTTCTAAGTCAAAATCACATAACCCACTCGGGCAACAGTAAAACATGATGCTCATCCCAAAATATTATTTGAAATATCATTTAGTATGTTAAAAACAGAGTAAACATGGTTGAGTTACGGTAACAGTAGAATATAGCATGATTGAGTACAAGTTTAAAGTCAAACAGTGAGGAAATATCAGTAAAAATCCCATAAGGGTTCAAATAGTTGGCACTATGCCCAAATATGGCATTCAGCCCAAAACATGAAGATAACAAATAGATTTCAGTCAAATACGCGGTAAAATAGTATGTCCAGGGTTTCATACCCTCAGGACAACATTTACAATCATTACTCACCTCGATCTAGTCCAAACTCTAGCACGTGATGCCTTTGCCCGCACGAATCGACCTCCGGATGTTCCAAATCTAGCCACAATCAGTACATAACCATTCAATAGAATCCACATTCACTCACGAGTCTACCCATATCAATTTCATAAAAATTCGACCTCAATTGCCCATTAAAATCCCCAAAAGAAATCTCAAACTTTTCTTCTATTTTCTCCCAATTTTCACTCTTATTTCTCAAATTAAATGATGAAATTCAAGACTAAATCATGAAATTAAACCAAATGTGAGTGAAGAATACTTACCCCAATAGCTCCACTGAAAATCTCCTCAAATTTCACCTTCTCCCAAGCTCTCCAATGGTTTTTGTGATATTGGACTTAAACCCTCGATTTAGAACTTAAACATTCTGCCCAGACTTTTCCTTCATCGTGATCATGGAAATTGCCTCGCGATCGCGAAGCACAAAATAGGACTGCCCCTCAACTTACATTACGTGATCGCAGAGAACTGCCAAGCCAACTCATGCGAGCGTCCATCTCCACGCGATCGCACAGAAAAATGTCTTCCACTTCTCACCAGTCCACTTCTTTCAACGCGAACACGACCTTGCCCACGCGTTCGCGAAGCAATAACTCTCAACAAACCGCGATCACGACCTGACTTTTGTGATCGCATAGAACAATTCTTTACCTATGCCCAACTGAGCCTACGCTCGTGAATGCTTATACGCAATCACGAAGAACAAAATGCCTAGAACTAAAACAAGAAAATCTGCAACTTTCAAAGCATGAAATTGATCCGTTTAACCACCCGAAACACACTTGTGGCCCGCGGGACCTCAACCAAACATGCCAACATATCCCATAACATCATTCAAACTTGTTCCAACTTTCAGAACGCTCAAAACAACATCAAAGCACAAAAATCACCTCGGATTCAAGCCTAAGAATTTCAAGAACTTCCAATTTCCTCTTTCGATCAAAAAGTCTACCAAACCTCGTCCGAATGACCTGAAATTTTGCACACACATCACAAATGGCATAATGCAGCTACTGCAACTTCCATAATTCCATTCCGACCCCTATATCAAAATCTCAATTTCGCCAATTCAAGCCTAAACCTTACACGGACCTCCAAAATGCATTCCGATCAGGCTCCTATGTCCCAAATCACCTAACGGAGCTAAAAAATCATAAAAATTCCGATCTGAGATTATATACTATCAAGTCAAATCTTGGTCAAACCTTCAAAATTTCAAGCTACAAACTAAGAACTGTTCCTTCAAAATTCATTTCGGTTACCCTAAAAATCAAAACCGACGATTTACATAAGTCATAATACATCACACGGGGCTAGTCATGTCCGAGAACTAGGGAGCAAAGTGCAAAAGCTCAAAATGACTGGTCGGGTTGTTACATCCTCCCCTACTTAAACATACCTTCGTCCTCAAACGTGCTTAGAGTTGTTCTGAAAACCATCAAATCGCTGTGTAACCTTACCATGCACATACCCGGGGGTGATCCCACGTCACCCTATCTCATATAGGTCCGATAACACAAAGTAACTGAAATTTCACAATGCAACCTAGCCCATAAACCTTAGAACCACATTTTCACTTCTGAAATCCTTCACAGGATCATAATCTCAGATCTATAATCTAAATAAGCCCGAACAAGCTGTAATAACCCATACCTGCAACCTCAGGTGCAATTACGTGATATACCACATAACTCGAACACTTGTAGCGATAACTTCTAATCACATCAGCTGCACATAACAATCGAATACCGATAGAAAAACCTCTTACCAACTAAAATCACATTCCAACACCTTCATATGCTACCAATGATAAACGAACACGCAGTAAGCCATAACCATTTCTCATCTCAATTGTTCATGAAGCCACTCTCCTTTGGTAAAGAACATAGCAAATTTTTGAGCCTAACCTCGATATATCCTTCCAACACGCTGAAACCGAATCCGTTTATATTCATCCTAGATCCCAACGATCACATCTCATCCAACACAACTACTGTGGTAACATGACACATCAATACCATCTAAGGCCACAACTCGTACAATCCGCACACTGGTAAGCAACAATCTGAACGTACTCAAATCATGAAGAATGACTCAAATGAGAGAGCTATACCGCAAGCTCACCAGTACCACCTCACACAATGCTGAGAATGTATCACACATCGTAGAAATAGGACGTTCAAATCTAACTTGAAGGGTCATACCTCCATATACCTCCACTGTAATGCGCGACCCTACCCAAGCACTGGTTCACATGAATGCCTCAAGTCACTATGCTCAAAGTCGACAACGACGTTCAATTTGATGTCTAGAACCAAAGAAAATCATCAAAACCATGGAGAAACAATTGATATAACAATCACACAACCCGAAAGGACACAACCGATGTGCCATCCGCCGAGAAATATCCAATACTCCTCCCGCTCGAATTCCACTGAGAGACCCCAATAAAATTGCACTACATGTGCCTATAACTAACAAATCCCAATGCCTCGCAATATGGAAACGTAACTCATAGATCTCCTCAGAACACTATTAGGCTCAATAACAATCAAATCAACACATCCCTCAACAATACAACTCGAAGCCAATCAAGCCAACTCAAGCTAGAACACATATCCACATGGGCCTGCCAATGAACCCCTTATCAAGGAAACCCTAAAGCTACTCCTTCAACTTCTTTAACCCAGCCGGTGCTCGGCACAAACTCAATACCGAAATTAACAACCCTATCCGATGACATACCCGGCAGCAGGAAACCTATCAGCAAAACCCCACATTACCAGAATTGAATTAATGGTAGGAGTCTATGCACTAACATCCAACACGAAGGCCAAATAGGCAATACAACCCTTCCCAGCCATCCGCTCGGTCTTCAAAAATGAAACCACCCTACTGAGAACATAATCCGTCGAACCTCGCCACTTAATCTGTGGCATTCCCGGCATAGCCAACATCGCCGCCTTAGCAAAATAGTCCAGAATAACACGACACAGAGACAACCAGTCTATACCCAATATTACATCCAAAACCTAACATACCTAGCAACAAGGATCCACTCGGGTCTCCAAACCTCCCAATAGTCATTATACAGTGCCGATACATGCGACCTACAACTACAACATAACCTGTATATGAGAACTCCCAGTCTCAAACTCCATAAAGCACATGAATTACCATACCTGATCGCAATTCCACCGTTCAAATATACAATACACCTCTAATACCCAATCATTCCACGAGAGGTACTCTTATAATTCTTCGTTGCCACCAAGAAAACTCGAATATCAACAGTCGATCCAATAAGCGAGTGCCACAATACTAATGAATTACCATCAACTCAAACACTTGCCCTTTTTTTTAAACTTATACCCCCATCAAGCCACACCAAATTAGTACTATCATTTTCCCTAATCATCTGAAGATCATTTTCCTAATCACCTGAAGCTGCCTGTGCTGCCTAAGAACTTTATGACCTTCCTTTTAGAACTGAACCATGACCTTAGACATCCAATTCTAAATCCTACACAATATACCGCATAAACCATACCATCCTCGGATAATCATGAGAACCTCATATCCCTTCCGAGCCACAAGCACCTATGTACTCAACTAGCGAAGAACTTTCCATTGATCCCATCTAGGAGAAAACAACTATACATCTCATGCTCCTCATGCTCATAGAAAATATACATCCCTAACCATGGTAGAAATCATCAAGAACTCCCGGACTCCCTTTTGCACAAAACCAAGCATGTCAGGACTGAATCTTTCTAGTTCAACCAAGCTATACAGGACACTAAAACCCAAGAGCATTGTCGTGAACCACTTGTATAAACTCATACCTCCTAAGCATCCAACGAACTAATCACATTCTTACCTTGCCGATCCGGCCTACTACAAAACTATCCCATCTATCCGAGTTTCCTTCTGATTTACCTTGAACTTGATACTCCTTCTTCTTATAACACCACAATTCCTCAACCCAGACTCACCACACGGGACCCAAGCATAAAATCACATTGTCTAAGACTCATAAGCCGCTGAATACTCTCTTAGATATCCCTAAAAGCAACACTTTCAAAACAATTTACTCTGAAGAGACTTCCTGCGAATCTAAATCCATTACCTTTACCTTCCTGATGTGATGCATAGAATTCCATAATTGATATAGAAATGCCACAAGTCTTGACACCTTCCAATGCCAACCTTAGTTTCTAGCAAAAAAAAATACCACTTGAAAATCTCCAATTAATACATGTAAAATCTTGAACACATCAGAACCATTCTCGAGAGTTATCGACTCTACTCAAATTGCAATTAGCCTGATCAAATGAACCGAACAACCTGTGCATCATCAGCGCTCTAACACCGCAGAATATAACCTCACCCTAATACAACCAAGCAACTTCTTGCTCTATGCACCACACATCCTTTACCAATAACAACTCAGGACATTCCGTGATTCTCACACAACTATGAAGAATACTATAAACCTTGTCAAGAATTTTCCCTTACTTGATCCATCTTCAGTCTCAATCTCCATAGGCCATAACTGGTTCTCCCGTATGCCTCAAACTGGAACCAACACAGCACATAACCGTGCAACCAACTAATCAATAGCAGTCTGCCCCACTTGGCTTGAAGCCATACCTCAAAACACACAAATAACTCATAAAGCATACACTCTATTGTTGCCATAGTACCATAGTGAGATTAAACTCAATACTTCATAAGCTCGTGAAACACAGACCATCTAGTACTTTAAATCTTTTGCAAATCTCGCATTTACTCCTGCAACAGTTAAACCCACTCTCTTAAGCGACCCAAATTTAAATTGCAACACATATCTTTCACTTGTAAATGAAGTCTTATAACAGACAACATAAGGATCACACAACTTGAGAACACTCCGCATGAGATGACCCACTGGCTTTGCCTCCAACTAACACTTTTGTATGCCTTCCCCCATCATAAACACTACGCAGTCACTCAATCTTCCTGAGTTTGAACTCATACCGCAACATGTAATTTACTTCACTCCCAACTAGGAAACATGAAAAGATTCTTCACACACCCATAACTTAGGGCTATAACTCAAATCACGATGGAAATCAGGCACCTAATAGTTCTTCTATCCTCTACCAAACCCTTCTTGTCATTTCCAAATCATATGAATACACCTCGCAGTCATAACATACTCATCACGTAGCTATCCAGTCATTACTTCCTTTAATAGGGACACAAAGGAACATATAGAACCAGAAACATGCACTCAGGGAATCAACAGCTCAAGGCTCTAGCTATAGGAAAAAATCTAGCCCCAAGTCTTCCAAACTGGCCCAACATCAACACACAAAGATCACATCTCACCCTTCGATCAGGGAATCACAAGCCATTGATGCACATCTGATACTGAGCGCTCATGCGCACATACGAACACGTGGAAGGAATTCAAAGATTTACTTTTCAAGTTGAATCAAGGACCCAATATCAGGGTGTCATAAGTCACGAGCATCTACTAAGGTCTAAAATACAACGGAAATTCTGGAAATATACTAAGTACAGTCTAACGACATCAAGAGGGAGAAAAGTAGTGTTGCGGACGTTGGGCAGCTACCTTGCTAAACTCTAATGACTCTGGCTCTGATCAACCAATACCCGCTACCGGGTGCAGAAATACATGAATCTACACACAAGGTGCAGGGAGTAAAGTGAGTACTCCAACTCAGTGAGTAATAATCATAAATAAAGACTAAGCGATAAGAAATCACGAAAAGCACATAAACATGATGTACAGAAGCAGTACAAAACAAGTAGGAAAAGCAATGAAGCTATGAAATCTCTTAAAGCATCTTAGCTCAGTTTAAACTTCTTTAAAAATGTCTTTTTAACAGTTAAGCAATTAAATGCAAACCAACTAGAACAGATAAGCACAGAAAAATCCTCCCCTCGGGCACAAATACAAATAGAAATAGCCCCTTGGGAAATAACATGGAAAAACACCAGCCCCTCGGGCTATATCTCACATCACAATGGGTACTCGCACTCATTGGGGGTGTACAGACTCTTGGAGGGACCCCTTACAGCCAAAGCGCAATATCAAGCCATCTTATGGCATCATCACTAGGCTTTCGGCCTCATATCAACAAGCCACCTCGTGGCGTATATATCTCAGGCCCTCAACCTCAAAATCATCATAAGTGTATCAACACTACGACGTTCAACCCGACCCAAAAGTATCCTCATAACACAGCCCTCGGCCTTACTCAGTCAAAATCACATAAGCCACTCAGGCAATAGTAAAACATGATGCTCTGCTCAATATATTATTTGAAATATCATTTAGTATGTTAAAAAGAAAGTAAACATGGCTGAGTTATGGAAACAGTAGAATATGGCATGACTGAGTACAAGTTTAAAGTCAAATAGTGAGGAAATATCAATAAAAATCCCATAAGGATTCAAATAGTTGGCACTAGGCCAAAATATGGCATTCAGCCCAAAACATGAAGATAACAAATAGATTTCAGTTGAATATGCGGTAAAATAGCCATTAGGGATGGACTAAGTCACAATCCCCAACAGTGCACGACCCCACGCTCGTCATCAGCGTGTGTGTCACCTCAATATAGCACAACGATGTGCGATCCGGGGTTTCACACCCTCTGGACAATATTTACAATCATTACTCACCTCGATCCAGTCCGAACTATAGCCCGCGATGCCTTTGCCCGCATGAATCGACCTCTGGATGCTCCAAATCTAGCCACAATCAGTATATAACCATTAAAATATGCTAAGAGAACAAAGCCCACTCAAAAATATCCAATTTATATCAAAATCCCGAAATTGCTCAAACTTGGCCCCCGTGTCCACGTCTTAGAATCCGATAATAATGACATTAATAGAATCATCATTCACTCACGAGTCTACCCATATAAATTTCATCAAAATCCGACCTTAATTGCCCATTAAAATCCCCAAAAGAAATCTCAAACTTTTCTTCCATTTTCCCCCAATTTTCATTCTAATTTCTCAAATTAAATGATGAAATTCAAGACTAAATCATGAAATTAAATCAAATGTGAGGGAAAAATACTTACCCCAATAGCTCCACTGAAAATCTCAATTTCACCTTCTCCTGAGCTCTCCAATGGTTTTTGTGATATTGGACTTAAACCCTCAATTTAGAATTTAAACATTCTGCACAGACGTTTCCTTCATCGCGATTGTGGAAATTGCCTCGTGATTGCCAAGCACAAAATAGGACTGTCCTTAACTTACCTTACGCGATCGTGGAACAACACACGCGATCGCGAAGCACTGCCAAGCCAATTCACGCGATCGAGACCATCTCCACGCGATCGCAAAGAACAATGCCTTCCACTTCTCACCAGCCCACTTCCTTCAACGCGAACGCAGCCTTGCCCACGCGTTTGTGAAGTAATACCTCTCAACAAACCGCAATCGCGACCTGACTTCTGCCATCACATAGAACAATTCTTTACCTCTGCCCAACTGAGCCTACGTGATCGCGAATGCTTATACGCAATCGCGAACATCAATATGCCTGCAATTGAAACCAAAAATTCTACACCTTTCAAAACATGAAATTGATCCGTTTAACCACCCAAAACACACTCGAAGCCCTAGGTGTTATATCTCGTATTTTTATACGTTAAAATTTCATTTTTAGTTAACCGACGTATACTCGGGGATGAGATCATCCTGATGTTAACGTACTTACGCTATTTATAACAAGAGATAAATAAGTATTTTGAAGGATAAAGGGGTGCACAGATTAAAGAAAACGAGTTTCGTTGAAAGTGGTATCAGAGCAGTTCTGTCCTAGGGTTGTCTACGGACCATGTCTAGTAGAGTCTTGTATATGAGTGTGTTGTGCACCACACTTATAGATAAGAGGCTACAAGACCTATAGGATGTTATCCTCTCTTCTTATCTTAGATCGTGCAATATAAGTATTCCTGTTCCTAACGATGTGTTACGTTTTTAGCGATGCCTCCGAAGACTACAACCGCTAGCACGGGTCAGAAGGTTAGGAATGTGTTAGAAAGAGAGATAAGTTATACTATGGATTCAGACCCATCGGAGATCATAGGTTCTATTGAGGAGGATCCATCCAAGGATCCATATGAGTCATTTGTTCGAGTTGTTTCGACCACTCCGGCAATAGATGGGCTGAGAGGAGTTACACCTCACCAAGGCCCTTAGTTTCACGGCCCGTTGATCAGGGTATGAGGGGAGTATTGCATGGATTGGCACAGTCAGGATTCCCTCAGGCCCAAAACTATGTCAAGATATTTGTGGACACCAACTCTTCTAAGGTTCCGGATAGTCCCCAGTCTAGGGAATCTGTCAATCAAGGTTCGTCGGTATATGTTATGGGATACGCAAAGGAAGAAGATAGTAGTCAGGCAAAGAGGAGGAAGGTAACTGAGAGGGACATAAAGATTGTGCTTCAAAGTGTGTCCGATCGAGGTTCTTATATAGGACGAGGCAAGGACCCTCTACTATAGACTTCCTTCAAGTGTTAGTTTTTTGGTTGGTGAGTTCCACCTCTTCTTGGAATATTACCAAGTTAGGGTTCTAAATGTCTTTGGTTGTTTTATGAGGATGTAGGGAGCCCCATCTTGACTTGTATATATTATGGTTATGCCTACTTAGAGGTTTTGCAGACAATATCCTGTATATAGTTTTAGGTATGATATGCCTGCGGCTTAGTCGACCCCTATGTATATAAACCTTTTTTTTAAAATTAGTTATGCAAGTTAAGTCTTAATATTGTTACTTATATATATAGATGTCATCGTAATGGCCCGTGATAGACTTGATAATAAACAACGATAAGATACGTGGTGTTCGGTTGGGTAGAACTTGATATTATAATGGGTATGGATTGGTTGGCCTTTTGTTATGCTAACATCAAGTGTAGGTCAAGGATGGTTTAATTTTAGTCCCCAGGAGAGCCTGTTTTAGAATGGGAAGGTAATACGACATCACCAAGAGATAAATTTATCTCCTATCTCAAGGCAAGGAAGATGATAAATAAGGGCTATATTTATCACTTAGTTTGGGTTTAGGATATGGAAGTAGATTTACCAACCATTTAGTCCATCCTTGTGGTGAATGAGTTTCCCGATGTTTTTCCTGATGATCTTTTGGGTCTTCCGTCAGAGCGAGAAATTGAGTTTGCCATCGACCTACTACCAGATACTCATCCAATATCTATTACCCCTATTGAATGGCCCCCGTAGAGCTGAAAAAAGTTAAAGGAAGAACTAAGGGACATATTTGAAAAAGGTTTTATCATACCAAGTATGTCACCACGGGGAGCACCTATGTTGTTTTTGAGAAAGAAAGATGGTTCCTTACGAATGTGTATTGATTATAGGCAACTAAATAAGGTGACAATCAAGAATAAGTACCTGCTCCTGAGAATTGATGATCTATTTGATCAGTTACAAGGTTCCAAGTGTTTTTCAAAGATAGGCTTGAGGTCTGGGTACCATCAGGTAAGGGTTAAGGATGAAGATATTCTGAAGACTACATTCAAGACTAGATATGGGCACTTTGAGTTTCGATCTATGTCGTTTGGTCTGACCAATGGCCCAACAGTATTCATGGATTTGATGAACCGTGTGTTCAGGCCTTTTTTTAGATCTGTTCGTAATTGCATTTATTGATGATATTATTGATGATATATTGGTATATTCTCATTCAGAGGCTGAGCATGCAGATCATCTGCATACTGTGCTTAGAATTCTACAAAAAGGGAAGTTGTATGAAATTTTTTCCTAAAATATGAATTCTGGTTGAACTCTGTAGCTTTACTTGGGCATATTATTTCGGGTAAAGACATCCGAGTGGATACACAAGAGACAAAGGTAGTGAAGACTTTTCCTAGACCCACAACACCGATGAAGGTTCATAGCTTCTTTTGGGCAGGTTATTACAAGACACTTGTAACGAAATTTTCTTCTCTTCTAAGCACCTTTAACCAATGTTGTATGTGGTGTCTTGCTTGATGTTCTAGAATAACATAAGGAAATCTATGGTGTAAGCAGGTTGAATAAATGTTGCGAATAAGTAAATAGATATGTGAAGAGCGGAAGCTAAAGTATGGTAGAGCGACAAGGTTCTAGGAAAACAGGAGGAAGGATAAGAATAGATGAGTAAAAAGGTTACAAGAATGGATCAGTCCTTGGGAATAAGTTCATAAGAGATCTGATGATTTCTCTAAGTTATAGAAGGCTCAGTATAGCCCGAATAAACTCAAAGGATTCTAAGACTAGTAACGTTTAGAATAGATGAAATATTGCCCTATTAGTGGGATAATGGCACAATTCTGAGGGATAAAAGATGAAGTTTGGGCCTACGAAGAGGGAAATTTCCTGAATTATACAAGATTAGGAAAACCATGTAAGTTAACTCAGGAGGAAGCTAGTTTTCAATGGACCAAAGCTTGCGAATAGAGTTTTCCAAGCCTTAGAGGGCAGGTTAACTTCAGCACTAGTTCTAACTCTTCCAGAAAGGACCGATGGTTATGTTATCTATTGCGACACTTCAGGCATTAAATTGGGTTGTGTGCTGATACAGCATGGTAAGGTTGCGACTTATGCTAGTAGACAACTAAAAAAGCATTAGAAGATTTACTCGACCCACGATTTAGAGTTAGCTGCGGTATTTCATTCACTAAAGATATGGCGGCACTACTTATATGGCATTCATGTTGATATCTATACGGATCATACGATCCTCCAGTACATCTTCAAGCAAAAGGAATTGAATCTTCGTCAAAGGAGATGGTTGGAGCTACTTAAAGAGTATGATGTTGCTATTTTATACCATCTAGGGAAGGCGAACGTGGTTGCCGATGCTCTGAGTCATAGATCTATGGGTAGCATGTCGTATTTTCAGCCAGAAAAGAGGGGAATAGCCCATGAGGTTCATCAGCTAACTAGTCTTGGTGTTCAGTTACTGGACTTAGGTGACATTGAAATTACTCTTACGGATACGACAACATCCTCTTTAGTAACTGTAGTAAAGAAACGCCAATACAAGGATCCTGTGTTAGTTCATTATAGGGGTACCATCGTTCATAAGGAGAAGACTCTGTTTGAAATTACAGAAGATGGGGTCCTCAGATATCGAGAACGATTATGTGTACCTAATATTGCAGGGTTGCATCGACAAGTTATGGGAGAAACTCACTATTCTCGTTACTCTATCCATCCAAGAGCAACAAAGATGTATCATGATCTCAAGGAAGTGTATTGGTGGGACGGAATGAAAAAGGATATAGCAGAATTTGTTGTTTAGTGTCCTAACTATCAGCAGGTTAAGATTGAGCATCAAAAACCCGGTGGATTATTGCAGGCTATGGAGATTCTGACTTGGAAATGGGAAGTAATCAATATGGACTTCATTGTAGGCTTAACTCGTACCCAGCGTAAGTTCGATTCGATATGGGTGATTGTTGATAGGCGTACAAAGTCAGGCTATTTTTTGCCCGTTATAACTACATATTCCTCGGAGGATTATGAAAGACTTTATATTAAAGAAATAGTACGACTGCATAGTGTCCCTATATCTATTATCTCGGATTGAGGAGCTCAATTTACAGCTAACTTCTGGAGGTCCTTCCAAAAGGGATTGGGGACTCAAGTAAGTCTTAGTACAGCATTTCATCCCCAGACAGACGGACAGGTTGAGCTTACTATTCAAACACTGGAGGATATGTTACGAGCTTGTGTAATAGACTTCAAAGGTAGCTGGGATGATCATCTGCCGCTTATTGAGTTCGCAAATAATAATAGCTATCATTCCAGCATTCAGATGGCTCCATAAGAAGATCTTTAAGGATGAAAGTGTAGGTAGCCTATAGGGTGGTTCGACATTGGAGATTCTTCATTACATGGGCTAGACCTGGTTCAGCAAGCCATAGAAAAATTAAAGCTTATTCGAGATCGACTATTGAAGGCACAGAATCGTCAGAAGTCATTTTCCGACATGTGACGTCGACATTTAGAGTTCGGGGTTGATGATTGGGTATTCTTAAAGGTGTCTCTTATGAAGGGTGTGATGAGATTTGGGAACAAAGGCAAACATAGCCCACGGTATATTGGGCCTTATAGGATCATTCGGAGAGTGGGCCGAATAGCTTATGAGTTAGAATTTCCCTCGGAATTGGAGTCTGTCCATCCAGGTTTTCACGTATCTATGTTACGAAAATGCATTGGCAATGTTACCCGAGTGGTGCCCACTAATGATGTACAGATTACAGAAGACTTATCATACGAGAAAGTTCTGGTTTCCATTCTAGACCGACAAGTCCGCAAGCCGCAGAATAAGGAGGTAGCCTCCGTGAAAGTACTTTCGAGAAACAACAATGTGGAAGATGACTTGGGAGGCTGAGGAAAACATGAAGTCTAGATATCCCTACTTATTTCCTCCTACATAAAAGGGTCCGACTGAGACATCATAATAAAATGTACGTGTATAAATCCTTGTGTTGGTTATTATCGTTGGTCATGTGAGGCCATTGTTGTTATTCATAATAATGATCCCGTGTGTCATTGGGTTATTAAAATTCTACAGGGAGAGTTGGTAGTGGTGTTGTTACAGAGACGACCTTGCCAAAGTTATATAGATCACGGGGAGTTGAACATTCAAGGACGAATATTTCTAAGGGGGGAAGGATGTTACATCTCGTGTTTTCATACGTTAAAATTTCGTTTTTAGTTAACTGATGTAGACTCGGGGATGAGATCATCTTGACGTTAACGTACTTACGCTATTTATAACAAGCGATAAATAAGTGTTATGAAGGATAAAGGGGTACATGGATTAAAGAAAACGAGTTTCATTGAAAGAAAGTGGTCAATTTGGAATAAAATATAGGTCGAGCGATAATACCCGATAATTATGAACTAGTACCATGCAAGGTACCATATGACAACGGTAGTATAATATATAAAGTATATATGAAGTATTTTAAAAATAAATAGAATTTTAAGTAATTTATTGTAATTTTTAAATTATGCGGGTAATTGATTAATTACTGGGTAATAGAACATTACCCAGTTAACTAATAAACGGACAAAATTTAATCAATTACAAAAGAAAAATGTGGCTCAAGGCCACTAATTGGGAAGAATGACTCATGAATATATGTATATGTGTCTTAAGTTTAAAGAGTCCAAAACTTAAAGTCTTAAATAAGACTTGAATCTTGTAAGCCTTAACCATTATCCATGAGGGCTTGATGTTATTTCTTGGTAAAAGAACCTAAAGCAATAATCTGCTTTCAGTTTGAAACAAAGAACATAGAAACAAAAAACTTTTCGTCCATTCTTGCCAAAATTAGCTTGGCTTGAATCAAAAACTTGGAAAACAACAAATATTTTGTCCAAACAGTTCAATTACTTAGCCAATTCAAGAATTTTGACTGAAATTTCAAAAGAAGCCACCACAAATTTCGTTCAACATATTTCACGGAAGTAGAAGATTCATTCCGTTCAAATAATTTCGGGAATAGGTATGTTAAGGTCCTCCCTTCTTTCTTTTGGCATGGTCCAAATTATACTGAAGAAACGAGCAAATACACAGTTTTCTATAAATTACTCTATTCATAGAAATAGTAGGGGTGTTTATATTCTTGATTCCCCATGAGAATTATTATTATCTTCTGTTCATGGGTCATAGAATAATACGCAGTTGGAAAAGTTTATCCGGAAGGAATATCGAGATTATTATGCATTTTTCATGCATTTCACTCATTTATTCATGAGCATTGACCCATGACCAGATGGCGTTATATATGCGTATATATGTAAATATATGTATATGGGATATGGGAAAAGGCTACGACATTATATACACACCACCACCTGAGCAACTGGTATATGATGATGATGTTGCCCACAGTGGCTAAAATATGATTCAAACGGCTTTATATACGTGTATATATGTATGTATATGTATATGATATATGGGAAGAGGTTATGGCGTTATATACGCACCACCACCTGATCAGCTGGTATATGTTGATGATGTTACCCACCGTGGCCGAGACGATATGATGGGATGCCCTCAGTGGCTTGATGATATTATGTACACCATACCTATGCATGGAACGACATTTATACGCATGTGCATAATATTATAAATGTTTCAAAATTTACAAAGTTATTCAGATTTAAAGGTATTTCTGTATTCCATGTTTCATCTATTTCTTTTACGTACTTATTTTCATGCCTAACATACTCAGTAGATTTTTCGAACTGATGCCCTATTTCACGGGGCCTATGTTTCATGCCCGCAGGTGCAGGTAGGCGAGCTGATGGTCCCCCTTCTTAGGATTGTTTATTAGCTAGAGTTGGCGTGCTCCACTTGATCTGGAGCTGCTTTTTGTTTTGGTACGTATGTTTATATATATATTTATATATATGTATATGGGTATGACGTGGCTCAGTCCCATCTTTGTACAATTATGTTTCTATTAGAGGTCTGTAGATAGTATGTCTAGTTGGGTTGTATGTGACCTTGACGACTTTCAGTTTTGGATGTATAGTTGTCTATAGCAGCCTTGCCGGCTCACCCACTGTATTCTTCTTGTATACGTACATATGCCTTGATGGCAGGTTTCTTTCACGTATCTTATTTTCGTAATGCAGCAGATGTTATTCAGGTTCATATCTTAGACGCATGCTTAGGGGTGTTTGACAGGTAGGACTAAGGCACCCGTCGCGGCCCATTGGTTTGGGTCGGGACACTCGGGACCTCAACCAAACATGCCAACATATCCTATAACATCATTCAAACATTTCCAACCTTTAGAATGCTCTAAAAAACATCAAAACACCAAAATCACATCGGATTCAAGCCTATGAATTTCAAGAACTTTCAAGTTTTGCTTTCGATCAAAATGTCTACCAAACCTTGTCTGAATGACCTGAAATTTTGCACACACATCATAAATGACACAACAGAGCTACTGCAACTTCCGGAATTCCATTCTGAGCCCTATATCAAAATCTCACCTATCATTCGAAAAATGCCAAAATCTCAATTATATCAATTCAAGCCTAAACTTTCCACGGACCTCCAAAATGCATTCCGATCACGCTCCTAATTCCCAAATCACCTAATGGAGCTAACCAAATCATAAAAATTCAAATATGAGATCATATACTAACAGTCAAATCTTGGTCAAACCTTCTAAATTTCAAACTTCAAATTGAGAACTGTTCCTTCAAAATTTATTCTGGTTACCCTGAAAACCAAAATCGACGATTTACATAAGTCATAATACATCATACGGGGCTAGTCATGCCTGAGAACTGGTGAGCAAAGTGCAAAAGCTCAAAACGACCATTCGGGTCGTTATAGTTCCCCTATGAGACATAGGCCCTAGTGACAATGTATTACATAAGAGGTTTTAAGTTATCAGTGGTAGATTATAGATCAACATTAAGGTAAATCAACAATAAGCTAAAAAAAGTTCCAAAGTATAAGACGAGATTAGGCCATCATTCTTAAGATGAACAATAATAATGAAGAACTAAAGGACTTAGATTTATACATATAGGATAAGCAACGAGAGAGTAACCTTGTATATGACTAAAATTGGAGAGTCTGATTTTTTGATCATTATGGCATTTCACAGCCCGTCTTCAAAATCCTCGAAGCACAGCTCGAGATTTGACCTCGAGGGCTCCTAATGCTCGACCTCGGGGAATGCAAATCGATGATTATCTTAGATGAGTGGGAAATTCCCAAAAGACACGTGGCTGAAGCTGACTAGGTCTACAAGAATAGCACAAGTCTATACCGTGACATTAAATAGATGTACCAGTTGCATGTCTTTGCAATAAATGCATATGTACTATGTTGGAATTCCTCCTCCTATATAAAAGGGGACACTTGTTATTTCTTGCACACATGGTATTCAATACAAGAACAAGAACATTCTATGCTCTCTAACTTAAACACTCTCCATTGTCTTTCCTTTGATTTATTGCTTACATTTACTGCGTTTCATTGATTATTCTTCATTCATTACTCATCATTGATTATAAAGACATTATTGAGGCCATTGGAACTGTTAGACCTTCATCAGTCAGCCCCAGTCAAGAACTCTAGCTCGACCTCGAGGCTAGAGTAGGCCAGCATGAGGCCCCGATTTGCAGCCGTCCGGTTTGAATAATCACACTGCCCCTTAGTCTTACTTTACATTCCTAGCTCACACTTCGCATCTATTCCCGAACAACTGGAATTAAAATAAATCATGTATTTTTTGAACCACCAAATAATATCTAATTGTAATTACTATTTTCAAGGTAAAACAGCTTGGCGCCCACCGCGAGGCTAAAAATTATAGTGATTATTTTCGTGTTGGTTTAGTGAAAACACAAGTTATTCTTTACACCTTTTCTCTCCCAAGAATCTTTGATTTTAGGTCAAAATGTCTAATTCAGTAAATGCACATGAAAACCACGGTCTTGAGGACCATGGAGAGAATGGTGTAGTTGTTCAAGGCGTCGGTGTACCACTGTGAAACCCTGAGATGCACCAGAACCAATCCCCGTGGATGTGGTCTCACGCAATGCCCAACACGTCAATATATGCTCCCACACTAACGGGAGTATACGCCAAGAAAACCAACAAGAACTTCATATTACCCCATCTTGGGAGGAATAAGAGGTTAGCCTTCACGTCATTTTTGAGATGTTGTAGGCACAACTGCTGGCGATTACTCAACTGCAAAGCCACCAAAACTCTCCAAGCAAAACAGCACAGGAAACGGCTCCTCGAGCCGAACAGGTACGTGAAAGATCGAGCAACAACGGGTCAACAACCGACCCCGCTATTATGCAGATGATCGAGGACCTCACAAAAAGGATAGAATTGGGCGAAAAGAAGATAAAAGCTAATGATAAAAAAGTGGAGACCTACAATTCAAGGGTCGACCAGATCCTGGGCGAACCCTCGATCCCTAGGGGTGTTGATTCAAAGAAATTTATACCAAATCCATTCCCATCAAGTGCGGCTCCAAAGCCCATCCCGAAGAAATTCAGAATGCCCGATCTCCCGAAGTACAATGGAACCTCGGATCCCAACGATCACGTCACTACTTACACTTGTGTCGTAAAGGGAAATGACCTGATGGACGATGAAATTGAATCCGTCCTGTTGAAGAAATTCGGGGAAACACTTTAAAAAGGGGCAATGATGTGGTATCACAACCTATACCCAAATTTGATAGACTCATTCTCCATGCTGGCAGATTCTTTTATAAAGGCACATGCCGGTGCCATCAAGGTTGCTACAAGGAAGTCTGACGTCTTCAAAATTAAACAGAGAGTAAACGAGATGTTGCGGGAGTTTGTATCTCACTTTCAAATGGAGAGAATGGAGTTACCACCAGACTTCGATGACTGGGCAATGCAGGCCTTCACCCAAGATTAGAATGAACGAAGCTCGGTAGCTGCGAAGCAGTTAAAGTATAACTTTGTTGAATATCCCGCCGTGACTTGGGTGGATGTCCACAACTAGTATCAATCAAATATTAGGTTTGAGGACGACCAACTGGGAGCCCCCTCAGGTTCAATATATCCTAGCAGGTTCCTGGCAAAAGAGCCAAAGCCAAACAAGAAAACGTAGAAACCATACACTAAAGATCAAAGAAATGCCCCAAGGCGTAACATAACCCAAAACAACTGAAGGGCAGATTGAGCCCAGAATCCTCAGGGACTCATAAGCAGAGCCGGATTCGATAGGCACGTAGGACCGATGGAGGCACCTCGAATATTTGAGTACAACTTCAGCATTGATGTTTCAGACATCGTATCAGCCATAGGTAAAATCAAAGATACTAGGTGGCAAAAACCCATACTATCATATCTGTTGCAAAGGAACCCTAACATGATGTGAAAATTTCAAGGCACGCACGGTCATAGGATTGAGGATTGCCGGAAGATTCGAGAAGAAGTAGCCCGACTAACTAACAAGGGGAACCTCTGAGAGTTCTTCAGTGACCGGGCCAAAAATCAATTTCGAGAAAAAGAGGCGAACAGGAAAAATAAAACAGAAGATCCATAATATGTCATCCACATGATTGTCGGAGGAATTGACATCCCATAGGAACCCATTGTCAAACGAACAAAAATATCCATCACCTGGGAAAAGTGAACTCGAGGTTACATACCCGAGGACGCTCTCAGGTTCAGCGAAGAGGAAATTAAGACACTGTCTCAGCCTCATAACGATACATTGGTAATTTCTTTTCTTGTGAATACATTTCAAATTAAATGTGTACTTGTGGATCCATGTAGCTGGGCCAACATTATCAGGTCGAGGCTGGTGGATCAACTCAGATTGCTTGACCAGATCGTGCCCGCATCTCGAGTTCTCAACGGATTCAACATGATGAGTGAGAAAACATAAGGGGAAATCACTCTCCCGATCAACGTGGCCGGCATAACCCAAAATGTCAAGTTTCATGTCAGCGAAGGAGACATGAGATACAATGCCTTGCTCGAAAGGACATGGATACACTGCATGAGAGCAATACCTTCAACCCTTCATCAAATGATGAAGTTTCCAACAAAGGACAGAATAAAAATGGTATACGGGGAGTAACATGCATCAAGAGAGATGTTCGCGATGCACGATGTGGTACCGGCATCGACACCTTCAACAATGAAGAAGCCAAATGATAAGCAAATACAGAAGTAGCAATTGCAAGCTACATTCTCGGCCGCATCCGAGTAAATAAGCAAAGGACCGTACTGCATCCCCGGAGCGAGCTATTGAAGCATATCGAGGCTTGAGCGCCATCACAACTAAGGTATAACCTTCTCCCTTTTTATTTACGTCTTACACTAACCTTTGTGCAGGCGTTCGGTTAAGAAGGATCGAAGCACCTTCCATCTTGAAGACCTTAGGTTTTAAAGAACGTGTTGCACTCTGTTCCCTCATCGGATTTTATCCCAAGAAGGGTTTTACCGGTAAGGTTTTTAACAAGGCAACATCTATATGCTACCTAAGGAGAACTTAACAAGTATTCAAGTCTCTTCGACAAACCTAAAATACTGGGGGCATCTACCCGGGAGATCATCTCCATGGAAAAATCTAGACGAGCCAAAAAGAGTCCTAGTAGAAAAATGATGTATCGGGCCAAACAGTCGAAAGAACTATGTCCGCATAGAATAATTGACCCCTCGACGGCGACAACTATGTATAATCGTACTAAGTGATCAAGGAATATTTTTTGATTTTTTACCATCAAAACACTTTGCGCTTCAAAGAAGTTTTCTATTTTCAAAAGAAACGGCTCCAAGGCTAGACATTTCCCGAACTCCCGGGAACTGACATAAAAAACTCGAAGCCATAAGACCTCCGAGCCGGAACTTCGAGCACATAATCGATCAACGAGGCAACATCAAGTTTACAAAGAACGACTCCAAAGGCAAAAAAGTTCCGCTACCTCGGGGACTGTTATACCATCGAGCTATCAAAAGCTTGAGGCCATAAGACCCTAACGGGCAACCTCAAGCCCTAAAACCCTCCATGTGGCAGTGCTAGAAAACGTAAGACCTGCAGGAGGAAACCTCGAGCTCATAAGACCTCCATAAGGCAATACCAAATCTATAAGACCTCAAGTAAGGCATGAATTATACTCGTAACAAGTAACCAATCAACAACACCTCAAGCAAGGCATGAATTAAACTTGTGCCAAGTAACCTATCTGTAAGACCTCAAGTAAGGCATTCAAATTTATAAGACCTTACAAAAGTCTTAATCCCGATCTTAAAGTCAAGGCTATATATTCAAACTTATAAGACCCCTAAAAAGACATACCCTCGATATAAACACCGAGGCTATCTCACTAGATCAGGACATCGTAATCATAATTCTTTATATGTTCCCAAAGTGAGGCCTAGAGATTGGATAAAAGCAAGAGGAAAAAGGATAGACGGGTCACATAGGCATATATACAAGGACAAAGTTGTACAGGCTGCATGATAGAAGGTTGCAACTATTACGAGATTGGAAGAATTCCAACAACAAGTCGTAGTATGAGAAAGAGTCCTAAAGAGGGAATGCCCTAGCCTTCTGATTTATTCACAGAACAATTTCCTAGATGGTAATGACAATATTAAAGTATTTTTAATAGTTATGGGTTATGAGACTAATAAGCGCATCAGCCAACATTTGAGGACGAATGTTCCAAAGAGGTGAACAATGTTACACCCCTTGTTTTCGTACGTAAGAGTACGTCTTAAGCCAATTGATGTAAGTTTAGAAATAAGATCACCTTTTAGAGTACATAAAGTAAGTTAACCATGTTACCATGGAGGTTACAAATATTTGAGATCATGAATACCAAGAATCAAGAGGGTTGGAAGGCTTAGAAGCTAAATGAATTGAAGAAAACAAGTTTTATCGAGAGTCGACAAGTTGGGAATGTTATAACATGTACTTTTGGGGTGATAATAGGGTGATTAAAAATATAAGGAGATTAAGTTATGAGTTATTTCAGTCGTATGATAGACGTGTGTTATGTTTCAAAGTCAAGCGATTTGTAGGACAAAAGTTGGAAAAGATCATCACAAGTTACTTTCATAAATGTGTTGAAACTTAGGTCAAATGTAACTGAGCTTTTCTCCCAATATACATGGACATAGGGTATTATCTACCTACTAAATTGAATATCTATGAGTCTAGTTTCTAACTCATTAGACCGTTTGTCCATATGAAATAGGAGTAGAGAGATATTTGTAGTTTTGCGAGACTGCATAGGTGATAAGTAGGAGTGTCACCAAAACCTTTTGAGAAATACATTTTGTGTGTTATATGAGGTCTTTTTGGAACATATTATATAAAAAATTGAAGGTCTTGGAATTTCTTTTCTAACTATCTTAACCCTTCGTTCATACGACATCTGGATAAAAAGATATAAGCATCGGAAGTAGGGCCAATGCTAGGGTGCCAAGCTAGCACCTCTTTGACTTTTCAAATGTTGTTATATATAGAGTTTTAAATCGTCTTTCTCTTAATTTTTCATAGAAAAAGACCATAGAACCCCCAAAAACGTATCCTTAATCTATCTACAAGGGTTCCGAAGAAGATTAACATCCCGAGTACGAAATTAAGAAGCGATAACATTAGAACGATCCATACGACTAAATATCGCTATATCGCCTCTCTTTTTCTTTGTAGTTTGAGTTTTGGAAGGTACATAATAGATAATAAAACGCCTACTTTATGTATTTAAGCTTTTAAATGTCAAGTAAGGTTGATAAATTCATTTCCTTCTAGATAGAACTTATGGAACGGTGCTCGAAAGCCGTGAGTTCGATTTATTTCACTTTTAGTGGACTATTTTGTAGTCCACTTGTGTTGGACTCTTGTGCTGATGTTTTATGGATATTTGGAGGAGAAAGGTTGTGGATAAACACCACATAATTACAGAATGGTGGGCTGGTCGTTCGTCGTTATATTTTTTAGGTTGTTTAGCACTACTTTAGTTGTCGTTTTATGTATGAAGGGATTAGCGTGTGTGGGATGTTTTGTGGTATATTATGATGGAGATATGGTTGTAAAATGATACATACATGTTTTCATTGTTGTTTTCTTGTTGTTGGAGGTATATTTTGGAGGTAGGCCTTGTTATAGGGGTGATGCTGCCCAAATTTACGTAAATGAGCTACTAGTTTAAGTTGCGGACTTAGTCTTTACTCGGCACCGATTTTGAATCTCCTTATGTTGTTGTAGATTGAGTTTAGTTTTTTGATAATTTCTTGGAAGGTAGTAAGGATTCGACGTATTTAAGGTATGTTAAGGCTAAACCTTGCCTTCGGCATGATCTAGTAACTACATGTGTTTGATAACGAGACATAAAGAGAAATTCATATTCCTGAATTTATGTACATTTTCCTAGTCTCATAAGTTCTAGTATTATCCCTTATCAAAAATTCATATTCATTTTATTTTTGTCTTCTTTTAGCCAAGAGAGCATAGAGCCTATATATATACAGTATTACAGTATTTTTACCACCATTGAGCTATAATTGATGGGCAGACCCCTATTGAGAAATCTTTGATCAGATGGTGAGTTAAATACCAAGCCTACTGTAGCCGAGCTCCTATGAGCGAGTCTAGAATGGCCGAGATACAGATCCTAGTATGGTCGAGCGCGTATGAGCAAGCCTACTATGACAGAGCAGTTACATATACCTAGCCTTATAAGGCCGGACAACTATTTTACTTTCTATTTGAGAGAGTTGAGTCAGTATCAGCAGGTAAGCATATCTTAAAATTATCTTTGACTCCCAGTTACTTTCAAATATTATATTATCAGTTCAGTTTCAGATTTTAGTTATTTAGTTGGCTTACATACTCAGTACATTATTTTGTACTGACATCCCTTTTGTCGGGGACGTTGTATTTCATGCCTGTAGGTCTTGATAGATAGTTGGATAGACCTTCCAAGTAGAAAAAGTCAAACATCAGCTTGGTTAGTATGCTCCACTTCCTCGGAGTTACCAGGTCTATAACTTGGAGTCCATTTTATATACAAAGATTTCATGGGTAGGTCGAGGCCCAGTCCTGACCATAATATAGTTTAGTTATCCCTAGAGGCTTGTTGACGAGTCCTGTACACTTTTTTTATATTAGTATCATGGCTTTACCAACCCTATGGAGATGTTTAGTTTGGTATTGCTAGTTGTAGACGTTATTTTCAGATGATTCGGAATATGGCCTCATCAGCCTATGTTGAGGGTTACCGCTCCAGAGTTTATAGTTACAGAATGGTACGCTCGGGTCGAGTATGACATCGGGTTCCAACCATGCCTCTTCAGGTTTAGGGTGTTATAGCGAGAAAGGAATTCTTAGGATGTAAAAAGGACTATTGGATTCTTGATTTCTATTTTGATAAGTTGTACCTCGGGTTATGATTGTATTGAGGGATCTTTTTTGTTGTCCTGTTATGGGATGAAGTTGATTTTTATGTCCTGTTTACAAGTTTAGACTCGGAAAGGTTAAGTGATTGCATGATGGTGGTGGTCATGGTAGGGTATAGTTAGATGTCAGTTTGAGGCTAAGCAGGTGGGTTATTTCTAGCAGGGTGGTCTATGGATGTGGGATCCTTATGATGTTTGTGTGGATAGTTTCTTTCTACTAGTGGGTTATATGTGTTGCAATTTAATTTTGGGTCGATAGAGAAAATTGACTTGACTTTCACGAGGATGAATGTGATCTTAGCAGATGATTAGAGGCATTTTATGGTTTGTGTTGCATGATCTTATGAATGATTTAGTTTAACCTCAGTGTGCGATTTTGGCAGTAATAGAACATGGGTATTGTGAGTTATTGGATGTTTTGTTCTATGGCTATGAGCCAAGAGGGGAGTCTTTTATCAGTGATTTGATTGCATAGTTGTGTGTTATATTGGTTTCGGTCGGAGGCATACTTGTGGATCGGCTATGACTTGTATAGGTTGGTTTTGAGGATGACATAAGCAAGGAATTTTCTTGGTGAATGATGTATTACACCTTATGGATTTATGAAAGTCTTGGAAATGATTTGAGTTGTTATTTGTGACTGATGTAGTGTGCATGGAGTAGGAATTTACTTGCTTAGAGGTGTGGATTAATTATTTGGGTGTTGGCGTGCTAATAGAGCAGAGGTCGTCCGGCTGCTCTGGGCAATGTATTTGTGATTTGAATGGGGTGGATAACTCTCCAAGTTCTCAATAGTTCAAGATTCATATGTGGCATTTGAGAACTTTCTAGATTTGTATATGTCTATGATCTGAGATTTGAATCGGAAGGTGTCAAGACTCCTAGTATTTCTATATCATTAAAGGTTTTACATTTTAGTGTCAGAAGGGTAAAGGAAATAGTTTCAGATTCACATAAGGTCACTTCAGAGTGGATATCTAGAATGTGGTATTTTGAGTGCTTAAAAGGGAATACATCTTTAGGGCGACGTTGTTTTATGCTAGGATCTCGTGTAGTGAGTGTTGGTTGAGGGTCGTGGTAATATGATACGGATAAGTGTTAACATGAAGGCAATTCGGAAAAAAAATGGAGAAATGGGACTACTTGGTAGTGGGTTGGATCAGTATGGTAATTGCATGCTCGGTTCTTTTGGTTTTTATGATTTGGTGAGGCTTTACGGGTGATTTTTGACAATATTCTTATGTTTGGCGACCTGCGTGACTTGGTTGAGTTAGAGGAATTCAGTTCTGATGGCTAGGTTATGTGCATATGGGTTTCATAGAGTTCTCGGTGATTTCTATAATAGTTTGAGATGGATATTGTCTGCTGGCATGGATAGTATGTTGCGTATTGTGATTTTCTCCCGGATGGAATCAAGTGGAAGGTCATAGCTAATTGATTATGTATTCTCCTGGATCAGGTTCTCTTTTTTCATATGATAGCCTGATAAAGGTGGTGCATCATGTGAGATAGAGATTTGCATGTGTAAGTATGCGGTTCAGTTTCAAAAGGAATGTCATGAGTTCTAGACAACACTGATAGGTTTAGTTATTTAGAACAATTCTGGCACTATCTGGTATCACCTGAGAAGACTGCGTATTTCAGAAGACACCTTGTGTTTTGACTTATGGATGATTCATTGATATTGCAGTACTCGCTTGGTGGATCGATAGTTGATGTTCAGATTTTGCTATATGGCACAGAATAATTATAGAAGTATTTCTCATGGAATGATTATGCTTGAAGGATGGGTTAGTCATTTGAGTGGTAGATATAGTATCAGATTTAGTGATTAATTCTTTGTATTCTTGTGGTTTGGAGACTAGGAGTCTCAGAGGCAGATTTTTTCTTGGTTGCGGAATGCAAAGATATGGCCAATCAAGCTAGTTGATGGTATGTGTTTAGGTTCCAGTGGCTCTCTAGAGAGGTCATCTACTCTTTTTGGAATCAGAATCGATTGGAGGACATTGGTAGTGTCATGAACCAAACCAATGGGCTGCGACGGGTGTCCGAGTCCTACCTGTCGAACACCCTTAATATTGCATTTCAGATATAAACATGAGTAACGTATGCGAGGGAAACCTGTCCAAAAGACATATGTACATATACATGCGGAAATATAGTGGGTGAGCCGGCAAGGCTGCTATAGACAACTATATACCCAAAACTAAAAGCCGACAAGGTCACATGCTATCCAACTATACATAATTGTCTACGGACCTCTAATAGAAATTCAACTGTACAAAGACGGGATTGAGCCACGTCATACCCATATATATTTACTAGCATATCGTATCAAAATCAAAAACAGCTCCAGATCGAATGAAGAACGCCAACTCTCGCTGATCATGGATCCTAAGAAGAGGGCCATCGACTTGCCTACCTTCACCTACGGGCATGAAACGCAAGCCCCGGTAAATAGGGCGTCAGTACATATAATATACTGAGTATTCTGGGGTGGGACAATTGCACTTGCGTATCCTTCATTTGGAAGCACCCAAGGAGCGACTCTTGGAAGAGGCGGTGGAGGGTCTGGAACGTTGTCATTCGCCTGGCAGCCTCTTCTTTGTCCTTGAGGTACTAGAAGCACCTCATCTTCACCATTATCATCTACCTCCTCCCCTGGGATAATATTTCTTAGAGGATCATTGTTTGCCATTTTTTACCTAAATTCATTAACTCACACAAGTTAAAACAGAAGGAAAGAAAAACAAGACACAAAACTAGGCAAATAGATAGCCAAAACCATTTAGCTCCCCGGCAATAGCGCCCAAAAGTGATTAGATCCAACCCTATACCAATATAGAATGGCAAGAGTGATCGATGCAGCTTTTACTCGAGGGGTCGGAATCGATTTCCACAGAGAGCTAATATTAGTTTGGAATTGAGTTTCTATCTAACCTAGCTATGTGTGATGTTCTTAATTACACATCCAATCATGCTTTATTTTGGTTACTATTCTACTTTTAACACCAAGTAAGAATGAAAATAAGCTAAGTATGATATTTTTGTAGGGGTTTTCTCAATTGGTAAAAAGGCATTAGGGAAGTGACTTACACCTAGGTGAGTATCTAATGCGGTCTAAAACATAGGGCAAACTTGTTATAATTGGGATCATGATATAGCCATTGCACATAATTATTCACTCTATACCTTTCGGTAGTTTGAGTGACTTTGCCATAATTGGTTTTCTCAAGCCCAATTGGGTACTCTGTTACACCCCATATTTTCAAACATGAAAATACGCCATAAATAAATTAGTGAGGTCCTGGAAGTGAAATGTCACGTTCTGTAGTACTACATTACGACTACATTGCACCATGTAGTGTTGTACGTTTAATTTGTCGTAAGGTAATTGACATCAGTCTAAGGAAAAGATTATTTTGAGATTATAAGGATTATGCTATTTCAACCAAGTAATAAGTAAATTCGTGAAGGTGAGAGGGGAAAAAGTCAAAGAAAATGAATTTTCATCCAAGTTTTGCATATTGGGATAAAATACGACTCGAACTAAAATACTCGATATTTATGGACTAATACCATACGAAGTACCACATGACCATAATAATAAGGTGTATAAGGTCTGTAAAAAGTGAGTAATATTTTAAGTAAGTGGGAATAATTCTCAATTTTGCTGGCAATTGATTAATTACCGGGAAACGGAACATTACCTAATTAATTGGGGATATATTTAGATAAAGATCCTTATTGGGGCTGCCACTTGGCATCAATCTAAGCCAAAGTGGCAATAATAGGCTTGGTGAGTCATAAGGCATGAAATACCTTGTTTACACATACAAATTCTTGGATAAACTAGTATAAATTCTTGGATTGAAAACTAGGGTAAGCCATTTGGTCTCCTTACTGATAAGTAATGTGTGGCTTTAAGAATCTTCAACAAAGCTTGGTAATTTCAATGGTAAAAAGAGAACATCTAAGTGGGATGGTTTCTATCTTTTAGTATAATTGACAAATTGAGATTTTTATGTATATTTTGGGGTCATTTTTAGTCTTGAAGTACCAAAAGACAAGGGAAAGCGAAATAAACAATGAAATTGTCAAGGGCAGCTTCATAAACTTTCTATTGATGCATAGGGTGTTACAATTTGAACCTAGTAGATTAGATGAATTAGAAGTGAAAAATGTGTCTATTGAAAATATACAACTTTTTTGCACATGTTTATGTGGTTTCCGCTAAAAGCAATAGGTTCGCTTGAACAAATTGGAAAGGGTCACATCTTCCACAGAAGTGTAGGAGGATGAAGTATACACGGGAACCGGCTCAGGTATGTTAAGGTTGTCCCTTCTTTCTTTTGGCATAATCCATACGATACGAACGAAACGTGCAAATGCACAAATGCCATAAATGTATGTATTCATAGAAGTATTAGAGATATCTATGTTCTTGAATTTCCATGTGTCATAATATTTTATCATCTGTTCATGGGTCTCAGAAAAATACGAAAGTTGAAAAGAGTTTACTTTATGATATTACTCAGAGGAAAAATGGTCATATGACATTCCGAATGATTTTATTGACGTACTTTTTATGCATTGCATTCATATGCATTGACCCATGACCAGATGGCGTTATATACGCGTATATATATAAATATATGCATATAGGATATGGGAAAAGGTTATGGCGTTATATTTGCACCACCACCAGATCAGCTAGTATATGATGATGATGTTGTACACAGTGGCTGAAATATGATTCAAACGGTGTTATATACGCATATATATGTATGTATATATATGTATATGGGATATAGGAAAGGTTATGGCATTATATATGGACCACCACCTGACCAACTGGTATACGTTGATGATTTTGCCCACAGTGGTCGATATGATATGATGGGATGCCCTTAGATGCTGATGATGTTATGAGACATATACCTACGCACGACATGACATTCATACACATATGCATGACGCTAAAAGTAATTTATGATTTACAAAGCTATTCAGACTTACAGGTTGAGTAATGTACTCTATATTTCTTCTATTTCTCTTATGTACTTATTTATGTGCCTTACATGCTCGGTACATTATTCGTACTGACGTCCCTTTTACCTGGGGACGCTGCATTTCATGCCCGCAGGTCCCGATAGACAGGTCGAGAGCCCTCCAAGTAGGCTATCAGCTCAGCGGAAGATGTTGTTGCACTCCATTTGCTTCGGAGTTGTTTATTTGGCTGGTATGATTTAGACGTGTATTGTTTGGTATGGCGGGACTCTATCACAACCTTTATGACATTTATGTACTCTTAGAGGCTTGTAGACATATATCATGTACGTAAAAGATTGTACGGCCTTGTCGGCCGATGTCTTGAGTTTATAAACAATCATGTTGGCCTATTAAGCCCGTATGTCACATGTATATGATAATGTAATAAGAAAGATATGTTATGTTGGTACTCGGTTGAGTAAAGTACCGGGTGCCTGTCGTGGCCCATCGGTTTGGGTCGTGACCAAAGTGGTATCAAAGTAGTTCTGTCCTAGGGAGTCTACAAGCCGTGTCTAGTAGAGTCATGTTCATGGGTGTATCGTGCACCATACTTATAAGCAGGATGCTATAGGGCATTTAGGATTGTCACTCTTTCTTCATACTCTAGATCTTGTGGTAGATCTCACTAATAAGAATTCAAACTCTGAAATTCTATTTTATTCGTAATAAGACGATACCTACATCCGGAAAGAAGGTTGGAAAGAGAGAAAGTTGAGAAAGAGCTGAGTAAGAGGAATTGGATTTTTGTATGATGCCTACGATAAGTAAATGTGAGGTCTTTAGCAGATCATGGTTGTACTGAAGGGTGTAAGCCTCTTGATAAGAAGACTTAAGGCAAAAATGTCTATCCATCTTTATGGTGAAAGACAATGAGAGATTAAGAAAATAAATACAAGTTTTCAACAAGAAAAAGAAGCAAGATGAAGAAGGGTACGAGGCGCCCAGTTAATGAAGATTAACAGCGTTTATAATTGAGGCAGAGGAACATAAGCTCTTTGAGTTATATTCAATAGTACACAGGTATATACAGTTGGTTGCACCCATTCCAGATATTCCCTATGGGGGATAACAGAAGTAGTATAAGAAGATATGATGGATGGATCGTTTGCATTAGTTGACATTTCCGGAGAATATTGCAAATCTTCTAATAGATCTTTCTATGAGAAACATAGATGGTGCAATCTAAAATAGTACAGTTAGATATGAGTACTACAAAGATAGGCACTAAAGCCTTAAAGGGATAAATATTACCTTAGTATGGCTTCCATCCCTAGTAGAACGAGAATGCTTGGTAATCTGAAGAGCCAATGGATGAAGCAGGGGGAACTAAAAGTGAAAAAATGTTATGTTGAAGTTTTCAAAAGAAAGTGATAGGCAAAAATATTTGCAGAGTAATGAGAAGAGAGATAAGGAAGAATTATGAGTAAGATGCGATACATGGATGACATCGGTAGAATATTACAAAATCTATAGTCAAGTGAAGGAAGAAGCGATAAGTGACATGCCTTAGGAGAACAAAAGAGTATAGGCCATACAATCATGTCCTTATTTCAAGAAATAGATTTGCAATTCTAGCATGATTACCAAGAGGAAAAGTTAGACCCCAGAGTAATAGAACCAGTATGGACTGGTGAATGAGATAAACTAAACATGAATAAGGAACTGAGTGATTTGATAGTAGTCAGCATCATGGGAATTGCAGATTGTATTCCGGCAATAATAGAATGGACAACAGAAGAAAATCCTTGATGAATTCAGAGAATGGTCATTCGGGGAGACGGTTCCCTAAAGCAAGCAATGTGAGAAAAGTTAAGCTTAAGAGACTATATGTGCCAGTTACGCTAAGTATCACCATCATGAACGAGGGATTTTGTTATCCTTGGTACAAAAGGATTACCGCAAGGTGAGTAAGGGTCATTGATAATGTGGAAGGACGCCAAAGATGAAGAGGAAAAACATCTATATGCAAGTCGTCATAGCTCCAAGTCTTAGCACTCCCCTAAAGGAGGGAATATGGAGTAATAAAATAAAAAATGCGGTAAACACGAAAAAGGAAAGAGATTACACTTATTCAGCTCCTACGTATATGCTACAATTCCAGAACATTATGCAAATACGACATCAATGAGAGGAAGTAAGGTTCCCTGCCTGAGATGTTATTGATAGAAAAGGAGTTAGTGCGAGACATAAGTTAAGAGAAAGGAAATAACCCCAGAAAGATTTTGCGGAATATTGACATGGAGAATTCAGCCTCGCAATTATGACATTGTAATATTTGAGATATATTCATATAGGAGTTGGAGAAGTTAAAAAAGGTATTGTACGAGTTATGGAAATAAAAGAGAGTGCCACTAGGAAGACAGTCAAAATATCAGTCCAGAAGCAACACCACAAGCATAAGGGCGTGGAGATAAGTAACTACGGATAAGTATAGGCAAGGAAGGATAGCAGAAGGTCCGTCGAGTATATGATATAATAAGCTCGCATCTTTACAAGGGTAAAAGGATCCTCCCTAAAGTACTACAGTGAAGGACTAGCTGAGGAAATGAGAAAGAAGGCTTCAACCTAAGCACAATGACCTAATGAAGAAATGGTCATGTAAAAGTAGTCTCACAACACAAATTGTATGCCATACAAAAGAAAGTGGTACCTACCGTGGCTAATGAACGGGGAGAAAAATCGAAGGTAATATTCGAGACTATATGAGTTGCACAAAAAATTCTGGCATGTATGGGAACTAGGATAAGTTAAGTATGCACGCAACATGGGGTAGAATGACCAGGAAAGGTAATTGCACATGTTTATAGAAATATGAGATGGAATGAAAGGAATTATTGGATCAATGATTCAGAATTAGTATGTTATGGATACACTCGAGATTTTGGAGCATTATATTTGTTGACAATCATACAGCCATAAAAGACTCCGGTATAAGTTAAAAAGAAGAATTGAGCCCAGGGCATAGATAAAGGATTGAATTGTTAAAGATTGTATTGTGGATATTCCATAACGCCCATGAAAGGCTAAGGTAATAACTGATACCACAGATCCAAAGATAGCTTAAGCCTACGTAAAGGCTGATCAGAAGTAAGAGGAAACTAAAGAATTACATTACCCAAGTAAATAAGTAGTCTGATTATTGGACCTAGAAAAATTAGAGAAGATGTGCTTGAGAATATGATAGAATCACTCTTAATATTAGATGTTCAAGAGAAATAACACAACAACCATAATCTATAATGGCTTTACAAGGAAGCCAGTTACAAGAAGTACAAGCCTCATAAGAAGTCAGTACGAAGGTCCCACCGAATTGTGTATGAACCAGAGGTGCGAGTATTATAATAGAGCTTTAATGTTATGGACGTGAATTACACCTAGGTAGAAGGGAGGTTATGAAGGAGATAAAAGATATGATACGCGATTTTAAGTAAGTAAGGTAAAAGTGAACAACGTACGAGATACTCAAATGCAGAAAGTTGTGAATAGTCCATACGTTGGATAGAACGTTATAAGTACGAGGATCTAATAACCGGGAATGACAATAGCATCGTCAGCGGCATGTCTTCCAACCTATGGTTTCTAAGTACTAAGAGATATAGTTAAGAGAGTAGAGAAGAGTTGGAGATGATGTGATGTATCGCGTGACATTTCAGAATAACATAAGGAAATCTAAGGTGCAAGCAAGTTGAAGGAAAGTTACAAGTATTATAAATGGATATTTATAGGTCGTAATCTTAAGTATGGTAGAGCGACAAAGTTTTGAGATAACATGAGAAAGAATGAGGAAAGGCAAGTGAAAAAGTGAGGAGAATGGATAAGTCCTTAGATTTAAGTCCATGAAAACAAGAGAGCTAGTGGTTTCTCTAAGTTATAGAAAGTTCAGTATAGCCTGAATAAACTCAAAAGAGTCTAAGACTAATAACATTCAGAAGAAATGGAATGTTGCCCTGTTAATAGAATGAGGGGTAGTTATTATAGACAAAAAAATGACATTTGGGCCTTCAATTAAGTAATTATCTGACGGATAAAAGAAAGGGATATCATGAATTGGACAGGATTAAAATACCCACGCAAGGTGAATCACATTGGGATGCCGTGAGTTACGGTTATGAAAGCAGGGTATCGCCCCAGGTGGATCAATCTAATCATTTCAGATGTTCCCCGATAAAACGTGAATCTTAGCTGCAATATTACATAAAAGGTTAAGTTATCAGTGGTGGATTATGGATCAAAATTGAGGTGACTCAATAATGGATGGATACAAGTTATAAAGTATGAGAGTAGATTATGTCGTCATTATTAAAGATGAACAGTAATGTGGAGGCATTAGAGGACATAGATTTATACGTACAAGATAAACAATGAAAGTAACATGAGATTTGGTAGCAGTCCTCAGTAACGAGAAATCAAGGTAAGTGTTATGGTATAGTATGACCTATGTAGAGGCAGTAAAGTCATATGAATGGATAAACAGGTCTATAAAATAAGATATAGCA
The DNA here is from genome assembly GCF_000393655.2 of Nicotiana sylvestris. Classification (NCBI taxonomy): domain Eukaryota; kingdom Viridiplantae; phylum Streptophyta; class Magnoliopsida; order Solanales; family Solanaceae; genus Nicotiana; species Nicotiana sylvestris. The sequence continues at coordinate 134,749,968 of NC_091064.1, read as the reverse complement.
GTATTCCTAAGTTCGACAAAATACCAAGCGAAGAACTTCAGGATTGGCTAAAAGCTGGAGGAAAAAGGAGAAGAGAGTCGCATAGGCACACTTACAAGGTCAGTGTCGTAGAAACTACATAATGGAAGGTAGTAGCAGTTACGAGATTTGAAGGAATTTGATCACAAATCATGGCGTAGGAAAGAGGCCTAAAAAGGGGAATGCACTGGCCTTTGAACTTATTCACATAACAGTTTTCTAGATGGCAAAAGGACTACTAAATATTCGCAAGAGCTATGGGATATGAGAACGATAAGCACATTAGTCAACATTCGAGGACGAATGTTCTAAAAGGGGGAATGATGTTACACCCTATATTTTCATACATGAAAATTCGCAATAAATAAATTAATGAGAGCCCGGAAGTGAGATGTCACGTTCCGCAGTACTACATTACGAAAATGTTGCACCCTGTAGTGTTGTACGTTGAATTTGTCGTAAGGAAATTGAAATGAGTCTAAGGAAAAGATTATTTGGAGATTATAGGGATTATGTCATTTGAAACAAGTAATAAGTAAATTCGTGAAGGTGAGAGGAGAAACAAGTCAAAGAAAATGAATTCTCGTCCAAGTTTTGCATATTGGGATAAAATACGGCTCGAGCAAAAATACTCGATATTTATGGACTAGTACCATATGAGGTACCACATGACCATAATAGTAAGGTGTATAAGGTATGTGATAAGTGAGTAATATTTTAAGTAAGTGGGAATAATTCTCAATTTTACGGGTAATTAATTAATTACCGGGTAACGGGACATTACCTAATTAATTGGGGATATATTTCGACAAAGATCCTTATTGGGGCTGCCACTTGGCATCAATCTAAGCCAAAGTGGAAATAATAGGCTTGATGAGTCATAAGGCATGAAATACCTTGTTTATAAGTACAAATTCTTAGATAAACAAGTATAAATTCTTGAATTGAAAACTAGGCTAAGCCATTTGGCCTCTTTACTGATAAGTAACGTGTGGCTTTCAGAATCGTCAATAAAGCTTGGTAATTTCAATGGTAAAAAGAGAATATCTAAGTGGGATGGTTTCTGTCTTTGAGTATAATTGACAAATTGAGATTTTTATGTACATTTTGGGGTCATATTTAGTCTTGAAGTACCAAAAGAAAAGAGAAAGCTAAATAAACAATGAAATTGTCAAGGACAGCTTCTTAAACTTTCTATTGATGCATAGGGTGTTACAATTTGAACCTAGTAGATTAGATGAATTAGAAGTGAAAGAGGTGTCTATTGAAAATATAAAACTTTTTTGCACATGTTTATGTGGTTTCCGCTAAAAGAGATAAGTTCGCTTGAACAAATTGGAAAGGGTCACATCTTCCACAGAAGTGTAGGAGGATGAAGTATACACGGGAACTAGCTCAGGTATGTTAAGGCTATCCCTTCTTTCTTTTGGCATGATCCATACAATACGAACAAAATGTGCAAATGCACAAATTCCATAAATTACTCTATTCATAGAAGTATTAGAGATATCTATATTCTTGAATTTCCATGTACGTAATATTTTATCATCTGTTCATAGGTCTCAGAAAAATACAAAAGTTGAAAACAGTTTACTTTATGATATTACTCGGAGGAAAAATGGTCTTATGACATTCTGAATGATTTTATTGACGTACTTTTCATGCATTGCATTCATGTGCATTGACCCATGACCAGATGGCATTATATACATGCTTATATATAAATATATATATATGGGATATGGGAAAAGGTTATGGCGTTATATATGCACCACCACCTAATCAGTTGGTATATGATGATGATGTTGCCTACAGTGGCTGAAATATGATTCAAACGGCATTATATACGGATATATATATGTATGTATATATATATATATATATATGGGATATGTGACACGTTATATATGTACCACCACTTAACCAGTTGGTATACGTTGATGATTTTGCCAAAAATGGCTGATATGATGGGATGCCCTCAGAGGCTAATGATGTTATGAGACATATACCTATGCACGACATGACATTCATACGTATATGCATGACACTAAAAGTAATTTATTATTTACAAAGTTATTCAGACTTACACGTTGAGTCATGTACTTTATATTTCTTCCATGTCTCTTATGTACTTTTTATGTGCCTTACATACTCGGTACATTATTCGTATTGATGTCCCTCATACTTGCGGACGCTGCGTTTCATGCCTGCAGGTCCCGATAGACAGGTCGAGAGCCCTCCAAGTAGGCTATCAGCTCATCTAAAGATGTTGTTGTGCTCCATTTGCTTTGGAGTTGCTTATTTGGCTGGTATCATTTAGACGTGTATGGTTTGGTATGACGGTACTCTATCCCGACATTTATCTACTCTTAGAGTCTTGTATACATATGTCGTGTACGTGAAAGATTGTACGGCCTTGTCGGCCGATGTTTTGAATTTATAGACAATTATGTTGGCCTATTAGGCCCGTATGTCATGTGTATATTATAATGCAATAAGAAAGATATATTACATTGGTACTCAGTTGAGTAACGTACCGGGTGCCCGTCGCGGCCCATCGGTTTGGGTCGTGACATGTTAAAACAATGCAAGCAAAATTAGCTCAAGTCGGGTATTACTATCTCTTGAATGCACCCCAATTCCTTGTTAGTCTAAATTTCGAAGACTTAGTCTTTCTTTCTCAAGAAGAGCCTAAGTAAAAAAGGAACAAATCAGTATTTACAACCACCAATTCAAGCATGAATCAAGCTAAATATCATTAACCCATAAACTTTTAAGCCCTAAAATTAAAGACCCATTAAATACCCACATTAGGGTTGGGTCACAACCCTAGATAATGGGTTTAACTATTCATAATCAAAGAAGAAATCAAAGATGGAGAAGAAATATAAGCCATAAGAGGTAATTACAAGAGTAAAATCTAAGATTAATTGCTAAAGATGTTCTAAAATTACTCTAAAAGCAAAAAGCGGTTGATCACGTGCTCCAAAAAAACAAAATATACCTTAAAAATCTAAAAAATAATTATTTATACACAGCTAAATTTTTCGGACAAAAATGCCCCTACGGAGATTCCGCTGATAGCGGAAAATAGGTCACCTCAGCTATAGGACTTCTGCGACCGCGCGAATGCAAGCGCGGACTGCGGTTCATTTCATCTGAACTAGATTTGAACTTGAGTCCACTGGGAGCGAAAAATCACCTACCTCAGCGCTCCTTCAACCGCCACCGCGAAATATGTTCGCAGACTGCGCATCTGAGCTCTCAATTATAGTCCTCTGATTCTTAATTCCGCTAAAAGTGAGAATTGGACCGTGGCCAAGCCAGATGATACCGCTGCTGCGCAATTTCACCGCAGGCAGCATTGACTATTAAGCTCAAATATGACTCTCTGAACCTTACTACTGTTGAGAGCATAGTTAAAACCGCCTTAGCGGTGGACCCTCCGCATCCGCTTATATTTCTTTGTTGTCACCGCCTTTAACTCAGTTTTGAACTTGTATAGGTTTCACTCCTTTATGAGATGGTTATGACTTTATTGCTCTTTTTGGCCAAACACTACACACAAGCACAATAAGTTAGCTTTCAGGAATACTTGTACACACTGTTAATCCAAAACCTAAGCAAAAAGGAGCATAAAATAGGCTAGAATCCTGAGATATCAACCAACCAAAAGTTGACATCTAGAGGAAGCCTACCGTAGAGGGTCCTTGCCTCGTTCTATATGAGAGCCTCGATCCGACACACTTCAAAGCGGAATCTTCATATCCTTATCAGTTACCTTCTTCCTCTTGGCTCGACTACTATCTTTTTCCTCTGCGTATCCCATAACATACACAAACAAACCTTGATTAATGGACTCCCAAGACTATGGACTATCTGGAACCTCAGAAGGGCAGGTTTCCGCAAATACCTTAACATAGTTTTGAGCCTGAGGGAAACCTGACTGTGCCAATCCATGAACTACTCCGCTCATACCCTGATCAACGGGCTGTGATAATGAAACTAAGGGCCTTGGTGAGGTCGGAACTCCTCTCACCCCATCTGCTTCCAGAGTGGTCGAAATAGCTCGAACGGATGACTCATATGGATCCTCGGATGGATCCTCCTCAATAGAACCCATGATCTTCGATGGGTCTGACTCCATAGTGTAACTTATATCTCTTTCTAACACTTTTGTAGCCTTCCGACCTGTGCTAGCGGCTTCCGCCTATCGTCTATTAGTAACTGGCATCACTAAAAACATAAATAAGGTAAAGATTATGAGTGGATACTTATGACTCAGTTATATCACACAATATGGATTAGAAAGAAAAGTAACCATCCTAAATAGCTGGTAACATCCTATTTATAAGTGTGGTGCACAACACACCCTAACAAGACTCTACGAGACACGGCCTATAGACAACCCTAGGACAAAACTGCTCTGATACCACTTTTGTCACGACCCAAACCGATGGGCCGCGACGGGTGCTCGAATCCTACCTATTGAACACCCTTAAGCATGCGTTTAAGATATAAACATGAATAACATATACGAGGGAAACTTGTCCAAAAGACATATGTACATATACATGTGGAAATACAGTAGGCAAGCCGGCAAGGCTACTATAGACAACTATATATCCGAAACTGAAAGCTGACAAGACCACATGCTATCCAACTATACATAACTATATACAGACCTCTAATAGAAACACAACTGTACAAAGATGGGACTGAGCCACATCATACCCATATATGTATACTAGCATATCGTACCAAAATAAAAGGCAGCTCAGGATCCAGTGGAGCATGCCAACTCTCGCTGATCAAGGATCCTAAGAATGGGGACCGTCGACTTGCCTACCTGCACCTGCGGGCATGAAATGTAGGACCTGGGAAATAGGGCGTCAGTATGAATAATGTGTTGTGTATGTATGGCATGAGAATTAGTACATAAAAGACATAAATGAAACATAGAATAAAGGAATCCATTTGTAAGTCTGAATAACTTGTTAAATTTTGAAACATTTATAATGTCATGCATGTGCGTATAAATATTGTTTCATGCATAGGTATAGGTGTACATAATATAATAAAGCCTCTAAGGGCATCCCATCATATCGTCTCGGCCACTATGGGCAACATCATCAACATATACCAATTGATCAGGTGGTGGTGCGTATATAATGTCGTAACCTTTGTCCATATCCCATATACATATATATATATATATATTTATGTATATAATGTCATCTGGTCATGAGTCACTATAAATGAATGCAATGCATGAAATGCATAAGAAATACGTTAATAAGATTTTCTCAGAATGCCATAAAAATCAATATACCTTTCGGATAAACTTTATCAAATACATATTTTTCTGAGACTCATGAATAGACAATAGAATAATATGACTTATGGGAGAATAATAATATACACATCTCTAGAATTTCTATGAATAGAGTAATTTTTGGAAGTTATCCATTTACTCGTTTCGTTTGTGTCATATAGATCATGCCAAAAAGAAAGAAGGGATGACCTTAACATACTTGGAGTAGGGAAAAATCCGTATGATATTCTTGGAAAAGATTGCAACGTACTCCTTTAGAATCGCAAAATTATACGTTGCTGTTGTGCCAAGAAATATTGTTGGTTGAAGAAATCACTTGTAGCGTTAGAAATTAAGAAATCTTTCTTCACGTCTGTTTGTAGTGCTTACATAATGGCTAACGTTTTGGATTGCAAGAATGCTAATGTCTTTGGTTGTAGAAACTTTGTAGGAAAATTCATTTCTATGGTACCATACCTTCTATCTAATTGTAGTCTTGAAAACGTTAGAAAAATGAAGTAGTGATCCATTTCATTAAAATATTGAATTTGTTAAAAATGAAATAGTGTATATCTAACACATTAGTTGCCACCTAAGATTATATGACTACTTATTCATATGTAGCAATAATGGGTTACTGCCACATTTTTTTTTGGGGGGGGGGATATTTGGCCATATCTGATAATTTGTTACTTAATTAAGTAATGTCCCATTACCCCGTAACTAACCAATTACCCGCATAATTAAGAATTGTCTCAATGTAGTTAAAATTCTACTTATTTTTACTACATTTTATACATCATTCTATCATGGTCATATAGTACCTTGTATGGTACTAGTCCGTAAATATTGGGTATTATCGCTCGACCCGTATTTTATCCCAAATCAGCAACCTTCAACGAAATTCATTTTCTTTAATTTTTGTACCCTTCATGACACTTACTTATAGCTTGTTGTAAATAGAATAAAAACGTTATCTTCGAGATAATCTCATCCCCGAGTCTACATCAATTAACTGAAGACGAAACTTTTAACGTACGAAAATACGAGATGTAACGGGTAGGCCCAATGAGGAGATGTATTCTACACTAGGTCAAATATTTTGGCTAAACATTATTATAGTTGAGGGGTGTGTCATTCGGTTAGAGTTAAGCTGGTTCATGTTCTGATATGATCTAGGTGTTACTCTTCTATGCTACAATGGGTTGTGATCTGTCAGTTAATTGTACACATGATGCGTTCTGTTTGGACCTTGTAGCGGAATTCAAGCGAGGTGGCTCTTGGGGTGTTGAATGATTGATTGTACCTCGGTTATGGTCTTTCCGGGCAGTGTTATTCGCTTCTCCGTGGTTATGGTTATGCACTTCGTGTACTTGATATCGAATTGTGTGTGGTTGTTGATTTGGAGCATTACGGCTTGGGTTATTTCATATGGACCGTTGTTTGGATGGGTCACACATTGCACTAGGGATATATTGGGATATGAGCCTTTGTGATATATTCATGCATCTTGGTTCTACTATGTATGATGGGTTCATAGCATTATATTTGTGGTGGTACTTGTTGAGCTTAAGCGATGGTTCTCTCATTTGAGTCATTTTGCATGTTTGAATACATTTGAAATGTTGCTTATTGGTGCATGCATTGCACGGTTTGTGACTTTAGGTTGTATTGTTGTGGCATGCCAATAGAATAGCGATTTTCTATGAGATGAGGTCATTGGACCTAGAATGGGTTCTATCATATTTGAGTATGGTATGTTTGAAAGAATAATATTGGAAGTTTACTTAGAATTTGTCTTTGGTTCTTATCGGAAGAGAGAGATCTCTATGACTTGTTGAATGGATGAGTGGTAATGAGTTTATGCGTGTTTATTTACGAAGGTTTTGATATAGGGTTTATTCCCAAATTGATGGAAAACCTATCTTTCTACTCTTTCTTTCTCGTCGAATGCATAGGTGCCAGTTCAGTTTCTTAGCAGCCACTATAATCGGAAATTACTGTTACGAGTGTCTGAGATAGGTGGTATATTATGTGATTACATCTTGGTTATGGTTATGGGTTGATACAACTTATTCAGATTGTGTTGATGCGAGATTCAAGCCTTGTAATGAATTTTGGATGTTGGAAATTGGGTTCTAAGGTTTACGGACTAAGTTGAAGCAAGGATCTTCAGTTATGTTGTGTTGTCAGGCTTATATGGATTAGAGTGACGTGGGATCACCCCAAGTTTGTACACGGTGAGTTTACACAGAGATTTGATGGCTTTGGAACGACTCTCGGCACGTTTGATGACTAATGCATGTTTAAGTGGGGGAGAATGTAACGACCCAACCAGATGCTTTGAGAATTTGCATTCCGTTCAGCTATTTGAAGTCTTGAATAGATTCATATGATGTATTATGACTTGTGTGAATCATCAATTTTGGTTTTTAGGTGATTCGGGATTGATTTGGAGAAATGATTCTCAACTAGGAAGATTTAAGTTAGAAGAGTTAACCAAGTTTGAATTTTGGGTATTTGACCTCGAATCGGTGTTTTGATGATTCCATTAGGTCTGGAATTTGATTTTAGAGTTGGGCGTATGCTCGGATTTGCTTTTGGATGTTTCTAGAAGGATTCGACACTATTTGGCGAAAGTTGAAAATTTGAAGGTTTGGAATGTTCATATGTTTGATTGAGAGTTGACTTTGATTATATCGGGTTCAGATTTTGGTTCCAGGAACTGAAATAGCTCCGTAATTTCATTTGGAACTTATGTGCAAAATTTGAGTTCATTTCGAGTTGATTTGGTATGGTTCAACACGAGTTTTTGAAGTTGAAACTTCAAAAGTTCATAAAGTTTGATTTGAGGCGGGATTTGTGATTTTGTTGTTGTTATGTGTGATTTGAGGCCTCGAGTAGGTCCATGTTATATTTTGGAACTTGTTGGAATGTTTGGACGGTGTCCCGAGGGGGTCGGGTGAGTTTCGGATATGGTTCGGATCATTTCGGATGGTTGGTGTATTTCTAATTATTGGTGCGTCTGCAGAGCATGTGTGGAGGAATTCTAGATCTAGGTAATTTTCTTCTTTGCGTTTACGACATCATGAATGTGTTCGCGTAGGTTTATGTTGGTTACTATTTGTGTTCACGAAAGAGTCATCGGGTTCGCGTAGAGTTAAGCTGAGAGCTGGAAGGTGGGGACTTCTTAATCGCATTCACGTAAGCTACGTTGTGTTCGCGTAGCGTAGGTGTCCGTGGTCATCGAGTTCATGTGGCCAGTGTTGCAGACGCATAGAGCACCTTCGGTGCGATTGCGAAAGAAATCCCGCGATTAGGATGAGCATTACTATTTAGTGGTTATAAATACTCAATTTCGAAGGTTTCAGGCATTTTATCATATTTTGAGCTATGGAGCTTGGATTTAGGCGATTTTGGAGGCAATTTTCACTACATGGATTGTCTACACGATTTTGATTATATTCCATGATTATATATTCTTTGTTGGAATTTGATTGATGATTTCAAAAGAGAAATTGGGAGTTTTTGTCGAAACTTTCCTAAAATGAATTTTTGAGGATTGAACATCGATTTGGAGTCGGATATATGTGAAATTAGTATGGTTGGACTAGTAATTGAATGGATTGTAAAATTTTGTGAGTTTTATTGGGTACCGAGGTATGGGCCCGAGTTTGACTTTTTTGGTTGACTTTGAGTAAATGTGTAAAGATTTTACCTTTATCATTTGTGATTGTTTCCTAGGGTATTATTTAATGTTTTGAGTTGCTTTTGGCTAGTTTCGAGTCGTTCAGAGGTTGTGTTGATATCCAATTTTTCTCAATCTATTTTTAATATGCAAAATACTTTCAAAACAGCATACGTATGCATATATAATCATGTCCAAGTGTTTTATTATTTTTCCAATTTTTTAAAAAGATTTTTAAATCAATTTATCGCCTTATTTTATCAGAAAAAACCAATAATTTTTTCCCAAATTATCATTTTTGGTAACTCCTTTATTGAATTCTCATATTTATACCAAAATATAGCTAATGTAATTTTTGCAAATTTTTTACAAATTTATTGAGTAATTTTAAAATTAAATTGTACATAATTGCAGTTTTAACCTATTTTAAGATTTAATTGCGCTTAGAATTACAAAATTGATCACAGTATTTTTAATTTATTATTTGTGTATTATTAATTAATTTAGTACCTTTAATTTGTTTTCAGAAATAATTTTACTATTCTTATAAAATAAAAAGGGAAAAAGTGGCTATTTATATACTAGCCCTAACTATTTTGATTTCAGCCTAAATCAACCCTCTAATTAACCCCAATTTCAATTTCAAATGGACCGGCCCAATTCCTATACTACCCGCCCCTGATCCAATTAGGTTAACCCGTCCGGCCCCCCATTAAATCCAAGTCGTTGATCAAAATGATCAACGACCACAAACCCTCCTTTCCTTTTTTTAATCTACCAACACCTCTTAACCCTAAATCAATTCACCTAACCAGCCGCCTCTGAACTCTCAAACACTCTCGAATATTCTGAAACCCTAACCGCCTCTTACCACCACTTCTACCTTGAAACCCACCTGAATCCATGGCTTCTCAGGCTATGGGTGTCTTATACCCACCTCCACTTGCTCCCACGCGCCTGATCTTTGAAGAATCAAGGCTTAGCCTCAAAGGTTTGCACCTAGACCTCTATCGATACAAGGTTCAAAGGTCATCTACGGCTTTACTACGACGTACCATGGTGGTTTGAGCCTGATTCCGACCTCTCCGACTCAGATCAGTGACCTTTCAAAGCCTATCTCACTTCAAGGGTTCTTTAGAAACCATAACCCTTCGAGGTTTTCTCCGATTTCCTTAGATCCGTTGTGTATCTGTACTCTCCTTGAGTAAACGATTTCCCTAACTTTTCTTTCAAAAATTACTTTCAAAACCGCTTCGTTACCAATCTAGGGTTTTCTGAAATTGTTTAAGTGTTTCTCTGACTTTTTCTCCTTTTTCTTTTGTGTGTATTTGCCTCTACTGTGTTCTTATGTTTTCCTTCTACCACGTATGTTCTTCTACTGTGTTTTCTATACCCCGTTCTTGTATGTTCTTCTACTGTATTTTCTATACTATGTTCTCATATGCTCTTCTACTATGTTCTAGT